>NC_073305.1:214570390-214870390 GCF_027595985.1 Sorex araneus
TTGATGCAAACAGGCCTTTCCTGCCTCCGCCCCACGCGCCAGGCTCGGCTCGCCCGCCCAATTCTCTGTTAAGTACAAGCGCTGATTTTTTTTTTTCCTCAAACAGCATTCGATTGTTTTTCCCCACCCCTTGATCCAGGCTCAGCGGAGGAGGAACCAGAAACGGGGAGGGGGGGGGGAGGAATCTGTTTTAGCCATTAGCTGCGTCTCTCCTGCCCCGGCAGGGAGTGTGGCTGCCTCCCGGAGGCCCTCCGCCCTTCCACGGGCACGGAGGTTTCTTCCCTTTTATTAGAGATAGTCTTAGTGGGGCCGGAGCGATAGGCACAGCGGGTAGGGCGTTTGCCTTGCACTCGGTCGACCCGGGTTCGATTCCCAGCATCCCATAGGGTCCCCTGAGCACCGCCAGGGGTAATTCCTGAGTGCAGAGCCAGGAGGAACCCCTTGTGCATCGCCGGGTGTGACCCAAGAAGCAAAAAAAAAAAAAGAAATAGTCTTAGGTCAGCCCCGCTGCCGGACACAGAACAAGCCCCCTGACCCGACCCTCATCCCTTAGAGGGGCTTCCAAGTGCTGTTTCAAAACAAGTCCTCACGTAGGCACGGAGGCACGGAGGCAACTCGCCTCCTCCGCTCCTTGGAGCCCGTTACCCCGGGATTGCATATTCAGAACCCTAGTCTCTGGGGCCCGGGCCCACTGGGGAGTGATTTGCATTCAGGGAGGAAAGGCTAATATTCTAGTCTTGGCAATTATTGAAACACATCCAGTCAGTCTGCTAATAAATTATCTTAACCCAATTACTAAAAACATTGCAAAACATTTCTGTGCATCGAAGACCGTTCTGCCCAGGAATCTTTATTGGCAGGGTAATTAAAAACGTACTCGCTGTGGCTTCTGCTCAAATATTTGGGGATGGCTCGTGCCCTTGGAATTAACTCTCTGGGGACTCTGAGGAGACGGGAGGCAGGGGGGTGGGCAGAGATCTGCCCACTCCCCGCTGCAGGGACGCTGGCTACTTCCAGACTCCAGTGCTCGGAGACTGGAGGGCAGAGGATGATGACACAGGGCCGGTGTTTTCTCCCGACCCGCCCCCTCGGTCCTCACGGGGGCGGTGTGGGACAGCGGCTCAGCATAGAACCAGGCCTGCAGACGACTTCCTAGGCCGAGGAGGGGGAAACAACAACAGTTGATTGAACGTCCAGCGTTCGCTGAGGCTAAAGGCTCCGGGGAGCTTCGGTTAAGGCCCGTGTCCTGCATGCAGCCGACCCGGGTTCAGTCCCCAGCACTACCTGGGGTCCCACCTAGGGGTCCATCAGCCCAGCCAGGAGTGATCCCAGAGCACAGAGGCAGAAGCAAGTCCTGAGCACCAGCAGGTGAGTCCCCTCCCCCCAACAAAACACACAAAAATAAACAAAAAAAAAAAACAAACACCAAGCCCAAGTTCACAGAGCGCTGGCAGGTGGCAGGGCCCCGTCGGAGCCAGGGCCGGGTGGTTTCCAGGCTTTTCTTTCCGGGAGCCCAGCTGCTTCTCTGCACACCAGGTGCCGTGCTGGACGGCGTGTGGGTGAGTGACCAGAGCCCCGCTGCAGGCCTCCATCCTTGAGGCAGCGGCAGCTAGAACCACCCTGCTGAGTTAGAACAAACCCTGCTCTCCCCCAGCCCGGGGTCCCCCCTCCCAGGGCTCCCCTGGCCGCAGGGACCATTAAAGTGTGTGCAAAGGGGGCTGGAGCGACAGCACAGCAGGGGAGGGCATTTGCCTTGCACGCGGCCAACCCGGGTTCGATTCCCAGCATCCCATAGGGTTCCCCGAGCACCGCCAGGAGGAATTCCTGAGTGCAGAACCTGGAGTATCCCCTGAGCATCGCTGGGTGTGACCCCCCCAAATAAATAAATAAATAAATAAAGTGCGTGCAGAAGCAGAATCCAGCATCAGGGACGGTGCCGGGGAAGCCAGAGGTGTTCGGTCACCAGCTCTCTGACAGCCGGGCCCCCGCCAGACGCGGGGGAGGGACGGAGAGAGGCCCTTTCCAAAATGCCCAGGGGTTTCTGCAGCCAGTGGCTGGTGGTGTCGGGATCCCGGCCCTGGGCCCAGCCCTCCCCTCACAGCCCTGACGTTCATCTCCAAACGCACCACCTCCCCCCCCCCCCGGCCGTGGGGATCCGGGGGCCTCCAACGACGCTGCCCGTGTCACAGGCCGCTGGCGGCACTCACGCCTTGGTGATTCGGCTCCCGCCCAGGCCCCGCTAGCGGAGAGGAACTCGGCAGCCCGGACCCGAGGGCACGCATCCAGACAGCCCCGAGCCACGGGCAGAAAGAAGGCCGGGCCAGGTGGCCCTGCCTGTTGACTTCGGAGAGTCGCTGGCAAAGTCTGGCACGTTTGCCGTCCAAGGTGGGAACGTTCTCCACCCTCCTCGTGTCGTGCACGGCCTCTCGTGTGACGCTGAGGCTCCTTTCACCGAGTGGCCCTGTCTGATCGGATCTGCAGGACCAGGTCGAGGGGACCGGCAGTGAAGACACGGGTGCGGGGACACGCAGGCCAACACGTCTCCGCCGAGCCCCGTCTCGCTCACCCGGCAGCACCGTCCCCACGCCCGAGACCGCGGGCTCCAACCGCGAGAACCAGGATGGGCAAACACGCGCGAGGGTCCAGGCCAGGAGGGACGATGGGACGCAACCTCAGGCCACCGCCCACCCCTCGGGGCTGACGTGGCAGCGTCTCTGCCATGCTGGCCCCCCAGACGGGGTGCAGAGGGGGCATTTCTCTCTCAGGCAGTGTTGCTCAGGGGACCGTGAGGGGTGGGGATGGAGGCCGGCCCCATCTCCCGGCCCCAGATGACGCGTTCACGCCCACCCAAAGGGCAGCTCCCTCCACCTGCGGGCCACCACCGCCAGCCGGTGTTTCGTGGACCAGAGAGTCAGAGAGGGCGGGGTGACCCCCTGCCCCGTGGCAGATGGATCTTGGGCCACTGGCCTGATATTCTGCCCCACCTCAGGGCCCGAGGAGGGTCCCAGGGGCAGGCCCCGCTTCCACACGCATCGCACAAACAAGCAAGGGTGAGTCGATGACCACGTGAGAAGCTGGGCACCGGGGCTGGAGCGAGGAGCACAGCGGGAGGGCGTTGGCCTGGCACCACGCGGCCGACCCGGGTTCGATTCCCAGCATCCCATAGGGTCCCCCGAGCACTGCCAGGAGTGATTCCTGAGTGCAGAGCCAGGAGGAACCCCTGAGAATCACCGGGTATGACCTGAAAAGCAAAAGAGAGAGAGAGAGAGAGAGAGAGAGAGAGAGAGAGAGAGAAGTCGGGCACCATCCAGGCCCGGGTTTCCTCTCCCGACGTGGAAGCACGTGTACTGCACTTCACGAGGTAGCAAGACCTCGAAGCTGCTGGGGGGCGTGGGAGGGTCCACATCACCGCCCCTCCGGCCAGCAGCAACAGCGACCCTCGGAGGGAGGGGAGGGGGTGGGGGAGGGAAGGGGCACGAGAAAGGACACACACACTCACTCTCACACACACGCTTACACACATACCACACATGCACTCACACACACCACACACCCTCACACACACGTACTCACACACATATTCATACACACACACATACTCTCACACACACTCACACGCACACTCACATGCACTCATACACATACTCACACACACATACACACACTCACACACACATACACACACTCATACACACATACACACTCTCTCTGTTACACACACACATACACACACACATATACTCTCTCTCTCTCTCTCTCTCTCTCTCTCTCTCTCACGCACACACACACACACTGTTTGTAAGGCCCACCCAAGACTTGTGCTCCGTGGAAGCCCCCAGAGACAGCAGCACCATTACTCCCACTTCACAGCCAGGGAGACTGAGGCTCAGTCTCCTTCCCGCGGCAGAGCAAGCGGATGCGGGAGCCGCGTATCAAAGCCCACGTATGTGGCTAAACAAGGTGCCTCCGGGCGAGCAGGGCAGGAGCAGTCTCCGTGGCCTGAAGGCGGGGGAGTGGGGGGGGACACTCCCTGTCAGAGAGGGGACAACCGAGAACAAACTCGGTTTCCCCGGGCGGGCGGTGCAGGCCTCCTCGCGGCGCCCCCAGACTCCCCTGGGGAGGAAGGGCCCCAGGCCGGCCAGAGACCACAGCAGCCAACACCCGGCCCCTGCGCGGAGGCGACCGGAGAAGGGGACCGACTCAAGCCCCCCGCGCTTCTCCGCCCTTCCTGGGCCCACCCGACCCCCCTTTCTCCGGACGGCCCCGCCCCCGCGTGCCCCCAGCCCCCAGGTCCCCCTCCCCCCCGCCCCTGCGCCCTGGCCGGCACCTGTGCCCCAGCCTCAGGCCCAGGGCCGGGTGGCGGCTGAGGGAGGGCGGCCAAGCGACGGGGCTGGCAGTGCCCGCACCCCCGCGCCAGCTGCCCTCGCTCCCGCTCTCGGGTAATTAAGGACAGATGGCCGGCGCCCCCGCCAGGCCCCATTAATTCCTTAATGCGGCTCTTCTGGAGGCCGGACGCTGGCCGGGAAAGGTCGTCTGGTTAACGCAGCCCGCAGCCCGGCACGGGGGCTGCCCGGCTCTCTCCCCGCTCCCCTGCTGGGCCGGGCCTGGCGGGGGCTGCTGGGTCAGGCTGGAGGGCAGTGCTCGCGGGCTTAGGAGGCTGACATGGGCCCCGCAGCTGGGAGCCGGGCACCGGGCCTGGCTCTCAGCCCCAGGCTCACTGTGGCGCTAGCAATGACCATGACTCCGTCCACGAGAAGGTGATCAAGACCCAACACTTCCCCACTTCCCGCAGGGCGCGCTGGGCCGGTGCCTCCCAGATACCCATTTTCCAGATGGGAAAACAGAGGCTCAGAGGGCGTCACCCGCCACTGGCTGCCGGAATTGGGGAAGGATGTGAGCACCGGGCAGAGGGGCTGGGGGCACCCTGTTCCCGACCCCGCAGGACACTCGGGGCTCAGAGAAAGAGAAGTAACCAAAGCAACCTTCCCTGCCCGCTGTCTTCTCACTTCAGAACCTCAACCCCTTCCAACTCTTTATTTACTAATTTATTTATTTTGTTTTTTGGGGTCACACCCAGCGATGCTCAGGGGTTAAGTCCTGGCTCATGCACTCAGGAATCACCCCTGGCGGTGCTCAGGGGACCAAATGGGATGCTGGGAATCGAACCCAAGTCAGCTGCATGCAAGGCAAATGCCCTCCCCGCTGTGCTATCATCGCTCCGGCCCCTCAACCACTTGAAACTCTTGACCTCCAGAGCTGTCATGTAACAGACGTGTTTTCTGAGCCAGAAAACAGAGCAGGACACAGACAGCAGCAGTAGAAAAACCTACAGAGTTCACAACTATGTTCTCCAGCAAATGTGCACGTGTGTGTGTGCGTGCACGTGGATTTGCACAAACACATCCCTCATCCTTTTTCCTTATTTAACTTTCTCCACACCACCAACCATCTGATGTTCAAAGTAAATAAGAAAAATGTCACTTAGCACCCACGCATGCACATATACACACAGGCGGAAAAAAAAGCGTTCCCTGCAGACAGCAATTTGGGCCTATTTTAGTCGCTGCTGCACCAGCCGCGCTCGTAAACGGAGTCAGGGCGTGTGAGTGGATCAGGACTCACTAAGCGTGTCGCTGTGTGCCGGCCTCATCTTGGCACTCACGTATTCTACTCCTGGCATCTACAGCAAGTGTGTCTCACTCCTCGCCCTTCAGCCCCTCGGGGTGGGCTCTGTGTCGGTCCCTGTGGAACCGCCCCACGTCTGCCCCCGGAAGGTCCCCCCACAAACACACCCGGGAGGGTTGGCGCATGCGACTCTGCCTTCTATACATCCCAGCCTGGAAGCTGTCAGAATTCCAGCCCGTCAAGAGCTCTCACATTTTATTTGATTGCAAATATGTCTAATTCCCCCGTTCGCTGAAGCAGCAGTGGAGGGGGAAGGAAAAAAAAAAAAAACCACTCAAGTCTGTAATTTACAAAGCAAATCGGCCCCGCAGAAATATTCATCTTCAGAAGACAGTGGGACGCAATCGCTTTCTTAGAAGGGGCAGAGAGCCGTCCGCCCCGGGACCCCTGGGCCTCACACTCTCCACTCCCGGTGGAAAAACAGCTCCGGGCCTCGGGGCGGGGGTCAGGGAGGGGGGTTGGGTGAGACGTGAGGCCCCTCGAAAGCCACACAGGCAGGAAGATCAGGGCGGGGGCCAGGCAGGCCCTTCCCTGGGAGAGCACGGTGAAAATCCACTCGGCTCTGGGCTCTGATTGGAATCCCAGAAGCAAGGGTGGAGGGTCCCTCTGACCCCCTGAACAATGAGCAGGATGGGGTGCCCCCTGGAGGGATGAAGGACACAATTAGAGCCCCCTCTCCCCCAGAGAACCAGTCCCAGTTCAGAAACCAGGAGTGAAACTACAGGAGGCTTGAACAGGGGCCAGGTGTGAGGTGGTGGGCCTTTCCGGGGTCAAAGGTCTCTGCTAAAGAGGCAGGCTGGGGGACAGGGAGGGAACCTGGGGACACCAGTGGAGGGAAGTTGACACCAGGGGTAGGATAGTACAGAACATTGTAAGTCTAACTTATTTGTGTGTGGGGGGGGGGGGGGGGCGGGGGAAGGGCGCCATTCAATGGTCATGAGGGCTGACTCCTGGCTCTGTGCTCAGGGATCACTCCTGAGGGCTTGAGGGACCATACAGGGTGCCGGGGGTCAAACCCGGGTCGGCCATGGGCAAGGCAAACACCCCACCCACTGTCCTAACTCTCCAGCCCCGGGCAGGGCTTTCTTGAGCATCTATTTTGCCCTGCTGCATGGCATCTGATGCAGCTTTTCCCCTGGGGGACATTCGTGGACAAAGGAGCAGGGCTCAGGACACTGGGGTCTGCAGAGGGTGGCTCCAGAGGCTTGGCCGGGTCCTCCCGTGGAGGGGCCCAGCGGGACTTCCTCTGAGCCGTCTCGGGGACACCTGGCTTACCACAGCACCCTCTGACTGTCCTGCCTTCCACCGCTGGCCCCTGACACTGTCCTGGAGGGCACGTCTCAAGCACCCAAAGCCTTTTCTCGGTGTCTGCTTCTTAGGAGAACCAAGGTGATCCTGACCGTGTCAGCCTCGGTTTCAATGAGAAACATCTAAGGCATAGAGAGCCCGCCCAGGGGAGCACAGGTCACACAGCTGGCAAGGAGAGGCATTAGGGTGCGGTCCAAGTATTACAGCTCACAGGATGATGTGCCAGTCCCTTTCTCTTGCTGCCTGACCGGGGTAGCACTGTCGCACTGTCACACTGTCGTCCGGTTGTTCATCGATTTGCTCGAGCGGGCACCAGTAACGCCTTCCTTGTGAGACTTCTTGTTACTGTTTTTGGCATATCGAATACGCTACGTTTGCTTGCCAGGCTCTGCCATGCGGGCGGGATTCTCTCGGTAGCTTGCCAGGCTCTTCGAGAGGAACGGAGGAATCAAACCTGGATCTGCCGCATGCGGGGATACAATGTAACAACAGCTTCCTCAAAGTGCAGAAGATCAAACCTTCTCCACCCAAGCACCGTGCACACCAGAGGCTGAAGAGGCTGATGACAGCCTCCTGGATCAAGCCTGGCTTCCTCCTCTCGTGACAACCAGCTTCCCAGCCCAGCCAGCCATGATCACCCCCTCCACACACACCCCCGCCTCCAAAAGATGAGCTGACGGAAGCCACATGCTAATGGTGTTATCATGTCGCCTGGATTTCTGGTGAGCGTGTAAACCTAAAACCTTAATTGCCAGAGAGAACTTGTCCCCCCACAAATCAAGCCTCTCTGTATTGACAATTACATCTGGTGTTGCATGGAATTGAATGCCTAAATAATGAAGTCAGAGAACAATGCTGGAGACTGAAGCATTTGAATATACTTGATTGATTCATTTCTCGCTCCCATTTAATAACCCACTTAGTGGTGACGGTTAAGTGCAGCAGACTTAGAAAGAACATAACACACCAGAGAGAAAACATTTCACAGATTAATAACTGGATGTGGGTACAGGCTGGCGCTAGCCCTAATAGTAGCTCAAAAATAGGTTATCGGCAAAAAAAAAAAAAAAAAAATCTGGATTTAATGTTCCAAAATGGGGCCGCGTGCTTTCTCTTTTCTATGGTTCCGTACTTATCACCACAGGCTAATGAAACATAAATCAGACATCAGGAGCTAATAAATGCAATTCTGGGGGAGAATTATTTTTCTAATTTAATACCTTCCAAGATCGTGATCTTTGTTCAAATCTTTAATGTCCAAATTACAACGTGTTAGTAAGCATATTCGATTCTGACTGAACCCTCCCCAAAAAGGCTGACTTATGAACCCGGCCACCTCACACGTGCGCACCGTCTAACGGAGGGGATGACTACACCTCGTCTACACCCACTTCTTGGGTGTAGAGAGAACTCTGAAACCCACCCACATGAGGAAAGCCACGTGAATAAGTATCCGGCCGGCGTGTCTGATGCCCAAAGGAACAGCCAATTAAATGCTACTAAATCCGTGTTTAAAGTGAGTCTGTCTGGCAGGGGGCTCTCTTGGGGTGGGGGGGTGCTCTCTGAGCACCTTTCTTGCTGTCCTGGTGAAGGAAAGAGGTGGTCAGTGCAGGCTGGGCCATGCTATCCGGTCATTCCGTGAGAAAGGAAGCTGTGATCCTCTTCCTGAAATCATTAGAGGGTGACCGTGCAAAAACATTTCCAGGACACTGGCTTTATTGTGTTCCTCAATGTTCCTCATCCCTTTCATTTGCGACATTCCCTCCACCGGGCCCAGTTCAAGGGAGAATGGCCAGGTCACTGGGTCAACGGTCAGGTTCAGGGCACATGGTCACGCTTCCTGGCCTGCCAGCCTGTCCCAGGACGTGTGACCACCAAGAAGAGGGAAGGCTCTGCCTGGGTGCTGTGATGGAGGGCCCCGCTCCTCCGGTCTGTGCTGGTCGACTTTTACCCCAGCCGCAACTACTCTTTACTAACTTATCACCAGTAATAATCACTCACCAACTCAGTGATGATCACCGAGTAACCACGGGCTCAGTGCCAGTCGCACAGAAAACTAGATGTTATGGCAAGATGAAAGAACACCCCATGTGAAGAATAACATCTCCAGGCCTTTCCTACTCCTTCCACGGTCCCTTTGGATCCTGAGTGTCTTGGAACTACCCACTGGGGCCAGAGGTGGTTCGAATGGGATGGGCATTTGGTAGGATGCAGGAAAGCCGGGTTTGATCCCTGGCACCACTGGGTCTCCTCAGCACCGCCGGCCAGAGGGTCCCCCTACACAGAACTGGGAAGTAGCTTCACTTCAGAGGTGCGACCCAAACAGCAGCCCCCTCCTAAAGGGAAAAGCCATTCTTTTTTTTTTTTTACTCCTCCATCATATTTTATTTATTTATTTATTTGTTTGTTTTTATATTTCAGTTATTTTTATTTTTTATTAATTTATTCTTTTATTGAATCACCATGTGGAAAGTTACAAAGCTTTCAGGTTTAAGTCTCAGTTATACAATGCTCAAACACCCATCCCTTCACCAGTGCACATATTCCACCACCAAGAATCACAATATACCTCCCCCTCCCCCCCCCTCCCCAGCCCCCCACCCCGCCTGTGTAACTGGCAAATTTCACTTTACTTTCACTTTACTTTGATTACATTCAATATTTCAACAAAAAACTCACTATTATTGTTTGGAGTTTCTCCCCCCTAAAGTCGACCTGCTGAAAAGGAAGCATTTGATAATTTGTTTTCCATTGCTGAGAATGAAGAGATATAAGGTCGAGTGGCCGCACTAGCGGCCGCATGGTTTTGGATTTCTGTATTTTAGTAACTAAGTCCAGAGAAATATCTGCCAGAAATTGCATCATTGTAAGGGAAAAGCCATTCTTTTTGTGGATTTCCTCAGGAAAAATCAGCCTTGGCATGGCCCTGAGCAAGATCTACTGAAATACCCCTGGGCAGCCCCCACCTCCTCCCCCCCCCACAGCCCTCCACTCCATACCCGCTCCTCCTGCACACCATATCACACAGCAGCTGTGAGCAAGTCTCCCTCTGTGAGTAGGAGGGTCCCCGTGGGTGGATGCAGGCGAAGGGACCCAGGCTGGGACAAGACATCCCTCCTTCCAGAAAAGCGTGGGTCAAGGGCACAGCTGGGCAGCCACTGTGGTCATGGAGTCAGCCTCCGCATGCTTTCCTCGTGGGAACGCACAAGGACCTGCTCTGACTTCTCAGACTTTCTCACGGGGGGCTTCGACCGGGAGCAGGGAGAGACAGATGGACCAAATCCCCAGCTATGGAAATGATCGTGGGTGGGCTCCTGGAAACCATTGCCGTCCTTTAGTGAAACCCAAGACCAGAGTCGCAATGAAATCGAGAGGAAACCAATTTTACGGGGGCCAAGAAAAAAAACTTGGTTCTAAAATCCCCAGGGCTCTAATTCAACCCTATCTCATAGGGCAGAGGGAGGGAATGTGCTTGAGCCAATTTCCAAAGTCCTCCGTCTCCCTACCAGCTCCGAGCGCCTCCAGGTGATGGGGACTGTGGGTACCAACTACTCAGTGAGGCCTTCCAGCCCAACCTGAGAGGAAGAGGGTGGGTGCTGCATGATGCTGGCCAATCAGGATGCAGTATGCAGATTTCCAATGTCCTGATTGGACAAGGTGCCAACCGAAGCCTCCCACACTGAGTTTTTAACCCTGTCCCTTCCTGTTCTCACCATCAGTTTCAGGCGAAGAAAGAACAACTTCACCTTCAGTCTCTCAACTCATTCTGGGGAAAGTTTTTTTTTTTTCCTCCCGAACAAAATGACACTGGAAAGTGCCAGAAAGTCTGCAAGTGCACCCTCAGACCAAGTGAAAACTCCTCCCCCTACCCCCAGACTTTTGTTAGGACTTCTTCTTGTATCGTGGTCAACATCTGGAATGAACAACTGAGTAATTGCAGCAATGCCTTTAGGGGGTTTCAGCGATTTACATATAAATAGTTCTGACCAGAGCTGGCCACCAGCAACAGTTAATTTAATTTACTATCCCCTGGCCCAAAAAAAAAAAAAAATAGTCATTGGTTTCCCAGCACTTTTAACCTTGGTAGACCCTTGGGAAATAAAAATTAGATTGAGAGAAAATTACCAGTGGTGGAGAACAGTATAAAAGTGACAGTAACATATATAAACCTGCGGCAGGAGTGGAATAAAGTGGCGGATTATTGTTTGCCGGCTCCCCCAGTTCAATATTTCTTGTGTGATTTACTCGAGTGCTGCTGTCCCCCCCCCCCCCCCCAGAGTCACCAGCCACTACAGGTGATGCCTCCCAGAGCACACCCTTGTTACTGTCAGAGAAGGGACAGAGCACCCGGCTAAGCAGGGAGGGAGCTGTGGCCCCAAAGCCACAGGAACACAGCTCCACGGATGAGCGTTTAAAGAGACGCCTGACACATTTCAAAGAGCCTGAAAACAGCCTTGTATTGGCGGGACTGTGGGGAGAAAGGAGCCCTCATTCGCTGTTGCGGATGTCCTCTGGTTGGTCTATCCCCCCTAAAAAAATTAGAATAGAACTACCATGGGGGAGGACAGAGGGGTAGTACAGTGGGGGAAGGTGTTTGCCTGGCATGAGGGCAACCTGGGTTCGATCCTTGGCATCCTAGGGCCCATCCTCTGAGCACCACCTGGAGTACTTCCTGAGTGCAGACCTGGAGTAACTCCTGAGAATCGCCAGGTGTGACCCAAAACAAAATTTAAAAAAAAGAAAATGGCCCGGTGTTACCACTTCCTGTTGTCTACCCCCAAACACAAAAACATTCCTTCAAAAGGATCGACACACACCTGTGCTCACAGCAGCGCTTAGGACAATAGCCAAGATATAGAAACACACATTAAAAGAAAAGGGGGGGTGGCTGGAGCGATAGCACAGCGGGGAGGGTGTTTGCCTTGCACGCAGCCGGCCCGGGTTCGATTCCAAGCGTCCCATAGGTCCCCTGAGCACCGCCAGGAGTCATTCCTGAGTGCAGAGCCAGGAGTAACCCCTGTGCATTGCTGGGTGTGACCCAAAAAGCAAAAAAAAAAAGAAAGAAAGAAACAGCACAAATGCCCAATGCAAATGAATGGCGCAAGAGGCCGTTCTATAGGTGCCATGGAATACTACGCAGCTCTAGGAAATCATGCAACCTGCGGCCACGTGAACAGACCCCGAGGATCCCGTGCTGAGTGGAGTCAGGGAGAAAGGAAAGAGACAGACGCAGAGTGATTACCTCCATGTGTGGGGCTCAAAGATACACAGCAAGGGATCAACCGAGGGCCAAAGGCAACAGCACGGGAGAGCTGGTCCTCAAACTGGGTTTGAGCAGGGGGGCTTAAAGGGGCGGGGCACTGAGGCCCTCAGCGGAGGGAGGCGGGGGGCAACGGCGAGGAGTGTGTTGTTGGGATGAGGGCCGGCTCATTGGCATGTGTCAAAAGCCTCAGATCTGACTGATGTCCCCAAACTAACTCCACAGGCTCCCACTGAAATGTCACCCCATCTTCATTCACGGAGCGCCTGGTGTTCTGGTTTAACTTCTATCTTCTAGATGGAAAACACATTTCCGACCACTTGGAGGTAGACCAGCCCAAGACACGAGGAAGCGCCGGCACCTGGATGGGCATCCCAGCTGTCTCCCCACGTTTCAGACTGACGTCGGTGGGCCCCACGGGTGACTCTCGTGGAGCGGGGAAGAGAAAGACGGTCACTTTCTCTCCAACCGCTCAGACACCCGGGACCCAGGGTTACTGGGTTCTTGTCTCGCTTGCGGAAAAGAATTTCAGGAGTAGACAAGCAGTGAAGTAACAGACTTTATTTAGAAGGTCTTAGGGAAGGAGGAAGAGATAAGTGGAAAAGGAAAAAGCAGTAGGAGTAACGCGCTCAAGAAAGAACGCGGGCTCCTCCAAAGATGGAGGGAGCCTTGAATGGACTATTGGGCTGTTTTTTATAGGTTCTTTACAGCCTGCCCCCACCCACATGCGGTTTCTTTCCAAGTATACCAGGGAGGTTGGGAGTGGTGATAGCCTTCTTTGGGGAACCTCCTGGGGAGGGGTCTATTATCCTCAGAGTCTGTTGAAGGTCTTATCAGGTGCGGTTCCACAGGGTGGGGGTCTATTATCCTCAGAGTCTGTTGAAGGTCTTATCGAGTGCGGTGCGGTTCCTGTGTCCACAGGGTGGGTCAGTCTCAGGATTCTCCTCCCCGGAGACTTTGATGATCTAAGTTTCATTGCCAGGGGCCTTTCCCTACCTACCTGCCTACATCAAGACCAGCTCCTGGCGGGAAGGACGCGGGGCGGGGGCGAGGGTGGCGCCAAGGCAGGCTGGCTCTGCTGGCTGTCCCTGACACTAGAAAGCTCCTTAGTCTCCAGGGGCCAAAACAGTCGTGCCCCTTAAGGAAAGCGGAAGCCAGACCTGAGCGTTCGAACCTCCCCAGGAGGAATTGAAGTGGTTGTTGGACACAGAGCAGGGCAGGAGCGACTCCAGCATGCCCGGTTCCTGCTCCACGTCCTGTTTGACTTAAACCTTTTTATTTTTCTTAAAACCCCCTCTTCTACCCCCGGCCATCTGTGAGGGAAGGTCATTTGGGCTGAAAACCTGACCTTGGCAAATAGTTTGACAACCACTATTCACTGTCCATAGAAGCCACCCAGACACAAGCAGGGTGGGTCGCTGCCAGAATGTTCTGGAAACATGTCTAGGTCACCTATCTATAACTGCTTCTTTGTACTATTTGGAAGTATGATTTCTTCTGAATTGTGAAACTTGCATTTTCACTTATGCCTTTGTTAAAATTCGTACGTGCGGGTTAGGATGTAAGCAAATGTAAGCACTGACTATAAAATTTGCGGCTTTTCCGCTGTTCGGGGTCTGGCTTGGGCCTGCGTGCCTAGAGGCTTGACCCCAGCGAGCTGGCTAATAAACTCCGCTTGTGTGTGGCATTACTGGCTGAACTCTTCGTGCGGATTCGGAGGGGGAAATTATCCATACCGGACCCTAACAGTGGTGTGGGGCACTCAACTTGGAGTCGGGGGCTCCTGGTCTGAATCGCGGCTTGGATTTACCATCCAAACAGTTCAGCTCTAAATCTCCCTTTCGAAATAATGATCATCGACATAAATTTGACGATTAGTCCCGAGAAGAACAGTTCCCCTGAAGCTGGAGACACGTGACGCCAGAGAATACAAACCCTCAATCGCTTGGCCTGGATTCAGAGCCGCTCCGAGAACACACCCTTGCGATTTCCTTAATTACTAAAAATAAAACGGAAGCCTCCAGGGGTACAGGAATGAATGTTCCTTTTAGAGAAGAGATAATATTGACAATGGTGATTGTCTCATCGCCTGGGGACTCGCCGCGGTGCTCTGAGACTCAGGCCTGTCACTGCAAAGCGGGGAGCATCAGACGCAAGTTTAATGTGTTGGGTGATGAATGCTGAGTGATCGGGACAGGTGCCAGTAGCTGCTCATTTAAAAGGCATGATAGGAGCGATGATTATGTTGGCTACTGTGACAGTGACACATGCAACGATGCAGAAAAAGAAGAACTCAACAAAGCAGGGTGTGCGGAGATGGAGGTTAAACGGAATAACAGATGATCATGGCAGGGAAAACGTGACGGGGCTGGAGCGATAGCACAGCGGGGAGGGCATCTGCCTCGCACACGGCCAACCCGAGTTCAACTTCCAGCATCCCATAGGGTCCCCTGAGCACCGCCAGGAGTCATTCCTGAGTGCAGAGCCAGGAGTAACCCCTGTGCATTGCCGGGTGTGACCCAAACATTTAAAAAAAAAGAAGAAGAAGAAAAACATGATGAGGGCAGACTGATAGTGGTGACCGTCGTGTGGCAGAAGACAGTGATACTGAGGAAGAGGAAAAGAGGGAGAGGAAAGAAGAAAGGAGGAAGAGGAGGAGGAGGAGGAAGAGGAGGAGGAGGAGGAGAAAATGAAAGACAGTGAACAGGCTGTAATGAGCAGGGGATTATGAAAATGACATGAATGGTGGTCAGAGTGAAGGTCGGTAAGGGTGAGGAAGAAGAGAAAAGAAGAAGCAGAAAGAGAGGAGAAAGGAAACAAAAGTAGAGGCAATGAGAGAGGAGGGAGAAAGAAGCAGGAACTGGATCTCACAGGCGGCTGGATCTCAGCGCCACCAACCAAAGGCTTGTTTGGATTGCTCCGTCCCCGCAATCAAACAGACGCTCACCCCTGAGCAGAGAGGGACTGCCATGTGCCACGACCCCCAAGGTCTCTCTCGGCCCCAGCCCGCACCTCCACCAGCCTGGCCAGAGCGCTGGGCTGTTCTGGCCATCTCTGCTGCGGTCAGAGCAGGCACGCACTCACCCTCGCCTCAAAGCCACATGCTTCCCGTGCAGTGGAGCCACTGTCTGCACTGTATCACTGTCATCCCATTGCTCATGGATTTGCTCAAGCGGGCACCAGTAACGTCTCCATGGTGAGACTTGTTGTTCCTGTTTCTGGCATATCGAATATGCCACGGGGAGCTTGCCGGGCTCTGCCGTGCAGGTGGGATACTCTCGGTAGCTTGCCAGGTTCTGCCGTGTGGGCAGGATACTCTTGGTAGCTTGCCGGGCTCTCTGAGAGGGGCGGAGGAATCGAACCCGGGTCGGCCTCGTGCAAAGCAAATGCCCTACCCGCTGTGGAGCCAAAGACTAATAAGAAGTAAGAGCGTCCCTTGGGACCCTCATGGCCGGGGGCCAGGGGCCAGGCCTGAGAGCACCTGCCTGAATCCCTTTCCTCGGAGGATCATTCGAGAAATGGGATGGAGCCTTCGGAAGATCAATAAGGGCTCCGGGTGCCCGACTAAGCCACACAGCCCGAGAGGCCTGCGCCCTCCGGGGCAGCGAAGGGCACTTTCATGTGTGGGCAGCTGTGAAGCGCAGATGGTTCTGGAGGTTACAAACATGAACTTTAGCAAATTAATTCATCTCTCTGCACCGTGGAAGGATGGAGGAGGAGGTTTATGAGCAGCAGGAGCTTAGGAAAGAGTCTCGAGAGGTCATCTAAGGCGTCCAAAGGGTGTGTGACGCGCTTTTATGTAAGAGAAGGGGGCAACAGCCGCCCACCCCGGCTCAGTCCCTGCAAACATGCGTGTTTCCCTGAGTACTGCCAGGAGTGATCTCTGAGCAAAGGGCCAGAAGATGGGAAAGAGAAAGAGGTGGGGAGGAGAGAGAGACGGGGGGGGGGCAGAAAGAGGAAGGAGAAAAAAGGGAAAGGAAGGAAGGAAGGAAGGAAGGAAGAAAGGAAGGAAGGAAGGAAGGAAGGAAGGAAGGAAGGAAGGAAGGAAGGAAGGAAGGGAGGGAGGGAGGGAGGGAGGGAGGGAGGGAGGGAGGGAGAAAGGAAGGGAGGAAGGGAGGGAGGGAGGAAGTGAGGGAGGGGGAGGAAGGGAGGGAGGGAGGGAGGGAGGGAGGAAGGGAGGAAGGAAGGAAGGAAGGAAGGAAGGAAGGAAGGAAGGAAGGAAGGAAGGAAGGAAGGAAGGGAGGGAGGGAGGGAGGGAGGGAGGGAGGGAGAAAGGAAGGGAGGAAGGGAGGGAGGGAGGAAGTGAGGGAGGGGGAGGGAGGGAGGAAGGGAGGAAGGGAGGAAGGAAGGAAGGAAGGAAGGAAGGAAGGAAGGAAGGAAGGAAGGAAGGAAGGGAGGGAGGAAGGGAGGGAGGAAGGGAGGGAGGAAGGGAGGGAGGGGGAGGGAGGGAGGAAGGAAGGGAGGGAGGAGGAGGGAGGGAGGGAGGGAGGTGGTCAGTGTGGCTCAATTTGGCTCTGGGACGTCTCTGCTTATGGCCAGCTTAGGAAAAGGAAGGGCATTTGTAAAACAATATGGACACTTCTCAAAAAATTAGAAATTGAGCTCCCATTTGACCCAGCAATACCACTGCTGGGAATATATCCCAGAGATGCAAAAAAGTATAGTTGAAATGACATCTGCACTTATATGTTCATCGAAGCACTGTTTACAATAGCCAGAATCTGGAAAAAACCCGAGTGCCCTAGAACAGATGACTGGTTAAAGAAACTTTGGTCCATCTATACAATGGAATACTATGCAGCTGTTAGAAAAGATGAAGTCATGAACTTTGCATATAAGTGGATCAACATGGAAAGTATCATGCTAAGTGAAATGAGGCAGAAAGAGAGAGACAGACATAGAAAGATTGCACTCATCTGTGGAATATAAAATAACAGAGTAGGAGACTAATACCCAAGAATAGTAGAAATAAGTACCAGGAGGTTAGCTCCATGGCTTGGAAGCTGGCCTCACATGGTGGGGGAAAAGGCATCCCAGATAGAGAAGGGAACACCAAGTAAAATGTGTTTGGAGACCATGTGCAGGAAGGGAGATGCATGCTGAAAGTAGACTAGAGACTGGACTCTATGGCCAATCAATACCCCTACTGCAAACCACAACACCCAATTGGAGAGAGAGAACAGAAGGGAATGCCCTGCCACAGAGGCAGGGTCGGGTAGGGAGAGATGGGATTGGGGGGTGGGGGTGGGAGGGATACTGGGTTCATTGGTGGTGGAGAATGGGCACTGGTGGAGGGATGGGTTCTCGAACGTTGCATGACGGAAACACAAGCATGAAAATGTGTAAGTCTGTAACTGTACCCTCACGGTGACTCACTAATTAAAAAATAAATAATTTTTTGAAGAAAGGAAAGGAAAAGGAAGGGCCGAGGGGAGAGAGGCACTGCCCGCGGGTGTGGGGAGCTGGCAGAGGTGGCTCTGGAGAGCCAGATGGGCGGCAGGCAGCTGGGAGGCTGCTCCACTTGGCAGGACCCCCCACCCACCCTGAGAACCCGGCTCGAGATGCTTCAATTAGCTGCCTCTTCCGAGTGGGCCTGATGGAGGCACTTGACTGCAATCACCGCGCACACAGCCACGACACAGGACAGGCCCTGCGTCCCCGGCAGCTGCAGGCAGACGCTCAGAGAGCTTCGAGAGACAAATGCCAGCAACGTGGACATCCGCATGCAAGGCTGAGCGTGCGAGGGAAGGAAAATGGGTCAAGCGCTTGAGGAGTCAGCTGTGTCACAGAAACTTTCAAATCAAGAAAAAAAAAAATGACTTTGAGCTCGGCGGGGGAGTGAGCGAGCTCCCATACCCCAAAGCCGCTGCCATACTTCCGGCCGGACTGCCCAGTTAAATATTTTGGATTTTTTGTTATTGTTGTTTTCTGGACATCTCCAGAATCTACAACACTGACGTCCTGGAAGGCGCACACCAGATCGGACGGGAATGTAATGCAGAAGCCACTCGATCTCGGTGAACTGAAACGTTGATCCAAAAGGCTGAATGTGCTTAGAAAAACCCTCAGACAAGGACTTAACGTCCCGATGGCGAGATATAACAATTCTCACATATTTTCTTCTGTGGAAATATCTTTTGATCGTTCCATTACTATTTAGCGATAATACACAATATAAAATAAACAACTGTGGGCCTGCCATGGGGGCAGGCTTGAGAAATGGCTGGGAAAATAGAGACGAAGGTGGCAGGAAGGTGACAGTGGTGATGTGATTGGGGCTGGAATATTGAATGTCTGTAACAAATCATTGTGAACTTTACATAGCACAGTGTTCAAAGAAGGTGGAAGGGAAAAAAAACTCATGACGTTGGTAGGATGTTCCTCCTCTTTGATTTTTTCTGTTTTTTGGGTCACACCCAGTGATGCTCAGGGGTTATTCATGGCTCTGCACTCAGGAATCACTCCTGGCGGTGCTCGGGGGACCCAATGGGATGCTGGGAATCGAACCAGGGTTGACCACATGGAAGGTAAACGCCCTATAGCTGTACTATCACTCTAGCCCCTCTTCCTCTTATCTACTGAGGATGTAACTCCCCAAAATCCTTCCCCTCCCCAAAATACAAAGAACTACAGAACTACACACCAAGACTTCTGCAGAAGGATGTTAATCCTGGTGCTATTTATAGCAGCGACAGAAAAAAAAAAGTGCCCAAAGGCCACCAGCAGGAAATCGATTAAAGATGATGTGGGATCACTCAGCAGATGGAAAAGCATGATAAGCCATCAAAATAATGATCGAGAGGAACGAGGAGCGGCGTCGGGAAATACTCACACTGGGGAAATACTCATTCCGTTCTCCACTTACCTGGGCAGGTGACTGGACACCTGAGCTGGCACCCCCAGGGCGCCGTGCCCATGTGTCTTGCAGGAGGGGGCTTCCCGGGGGCGGACTGGCGGGCAAGGAGGCGGCAGGAGAGGCCTGGAGGGAGAAGACAGCCAGGACACCGGGCTGATGAACCAGAGTGCAAGACTGTTGCACAAAAGTTTGCAAGAAGTTGCAAGACTGTTGCAAGAAAGTTTGCAAGACTGTTGCAAGAAAGGACTGTTGCACGGAACCAAAGAAGCACAGTTCCACGGCACCTTCTATTAGCCGGAGCAGCATATGATGAAGTCAGTTCCGTGCCATGGACTGACATGGAAATTTTACTTACAGGCGTGTGCTCAGATACCCCCGCCTCCTCGAATAATCTACCCAATCACACCAGCTAACACAGAACCCTCCCATCCCGCCCTAAAGCACGACCACAGGGTGAAAGCCTGTGAACCGCAGCCCCACGCGCGGCTCCCGGGAAGGAAGCGGGTGGGGACTGTTTTAGTTCTGGGGTCCCTGCGGCCGCCATGGCAACAGCACAGCTGGGAGTGATCCTCACTTTTCCCCCTTTGCCATTGAAGGACAGAATCTCCAGCGTGTCATCCGGCGAGGGAAGCACGCGGGGAGGCCTTTCAGGAAAGCCACGCGGTGTCGCACATCTGGATTTCCGAAAGGTCTCGAGTCGCCCGTGACACTCCCGAGTCTCCCTGCTGATACACCTGAGGCCCCCCACTGGGCAGACGCACTGGGCGGAACCGCCAGGGCTCGGGAGCACTTCTTCAGGGCAGCCTGTCCTGCCCCGCCCCCCCCCCCGCCCCGCGAGGAGGTCTCAGGGTCCTGGTCTGTGCTCTCAACGCCTGGAATATTCCTCCGTCAGAGGATGTAAGAAACGCCAGCAGCCTGCCTGCAGGTCTCACAGGGTCACTGCGTGGACCCGCGAGCTCGTGCTCCCCACTTGCTCCATGCACCCACGCCGGGGAGCGTCCGGTGGGGGATGTTCTCCCTGGAAACCCTGCTGGGTCCCAGTGGGAAGGAAATGAAGCAACTGGACAGTCATAGAAGATGGTGATGAGCAGACTGGGGCCAAAGCAGGATTGCGTTTCTTTAGTATATTAAATTATTACCTGTATATTATTATTGCATATTAATCATACATCATATTACATATTACATTATATTATATTATGTTATATATTATATAGTGGGCTGGAGTGATAGCACAGCAGGTAGGGCACTTGCCTTGCATGCGGCCAACGCCGGTTCGATTCCTCTATCCCTCTTGGAGAGCCCGGCAAGCTACCGAGAGTATCCCACCTGCATGGCAGAGCCTGGCAAGCTCCCCATGGCGTACTCAATATTCCAAAAACAGTAACAAGTCTCACGATGAAGACATTACTGGTGCCCGCTCAAGCAAATCGATGAACAACGGGAGGATAGTGCTACAGTGCTATATTATATAGTATAGTATACAATATATTATATATAATATAATCACTGTCATCCCGTTGCTCATCAATTTGTTATATTTATATATTTATTATATAGTATCACTGTATCACTGTCAACTCGTTGTTCATCGATTTACTCAAGCGGGCACCAGTAACGTCTCTATTACACTCAGCCCCAAGATTTTAGCAGCCTCACCTTACTCGTCTTTCCCAACGATTGGAGGCTCTTTCAGGGTCAGGAGAATGAGACCTATCGTTACTGTTTTTGGCATATGGAATACGTCACGGGTAGCTTGCCAGGCTCTGTTGTGCAGGTGGGATACTCTCGGTAGCTTGCCGAGCTCTCCGAGAGGTATATGTATATCTTTTATGTATCTGGGATATGAATACTCCATGGGGAGCTTGCAAGGCTCTCCCGTGCAGGCAATAGACTCTTGGTAGCTTGTCAGGTTCTCCAAGAAGGAGAACAAAGCTATTAGA
The DNA here is from genome assembly GCF_027595985.1 of Sorex araneus. Lineage (NCBI taxonomy): Eukaryota > Metazoa > Chordata > Mammalia > Eulipotyphla > Soricidae > Sorex > Sorex araneus. Next base: position 214,591,443 of record NC_073305.1, read on the forward strand.
TGTCCGCACTTGCCCCCAGTTATATAGTAAATTATATAATTATACTATATAATATGATTATTGCATATTATATAATATTAAATATATTACTATATATTATATACTATAATCAGTCTTTAGAACTGTGATTGACAAAGTTGTTGAGCTGTAGACATACAGTGTTCCAGCACCAACCACACCACCAGTGTCAACTTCCCTCCATCCGTGTCCCCAGATCTCCTCCCACCCACACTACCCCCGGCCCGCTCCAGCCTGCCACTGTGCCAGGCACGTGCTGAAGTTTGGTCCTCGATTTAAGGGACCTCGGAAGACTCCCGAGCGACCCCAGGAGAGTGACTAAGAGTGAAGTCCTAGTCACTGTGAGGTGACCGGCCTGCTCTTAGAAATAACTGCCAGGGGAAGTGAGCGGGAGTTGAATTTGCTGAACATGCCGCACGCCACCTTCTTCCTCGGGCTTAGATTGAAGATAAATAAATAAACAAATAAAGGGCAAACAGAGATGGTTTCTTCCCTCGAGAGATGCTCCACCACGACTAGAAAGCATGAACCAAAAAACAAACGACCACCCAAGCGCATGTGCACAACTGTGCGGGCTTGCTGTCCCGTTTCTGTTCTTATTCGCTTGTCTTTCACCCAATCCTTGGTGGGCTGCTCCCTCCGTTTCCAAGAACATCTGCTGAAGAACCAACCTGGCCCCGAGCACCCGCTTCCCCGGGAAGCCCACCTTGGTGACCGGTAAGAGCGCAGGCCACAGGAGGGGGAGCTTGGGCGTTCCCACCCTCTCTGCTGTCCGAGGGCGATGCGGGTGGGGGGGGGGAGCTCTGAGGCTTTGTGGGGTCCGAGAGCCCTAACCTGCCCTGGGTGCTGAGACTGAGCCGTCTCCAGGGTTACACTTGTTTCCTGGCAGGACCCTTTGGGATGGGCCGTCAGAGCACAACCTGCCCCCCCCACCTGAGCTGGCCGCTCTCCCTGGTGCCTCAGTGCTGAATGGAGGCACCAGCAAGTCACTCCGACACCCCAGCCTAGCGGCCGTGTCCCCCGCTGGCCTCGAGACCCGGGGGAGCAGAGGGCTCGTGAGGGGAAGGCAAGGCCCTGTGCTGTGCGGGCAGGGCGGGCGCAGGGAGGGCACAGCTGCCATCGGGTATGTGCCCCGGGAGTTGGACGGGAAACGCTGGGTACCAAAGAGGCGAGGGTTTCCCGTTCCCACCTACACGGGCACAGGAACTAAATTCACGGCGGACGCATCGCGCGCTCACTCTCGCCCCTGCGTGTGCGGATGTTTGGAGATGTAGCTGCTTGGCAGGGAAGCCTTGGAGCACCTCGGCGAGAGAGGGAGTGTCACAGTCTGGAGACGCGGAGCTGCCTGGACCAGGAGGGCGGGCGGGGGCGAGGGAGCTGGTTGGGATGCACTGCACGGGCCGAGTGGGAAGGCCAGAATTCCTGCTTCTCCGCCCAGGCGCTCAGGGGCCTGGGGACCGTCTCGAGGCCCCGCTGCCCCGGAGATGCTCCCATTCCTGGCCAGGACTCTGTCTCCGACCTCCCCTCCGCCTCCTGCCATCCTGCCTGATGCCCTGCCTGGTACCCACGGGAGCTCCCTGCCGACGAGAACAACCCGCACCCTCTCCACCCATGTGCAGCAACGACAAAATGATCCCCGGGTGTCGACCAAGTTGGGGAAAAGGACATCGGCGCGCTGAGCACAGACAAGCCAGCTGAGTAGGGGGAGTAAGAATCCCGCACCCCCCCCTCCCCTGCGTCTTGCCGACTTCCCTCTCTCCCTCTCTCCCAGAAAGGCAGGAATGCCCCTGGGTTTACTCCACACCCCTTTTCACTACCCCCCTCCCCGATTTGTGCAATTCTGCCTGGGATTCTGATTAAATCCTGGCTTGTTGATGGAGCCAAAAACCCTTGGGGCCTTGGGCTGGAGCGATAGCACAGCGGGTAGGGCGTTTGCCTTGCACGCGGCCGACCCGGGTTCAAATCCCAGCATCCCATATGGTCCCCTGAGCACGGCAAGGGGTAATTCCTGAGTGCAGAGCCAGGAGGAACCCCTGTGCATCGCCAGGTGTGACCCAAAAAGAAAAAAAAAAAACCCTTGGGGCCTTTCTGCATGAGCTGGGCTACTAGCTACCTGAGACAGACAGACAGACAGACAGACAGACGTCGTTCTGAGCACAGAAGCCGTCTGTGCTAGCACCCGCCAAACCCCACAGGCTCTCGGAGGAGGAGGACAGAGCAGGAAGGGCTGCGAGGACCCAAAGCACATTGGGCTGCCGTGTACTAACACCCTGACTTTTTCACCATTTTTTTTTCTTTTCCACCGGGAAGTGAAGCGTCCCCCTCCCAGTGGGGGGGGGGGGGGGCGAGGCAGCCGTTTTTACAAACCTCGCACTGGGCTTCTGCAGTTTTATTTCCCAAGGTTAACGATCTACGTGAATCTTCGCTGCCTCCCCTCTGCTAAGCTGCCTGAGAAATGATGCTTTATCGTCACCATAGATCAGGCGGATCCTTCCTTCCTCTGAAAGTTGCCCTCGGCCCAGGCTCTCCCTCTGCCTAATGAACCAATATTAGTTTAACTACATGTTGTTAATTAAAACCAGAGTCTCGTGCAAGCCTCTTGTTTATTCCCGAGGAGGAAAAAAAAACCTAAATAAATACAAGAAATATTGTATTTGCAAAGTTCCCCAAACAGAAATAGCAGCCCTAGAATTTATAGGCCTCTCTGAATGGATACGGTGAAATATCTTTTCAGGGTGCCCTTCCCTGAGGGGGCTCATTCTCCTTCAAAGCAAGATCTGACCACAGATAATGCTCTCTAGCCAGGCCGTTTCATTTTCATGTGTGGGAGAAAACCTTTCATCCGAGGTTCTCGATCTTTCTTTCATCCCTTTCTTTCTTTCCTTTTTAAAAATTTTTTTTTTATTTTAAAGCCGACATGAATTATATATGCCCGGGAAAACAATCACACTTCCCTTGAAGGTTCAAGTCAAAGATTTAGAGGAATATCTTCATGTGGAGTTCTTCCAGAAGTAAATCCTGATTGCAATGTGAGTCCTTTATGATTTTGGGGCCAAGGACGCATGGCGAGGGGGGGAAATGTGAGCTAGGGGAGGGAAGGAATCCCAGGAGTCTAGGCAAAGTGGGCTTCAGAGGGAGAGCACAGAGAGCCCAAGAGCTAAGCATCCTGGGGGTCTGGAGATGGGATTGAGACCAGCTCCAGGGAATTCAAGAGACTGAATGGGCGGAGGCGGGGCTGCCACCGTGCCTGCAGGAACCAGGGTTCTGAGCGGTGACCGGGCACAGAGCCCAGTTCTCTAGGGCCTCTGGCTGGCGGGTCCCACACAGAGATGAAAGCCAGTCACACTCGCAAATGCTCAATGTCCTCCAGAGTGGACCCGCGTGATAAAAAGTATCCCGCTGTCCAGTATGACAATGACAGCTGGGAATGATCACTCTGGACGAGAACTGAGTGTTGAAAGTCAGTAAAGGGATATGCATGACAATGTTTCAGAATCTGTATTGCAAACCATGATGCCCAAAGGGGGGAGAGAGACAGAGGACAGAGAGAGAGAGAGAAAGAGAAAGAGAGAGAGAGAGAAAGAGAGAGAGAGAGAGAGAGAGCCTGCCATTAGAGGGACGGGTGCGAAACTGGGGACACTGGTGGTGGGAAATGCTCACTGGTGAAGGGATGGGTGTTGGAACATTGTATGACTGAAACCCAATCAGGAACAACTCTATAACTGTGAACCTCGCCTCGATTCAATAACATAAATAAAAAAATAAGAAACATCCCATTAACCTATGGTGAACGATCCCAGTATTATTTGAAGTTCATGATTAAAGAAACTGGGTTGCTGAGATGATTCGATGAGACAACATACTCATAAGATAAACAGGACCCTATAAAGATAAGGCAGAAGAGAGAATTGTATGAGGTTGTTTGGGGATTTTTGTTTTGTTTTGTTTCGTTTCAGAAAGAATTATGAGTTTTATTTCAAGACTGGTCTTTGGAGCCAGGCTCCTAAGGGATACTGCATATCCCTTGGGTTCTGAAAGATATTAATTATAATTAATGGATTAAAATGAACTCCAAAGAACTGCAGGGAAAGACAAAGCCAAATGCAACTGATTGTAAATGTTGGCATCCACTTTTTTTTTTAAAGAAAAAAAAAGGTCATAAAATACAGTTGGAGAAATCTGGATATGATCCGACTTGTTAGATGATATTAAGGAATAGTTATTAATTTTATTAGCTGCTGTAATGGCATTGTGGTTATGTAAGAACATGATCTTACTCTTTGGAGAGGCAGTTCACACAGTTAACGGACAAAAGTGCTACGTGTTATGTGTCTAAATTGACTTTCAGTGGAGTTAAGTGTGGCAAAACGCTGACAAGTATAAAGTGGTACTCGAGGGGGATGTATTCAAACTGTCTTCTCGACACTTCAGAGCTAAAATTTTATAGTTATAATGCAATTTAAAAGTAAATATTTCAAATACTAGAGAAGCAAATAGCATGACTGAGATTTATCTACGTTGTTATATGAAAATCTAGCTCATTTATTTTCCAGTTAAAATTTTTATGGACATAATTGTAAATTAACATGAAGTTTTAAGAAAAAAGGCTTTACCCTTCTCCCTGCCCCAACGAGACCCTGAGTTGCTGCCCATGAATGGCTCCTCCAGCTCCTGGACGGCCGTGATCCCAGAGGCACACAAACCTATCTCGGAACCCAGCGGCTTTTGGCAGAAATGCATCTGGACTGTGCATTAAACTATGGCGCTGTGCCACCCCGGGTGGAGAAGGGCGTTGTCCCTTCTGCCTTTCCTCCTCCCTCCCCCACCCCGCTCTGCATTCCCCGCCAACCTGGCAGCACGATGGCCACCATCTTTCAGAGTCTATTGGACAGCCAGGTACAAGACTGCAGTGACAAGACACGAAGGGCCTCATGGGACGGGGGGGTGGAACCAGCCCTTCTCCCCACCCCGACGAGATCCCAAGTTGCCGCTCCTCTGGCTTCTCAATGGCCAGAATCCCAGAGGCACACAAACCAATCTTGGAACCCAGTGGCTTTTGGCAGAAATCCCTCCAGATTTAATTACTTAAGTATCAGAAATCCAAAATTGTGCGGCCACGAAAGCAACCACGTGACATCATATGCTTTTCATATGAAAATAGAAAATAGAAAACAAATGATCTAATAATGTCTTTTCAGCAGGTCTGATTGTTGAGGAAAATTCCAAATAATAATGGTGGGTCTCTTGTCAAAATATTAAATGTAACCAAAGTACAGAGAGAGTGAAGTGGAAATCATCTGCCACACAGGCAGGGAGAGGGCCAGGGTGGGGGGTACACTGGGTTTCTTGGTGGTAGAAAATGTGCACTGGTGAGGGGATGGGTATTTAATCATTGTATGACCGAGACTTAAACTGGAAAGCTTTGTAACTGTTCTCACAGTGATTCAATAAATAAAAAGAAAGAAAAGAAAAGAAAAGAAAAATGTTTTCCTGGATAGCAATCTTTCTCGAGGATTGGGGGGTGGGGGAGTGGATGACAATTTTGAACCACTCCCTAAGGTGTTAGAAATTCAAACTAGGAGCAAATAAAGCAAGGGGGGAAATGCGCTCTGGAAAACTGAGTTCTGTCCGTGAACCCTGAATCCTCAATAATAACATCTTGTGAAACTATAATATCATGAGGGGGATATAGCCAGCGATCCTGACCTCTCTCAGGTATGTAGCCATTTAGCTACATTTAGCCCTATGCAAGTTCATGTGTATCCAGCAGAACCTCGAGATACAGACCATTCCCTTGACCAAAGGTCCCCTCATGCTGCCTTTCATTTTCACTTGTCTTTTTCTCCAGGCTTGCCCTTCCACTGCTCAAATTTTGGCTCTCCCAGTTCTAAACTTACGGAACTCTGACTGTGATTGGCCGTCACTTGTGGATATGAGCTGTGGGCACTGTTTTTCCCATTTGGCAGAATGCCCTGGGGATTCACCTACGTGTGAATAGGTTAGTCTTTTTTTTTTTGGTTTTTTAATTTCCAGGTATTAACATCCAGTGATTTGGGTGTTAGCCATTTTCAGGGAGGTCCTGGAGTTTACAATACCAGATTAGTCTTTTCATGCATACCTGTGCCAACACTCCACCCATCTCTGGACAGCCTGCTCCCCACTCTTGGGTTGCCAAAGGACCTACCCAGGATTCATCTGTTTGGACTGTAGAATATATCACGGGGATCCACCTAGAGGCATACCCGACTACCCAAAAGCAGAGCACTCTGATTTGGTGTGATTCAGGAGGGCTTTGTTCAGAGGGTCTGAGGACCCTCAAGTATATTTTCATACTGGAACCCAGATATATAGGACCTGTGGCTGAGACCTCCAAGCCTGCTTGGATCAGGACTGGGCTTCCTCCACCCAGCTCCCCAGTTTTCCAGTAGCGTGGCAGTCACACCCACAAACTGCCCCTGGCGCCATGTAATCTCCTCAGCGGCCAAGATCCAGAGACTATAAAATAAAGCTCCTGGAAGAGAGCGATGCAGTATTTCCTGGAGCGCACGGCCACATATGCGGCCACGTAACCTCTTACACTCTAGCCCACAGATGTACCAAAAGTAGCACACATTTGTTAGGTTTTAACATACTTGCTTTTATTCTCTTATATACAGGCTCAAATGACCCCAGAACGAAATACAACAACCTTCACACACCTCCCTCTAATATGGGTGGGAAGATGCTCGCTGGTGGGGTGGGTGTTTGAATATATCTGTAGTAAACGATTATGAACTACTTTATGAAAATAAAATGTATAAAAATCACACACACACACAAAATATATCTTCATATCCATAAATGTTACCCGCATTCCAGACCGGAAGTACAACGTACAGAATCAGACCCAGTGGGAACACTTACGAGAGTGGGGGACGGTGTGTCACGTGCTGCGTGCCAGTCACCTGGCTGGAGAAGTGCCGCACCGGGGGGGACTGAGCACGCCTATTTACAAATAAAGCCGCTGCATATGTCTCCGTATGGACTCTGTGAGAACATAAACTTTCCTGTCTGCGGAATAAATGCCCGGGAGCGTAATTACTGGGTTGTATGGTAACAGCAAGTTCAGTTTTCTAAAAAACTGCCAGACTGTTTTTTCCAGAGTGGCTGTGCCATTTCCCATTCCCTCTGGCAGCAGATGAACGATGCGCTCCCTCCGTTTCCTTGCCAGAAGTTGCTGTTGTCGCGACTTTTAATTTTATGCTTCCTGATAGATCTCTCATTATCATCATTTGCCTTCCCCGACGGCTGGAGACACTGCCCGCCTTTTTCCCGGTGCTCATCTGCCATCTGCAGCTCCTCTTCACGGAAATGTCTGCTCGTGCCTTTTGCCCATTTTCTGATTGCGTGTGCGTGGCTGCTGTTTCCGTGGCGGAGCCCTGCAGAGTCTTTATATGTATATTCTCGATATTAGCCCCTAGCCCCAAGTGCAGTTTGCAAACATGTCCTTCCCATCTCTACCTTGTCTTTTCACAGCCGCTTCACGTGGGTTTTTATAGAGGAAAGTGGTTTTCATTTTGATGAGGTCTATCTGAAGTGCATTTCTCTCTCTCTATTTTTTTTTTTTGAGCTGTTCTCTAGCAATTCATTCTAGGACTCGATTTTGGTGTGCGAGGAGCCTCTGAGATGGTCCCTGAGGTGAGGTGGGGAGGTCACACAGGGGCACGTACTATGCGTGCACAAAAGCCTAAGTGCACACCCCAACACTTCCCGGCACCCCTGCACTGCCAGCTCTCGTCCTGAAGGCCCCTGGGCATCGCTGGCCCTGAGCAGGGTGGCAGTGCCTGGTCCACAACCAGGCTGGGTTGGATGAATATCACTGAGATCCGTCCCTGGATCCTCTGAACGTGCTTCGGAGCGTCCCCCCAGAAATTAGGACAGCCCTGAGCATCCCGCCTCCTTACAGACACCCTGGAGTCACCAATCCAGCCTGAGAGGCCCCCTTCTAACCAACCAGCCCTCGAAAAAGTGGTGTGACTCCCGAGATTCAATCACAAAATCCTTGTGACCTCACCTGATCCCCTTCCTTGCTCTTTTTGCTGGTTACATGGCAAAAGAATGGAGCAGAGACTAGTCCGAGAGCATCCGAGGGCTGCCAGTTGCCACATGAGCCAACCTGGAGGGTGACCTTCCCTCTCCCTGCTCCCCGTACCAAACCTCCAGAGAGACCCCCGAGAGAGACCCCTGCATGGGAGGAGGCAGCTATTTCACGCCCACTGCTGGACCCAGAGAAATGGCAAATACATTGCTCCATAGTTGGCAGCCTGCCTCATGAGCTGGGGGAGGAGGCAGCTGGGATGGAGAAGGGATCACTAAGTCAATGATGGTTGGAGGGATCGCTCGGGATGGGAGATGTGTGCTGGGTGTAGAACAAGGACCAAATGTGATAGCCTCTCAGTATCTGTATTGCAAACCATAATGCCCAAAAGTAGAGAGAGGGAGTATGGGGGAAATTGTCTTCCATGGAGGCAGGGGGAGGGTTGGGATGGGGGGGTGTACACTGGGGATATTGGTGGTGGGGAATGTGCACTGGTGGAGGGATGGGTGTTTGATCATTGTGTGATTGTAACTCAAACATGAAAGCTTGTAACTATCTCACAGTGATTCAATAAAATAAAAAGGAACTTTCTCAAAGAAGAAATACAAATGGCCAAAAGGCACATAAAAAATGTTCTTCATCACTAATCATCAGGGAGATACAGATCAAAGCAACTCTGAGATATCACCTCACACCACAGAGACTGGCACACATCTAAAAGAAAAACAACCGGTGTTGGCGTGGATGTGAGGAAAAAGGGACCCTCCTTCACTGCTGGTGGGAATGTCAACTGGTTCAGCCCTTTTGGAAAATAGTATGGACGATTCTCAAAAAATTAGAAATTAAGCTCCCATTTGACCCAGCAATACCACCTCTGGGAATATATCTCGGAGATGCAAAAAAGTATAGTAGAAATGATACCTGCACTTGTATGTTCATTGCAGCACTGTTTACAATAGCCAGAATCTGGAAAAAAACCCAAGTGCCAACAACAGATGACTGGTTAAAGAAACTTTGGTCCATCTACACAATGGAATACTACGCAGTTGTTAGGAAAGATGAAGTCATGAAATTTGCTTATAGGTGGATGGACATGGAGAGAGAGTATCATGCTAAGTGAAATGAGTCAGAAAGAGAGGGACAGACATAGAAAGATTGCACTCATTTGTAGAATATAAAGTAACTGAATGGGAGACTAACACCCAAGAGTAGCAGAGAGAAGTACCAGGAGGTTTGGTCCACGGCTTGGAAACCGGCCTCACGTGTTGGGGGAAGGGCAGCTCAGATAGAGACGGGAACACCAAGTAAAGGGTGCTTGGAGGGCCCGCTCGGGATGGGGACCCTGGTTCTATGAGCCAACCACTCCCATCCCCCACCCTTTCTTTCCTCTGCGGTTGTGTGTCTTGCTTTGGGACGGGCTTGTAGGAGAGCCTCATCTCACCTCGGAAACTGACTTCCCGCATCACAAACGTATTCTGCTAGTCTCTGCTTCAACGTTGCATTTTCCATTTACACGAAACCCAGGAACATCTAAGATCTTTTCTTGACTATTAGCACCCGTGAGCTTTATACACGGGGAACAGCACAAAGGAAATAAGAGTGTCAGGATGTAGGGAGGGCATGGGGCATGCCTCGAGCAGTGCTCATGAGATCCAGGGGTTCCCTCTGGCGATTCTTGGCCAACTGAGAAACTAGTTGAATGCAAGGGCCCAAGGGTGTAATGCTTCTTGGGCCCCGTGATACCAGGGATGATCCAGGGGACCCCAGAGTTGCCGGGATAGGGGTGTGGGGGGGGGCTCCAGGGATGCACCCAGCAATGCCTGAGGAACCAGACGGCTCTGAGGATCAAACATGTTCAAGAACAGCGACAACGCCAAAGAACTCCCAGTGGAAATCCCCTTATCTCGGATTCGGGGCATGTGACTCAGGCTTACTAAAGCATCCGCTCCTTCTGCCCTTCCTGGTCTCAACCTTGGAGCTGGCTGGAGGCAAGAAGGACATAAAGGCCAGCAGAAAGGGAAATTCTGGTCTAATTTCAATTGCAGGAGAGATAGAAGAGAGAAACAAAGACCTCAGTTGTCCTCACATTGAGTCTGTAGACATTACGTCGTAGAAAGGCACACGGAAGAGGGGACACGTGTCTGGGCTCCCTCGCGGGGGACCAGCATCCCTGTCCATCCAGCATGATGCTACTTACTCAAGATGAACAAGAAAAGCAAATCTGGGGCCGGAGCGATAGCACAGCTGGTAGGGAGTTTGCCTTGCACGCGGCCGACCTGGGTTCGATCCCCGGCATCCCATATGGTCCCCCAAGCACCGACAGGAGTAATTCCTGAGTGCAGAGCCAGGAGTAACCCCTGAGCATTGCCGGGTGTGAGCCAAAAAGCAAAAAAAAAAAAAAAAAAGAAGAAAAGAAAATCCTTCACAGGGAGGGAGTTCAGAAGACAAAAAGTAGAGGTGGAAGGGGGCTTGGTGGGAGTGGGTAGGCCAATGCCGTCGCCCTCCTCCCAAACTGCTCATAGGCCAACATTCACTGCCCAGCCCCTATTTCTCAAATGTTAAAGGCAGGAGATCTCTTTAACCAGTAGGTTAGGTATTAATGAGTTTGCGTTTTCCTACGTAATAAAATTTATATGAAAATCCACACTTAGGCACTTGGATGGTTGTTTGTGGACACAAAGTAGCCCCCAAAATCAAAAAACTTGATTCAAGACACACACACACACACACACACACACACACACACACACACTGATCAAGGTGAAGTTTTTCTTTCCTGTTTTAGCTCATCCTGTAAACATGTCTTTTCTGCAGTAATTCGGTGGCTCATTTTTTGCCTTTTTGCGCCTTTGTTAGTGACTTCTAGGCTTCACAGGCCCTCGTTAGTGTAGACTAGGTTCTTAAGCACAGATGCCGTGGACCCCCTCTGGGGAATACCCTTCCCTAGAGAATTTTCATGAGGGCAGAAGTTTATGGTGCTGATGGCAATGAGCTCACTGTCTAGGAAGCCACCATAAGCACTAAATTAGGTGTCTTTCAAACGGAAACAAATGCAATCCAACACACAAACACACACACACACACACACACGTGTGGATGAGTTGGTTAAACTACTGTGGCTTCCTGGATGTCTCCTTCGAGAAAGGGCTCCCCAGGTTTTGATGGGGCTGTGGGTTATTTTGTGTTGAGTTTCGTGGGGGCCATATTCATCCTCTGCCGGCCATATGGCATCCAAGTATTTTCTCCCACTCAGGGAGGCATTTTTTCATGTCAGCCATAGTTTCTCTCATGCTTCAAACCTTTCTAGTTTCATGTAGTCCCATTTGTTGACTTTTGTTTTCTTTGCCAATAGAGTTGACTCTGAACAGGCCTCTGAGTTCCATAGATCACGGAGCGCTCTGCCTCTGCTTTCCTTGATATATTTTATAGATTCTGGTCTACTAGTGATGCCTTTATCCCATTTTAATTAACTTTTGTGTATGGCATAAGATGGGGAAAAATTGATTTTTTCTTTCTCTCTTTCTTTCTTTTGCACGTGGTGATCCAATTCTTTTCCCTGAAGAGCCTTCCCTTGAAGAAGATAAACAGATGGCCAAGAGGCATGTGAAAAAAAAAATATTGTCACTTATTATCAAAGAAATGCAAACAAAGTAGCAGTGAGTTATCTCCTCACACTAATAAGCATAGATCAAAAAGCCTGTGTTGGTGGGAATACGGTAAAATAAAAAAGAAATTTCCTTCTCTGTCGGGAGGAATGTTGGTTTGGCCTCTATAGAAAACAGTATGGAGATTTCTCCATAAAGTAAGAATAAACTTTTACCTTGTGTCCCAGCAGCTCCGTTTCTTGGCATCTAACCTCAAGAGCACAAGGCTAGCCACTTGAAAAGCGATGTTCACACCTCTGGTCACTGCAGCGCTAATCTGGGATCAGGAAATGACCCAAATGCCCGATGACAGTGTGGGTAAGGGAATTGTGGCCTGTCACTCAACGAAAGGGAGCTGGAAATCTCTCCTTTCGCTACAACAGGGATGGGATCAGACTAGGCCATGCCTGACAAAGTCAGGGGAAGGAGGAGAAGTGCCAAATGATCTCCCTCATAAAGTGGGCAAGAAACGAAGTGAAGGAGGGGATAGCAGCCTCTAGTAATGCAACCCTAGGCTTAACTGAGGTTACCAAGGACAGGGCAGATGGGGGAGGAAGAGAAGGACGAGAGGTGACATTAGGACCTTGGGTGGGTCTTAGGCAATGGACAGTGGTGCCTCAGGAGCTTATCTTCCAAAAACACAAATGTTAAGACTATTGCAACTGTGTTACCTCAACTACAATTTTTAAAATGTGATCATCAATTCACAGAACTGGACCCCTACATTCCCTCCCCAAAAAAAAAACCCTAATGGCTCAGAGCTAACTTGGTGTTTACACATGCTTTACAGAAATAGCCACCCCATATAAACGCAGAGAACTGGTTATATCACCTGGACCGTGTTTACTATTCCTTCAATACACAAGGCACTATTTCAGGTGCTAAAGGTTAACTGAGCTTCTGGCCCACCCGGATTTTACAGACCCCTGATGCCCAAACTCTCCTCTAAAATCAACATTCAGCGGTGCTTAAGATCGCTAGAAAAGGAAGCTTTGGGTTTCAGCTTAAATTCAATTACTAGGTCAAATCCATTTCTTGGCCCTCACACCAATTTATTTCAGCCTTTGTTTCTCCATCTGTAAAACCAAATAAATGGGCCTCCTGCCTCCCCGGAGACAAGGCTTTTTCCAGAGGAAGGGTGCCCTTGGCAGGAACCCCAAGATGAAGGGTGTCTCCTGAAGGTGTTCGGACACTGATGCAAAGACCCTGATCCCAGCCGCCATCTCGCATGGTTGGAAACTAACATGACGGCACTTGGGGGTCCGTTTTGTTCCTGCAGGGCTGTTAGAAGCGAGTTTCTTCCAATATTGGAAGCAGAATTCTGCTCTCCCGAGCTACTCCAGAAAGCCCCCCCCCCACCATGCGAGGTGCTGGACCACGATGAGTCTTCCCCCACATCAAGGCCCCTTGGTGGGACCCCTGCTTGGATGGTTAAAACTCTCCCAGCGACACCTGCCTTCAAGGCCAACTTCACTGACCTTCCGGCAGATGGTCTGGCCTTGTGGCTTCTGTCCCTCCTTTTATTCACAGCGGATGGATGGCCACGGGGGTTCCGGGAGCACTTAACCGCGGGAGAGGACGGCTTCTGACACGGGCCCCCGGCTCCAGCCTCGGTGTGACTCCAAAGTCGTTTGATTTATGTTCAATTATTTATTCTGCTGTAATGTCGACTCCAATTACTACCAGATAATTGCAGAAGAGGAAATGAAACCCAACATGCCGGGCTAATGTAAGACCATTTTATGGACAAATTCCTGGCTTGGAAACCCTTGCCGAGGTGGGCCACAGGTGATTTAGTATGAGGAGAGCAGGGAGACAGGGCTCCCCCTTTAATTACCTCCTTAACTTATTTAATGATGCATCCTGGATCCTGAACGCTGTGATTGTTTAAAGGCTTAATGTGCCAGACAATTCGGAGGAAGACAAAGGGGAGGGAAGAGGCAAAACGCTAACCTCCGACCCAAATTCCTGCTGTGGTCCGCTCGGCACCAGGGGCGGGCCTGGGGGAGTGTTTCTTCATCCCTCCGAACCCTAACCATTGACTACTGTCTTTCTGGAACACCCGACACCCTGAGTCTCAGATTACAGCCTTGGGGGGCCAGAGAGAGTACACTAGGGTGTTTGCCTGGCACACAGCCAACCCGGGTTCGATCCCCAACACCGCCTGAGCTAACCAAGGGGTAAGGTCCTTGAGCACCACCAGAAGCACACCCCGAACACAGCCAGGAGTCGGCCCTGAGCACCATCGGGGGTGGCCCAAAACAAAACAGAAAGTTTACAGACCTGGGGCTGAAGAGATCATACAGCAGGTAAAATTCTGGCCTTGCACGTGGCCAACCCAGGTTCGATCCCCAGCACCGAGTCTGGTGGGAGTGGTCCTGAGGGCTGCCAGGGGGAGGCCCTGAGCACAGCCAGGCATGGGAAGAGTTTACAGCTCACGATTCTGTATTCCTCCTTCCTGCCCTGGCCCATTCAGGACCAGCAAGCAGGACTAATTTTTCCTTTCCTGTTTGAAGTTATTATTCCTAACCTTGGGTCAAAATCAGTGTCCAGGGGCTGGAGAGATAGCACAGCGGGGAGGGCGTTTGCCTTGCACGCAGCCAACCCGGGTTCGATTCCCAGCATCCCATAGGGTCCCCTGAGCACCGCCAGGAGTAATTCCTGAGTGCAGAGCCTGGAGTGACCCCCGTGCATCGCCGGGTGTGACCAAAAAAGAAAAAAAAATCAGTGTCCAAAAATGCGGCCACAGGGCCATAGTGATAGATAATACAATGGGTAGGGCATTTGCCTTGCACACGGCCAACTCGGGTTCGATCCCCAGCATCCCATAGAGTCCCCCAAGCACTGCCAGGAGTAATTCCTGAGTGCAGAGCCAGGAGGAACCCCTGAGCATCGCTGGGTGTGACCCAAAAGGCAAAAAATAAAAGGCCAAGGAAATGTCATTATCTTATTCCCGAAGCTCATTTCTCAGGGAAGGAGAAACTTGGTCCCAGTGACTTTGGGGCGGTCCCGCCCCTGGGGTGATGGTCGAGCCTGCTGGCCTCGCTGGCCGCACATCACCAGCCCGGGCTAGGACACAGGGCCTCGCCCCCCACAAGCATACACGCCCGTGGCCAGCCCCGCCTCTCCCTCAGGACCGGCTCTCGCCAGCGGGGCCCACGTCAATGCACTGTCCTGACTCCGTTCACCTCTCCTACGTCTCCTGCCCTTTCCTGCATGTCCGAGCCCTGGGGAGCACTGTGGAGGGAGTGGGAAATGTGAAGGGAGCTGGGGCGGACTCAGGGGCCTGGCCACCCCGGGCAGGAGAGGACACTGAGTTCCGGGGACGGAGCCGGGCAGAACTGGGCCTGACCGGCAGGAAAGCACGCGAGGTGCATGTGTGAGCCCGGCACCAAGGCAAGGAGACGGGCGAGCAGCCCCTCACGGGGGCAAACAGCCGGCACTGGCCGACGGGGGCACAGGTGGAGCACAGCAGCAGCTCTGAGGGGGGCCACATGCCCCACGCAGCCTCCAGCCTGGCGGAACCCGAGAGCCCGAGGGAGGCGCAGAACTAGTAGGACCATTGGCCAGTGTCAGTGTTGTCATCTGTGAAATGGGTGATACAGATTACCCCGTGTGAAAGCTCAAAGAACAGGACACACACACACACACACACACACACAGACACATACACACAGACAATCATAGACACACAAATGCACACACATACACATGCACCTACACCCACATACACTCATACACATAAACATACACACATACACACATGCATACACACACACATAGGCACATACACACATATACACACATACACTCACACACATACACACATATGCACACTCACACATACATACACATGCTCATATACATATACACACATACACACACATACTCACACACATACATACACATACACAATGCACACATACACACAATGCACACATACACACACTCACACACATACTCACATATGCACTCACACATACATACACATTCTCATATACACACATACATACATACTCACACACATATACATACACAATGCATGCATACACACAACGCACACATACACACAATGCACACACATACATATGTACATACACACACATACACATACTCATATACACATACACACATACATACTCACACACATATATACACATACACAATGCACACATACACACACTCTCACACATACTCACATACACATACACACACACTCCAATTTAACTGTTTGACAATTGGAAAGTAAAACGCAGTCAGGGGATAGGGAGACAGTAGTGTCTGGAACTTGCCCTGCACGTGGCTGACCCGGGTTTGACTCCTGGCACCCCAGACAGTTCCCCAAGCCTCTCCAGGAGCACAGAGCCAGGAGTAAGGCCTGAGCACAGCCAGGTGTGGGCAAAAGGAAAAGGGAAAAAAGGAAATGGATCCAGAATGAGGCGGTGTGAGGGCAGGGATCCAAATCCTGGTCTCCTGAATAAACAATTCCTGACTCCACTGCGTGACAGAGCAGACCCCGGGACCCATGTACAGACAGCACCTCTGGGGGCTCAGAGGTGGGGTTCACACATCGTGGGTGCTCAAGAAGCACCTGCCGTGTGAAAACGAAGTGGTCACTTGCACCAGGAGCCAGGAGGGAACAACACAGGTGAGTGACCAGCCAGCAGGCGAAGGGAACCAGAGCCGGCCTCTGCTGCTGATTGCTCCAGGCGGGGCAGGGCTGAGGTCCCCGGGACACAGACCCAAGGGGCCGGAAGCGCCCTCTGCCCGTCACCCACGCCCCGCCTGGGCTGCGTGCTCACTGGCCGCCTGTGACCACCCAGCCCCACGGCTGTCCATCCTAGTGCCCTCAGGTTCCAGCCAGAGTAGCCGTCTGGGGTTCCTGGGCGAGGTCCCCCTGAAACTCTGCAGAACCCGCTCCTCAAAGATGAAACCCAAAGATGAAAATCTACCCGGGTTCCTCCGTGTCTCCAGAGTCCTGCTCAAAGCCACAGGACGGTTGGACACGTTGTCCTTTGCGCCGGGATCACCCCCAGCACTCTGAGGTCCCCTTTCCTCCTCCTCCTGCTGCCAGCCCACCCCCTCTGCCAGCTCTCTCTCTCTCTCTCTCTCTCTCTCTCTCTCTCTCTCTCTCTCTGGCTGTCCCCCCACCGGGACAGCTGCTCGGTCCTCCCTGGGGCCTCCCCGCGTGCGTGCTCGCCCTGCTGAGGGAGCTGGCCGCTCCTTTTTCCATGACATCCTGCCGACGAAGCCAGAAGATGCTTCTTCCCAGGCTTCCGCTCCGCTGCCAACCTTCTCCTGTCGACCCGCCACCAGCCCCCGACCTGGGCTCTGCCACCCACGGGTTCACCTCTTGGCGGGACGGTCCCTCTTACGCCTCCTTGTGCCACTTCTTTGTCTTCTGACAGTGTCTCACCGGTGCCGGGTCTCGTTCCTTCGTGGGTCCTGGTCACTACTTTGCCCTGGCCCCTCTCCCTGGGCAGGTCTGCTGTGCACCTTGTTCTGGACATGAGCTCTCCAGGCACCTCCGTGCCCACCCACCCAGGAGCGCCATTTCCCTATTTCCTTCACGTCCGTCAGGGAACAGGATGTTTTTATGTACGAAACGAAGGTGGTTCTGGTTCCCCTCCAGACCATGAGCCCAAAGGGCGAGGCTCTTGTCTCTTCCACAGCTTTGACACCAAGAGCCCGGGCCTGACTAGACACGCAGCAAACGGTCATCGACCAGTTCCCACCGGGGACTGCCACGGAGAGCAAAGGAAACACATTCAAAGGGGGGGAAAATGTACCTGAGACCTCTTTGAAGGAACTTGGGAAAGACCCCAGATACTGGGTGACGTGTTCAAGAAAACACATTTGAAAGTAAAGAGACAAAAGGTGCAAAGCTTCTCCCACCGCTGAGAACCTCTGTCTCTCTCTTTTTTTAATATTTTTTGCTTTTTGGGTCACACCCAGCGATGCTCAGGGGTTACTCCTGGCTTTGCACTCAGGAATTACTCCTGGCGGTGCTTGGGGGACCATATGGGATGCCAGGGATCGAACCCGGGTCGGCCGCATGCAAGGCAAATGCCCTACCCACTGTGCTATCGCTCCGGCCCTGAGAACCTCTATCTCTGAGATACAAGTGCTCTTCTCTCTGGCTGGTGAAACAGCCAAATCACATCTCAAGGGGTATCTTCCTTCGGCCAACAGGACACTCCCCTGAGAGGAAAGGGCATGGCAGACAGCGCAGGAATGAACCCCCCGCCCCCAGGGACAGACCGTTCACGCCATCCAAGGGAAGCTCGCCGAGTCGGCAGTTGGCACAGGCCAGCTCACACCTCGTACGACGTTGACTCATGGCGACGACGCAAGGACTTACACGACCAAAGGCTCTCTGGCCGTGAACATCCCCGCCGACGGGAGACGCTTTCTATCTTCTGGGGCTCCTTCCCTCAAGACGGAGGGGTCTGGACTAACTACGGCTTTCGAGATGATAAACGGGACAGAGAATGAGAACTGCAAGAGGAGGCGAGTCTCGAACAGCAAATAATGATTTTAACCAGCATCCCGCGGAGTCCTGGGCCAGATTTACGGCGTCTCCGTGCCGGAGGCCAAGGCACCTTTTATTGGGAAGTTTATAGGCGCCATCACTTACGATCTTAACTCCAGAGGTGAGAGGCGGGCCGTGGGCTGGGGTTCTTTATGGAAGCCCGCGGTCAGAGCTTCAGCCCGAATTTCCTCCTGCAGAATGTGCCCGGGCACAGCAGAGGGACCCAGGAGTGATGGCGCTCGTTCCAGAGACCAAAAAAGAGGCCCCAGTGGCCTCACAAGGTGCTTGATAAATGGCACCAGCTCCAGAGTCACTGGCCGGAGAGCCCCGGGCACAGGCTCCCCGCACTGCCGCCGAAGACCCCTGGAGCTCAGCGGGTCTATGACGGCAGACTTGGGACTCTCCTTTCTGGGGGGACTGAGTCACCGCTAGGATCCCTGGTGACTCGCCCAAGCCGCTGAACTGACGAGGGTCCGAAAGCCACCAAAGTCAGGCTTTCTCAGAGACCAGTTCAACCACCATCAACGCGGTGCTGGACACGGAAGCAAACAGCGGGGAGCGAGGGCCCGGGCCCTGCACGCGGCCGACCAGGATTCGATCCCCGGCACCCAATATGGTCCCCCTGAGCGTGCCAGGGGTGACCCCCGAGTGCAGAGCCAGGAGTGAGACTCAGCACAGCCAGACGTGGCCTGAAGAAGAAAGAAAACGGCTGAGAGAGAAAGAGAGAACAGAGGGCAAGGCTGAGAGAGTGCAGACGGCGGGACGCGTGCCTGCAGACGGCTGACTGAGTCCCATCCCCAGAACTGCAGTGGCACTGACAGACATGAGCCCCGAGCACAGGGCCAGGAGTAAGCCCGGACAACCGCCAGATGCGACAATTTCTCCCCCCTCCCCCATCAAAAAAAATAAGAAAAAAAGTCCCTCCACCGGACCTACGGAACTGGAATCTCTGGGATGAGCTCTGGAAACCTTCACTGTCACTGTCATCCCGTTGCTCGTCGATTTGTTCGAGCGAGCACCAGTAACGTCTCCATTGTGAGACTTATTGTTATTGTTTCTGGCATATCCAATATGCACAGGTAGCTTGCCAGGCTCTGCCGTGCGGGCTCGATACTCTCGGTAGCTTGCCGGGCTCTCCGAGAGGGATGGAGGAATCGAACCCGGGTTGGCTGCGTGAAAGGCAAAAGCCCAAGCGCTGTGCTATCGCTCCAGCCCCTGGAGACCTTCATTTAAAAAAAAAAAAAAAACACATTCTAGAGATTAATCGCATGCACTCTACAATCAGGGAACCTCTGGTCAAGACTTGCTGGGGGCGCTGGAAGCCAGCCTGAGGACTTCCTGCCAGGCAGAGTTCTCTCCTGCCCCTGAAACACGGCGCTTTGCCTTCTGTGATTCACCTCTGCAAACGCGACCGTCCCCAGGGCCCCGTGGTGAGAGAGGGAGGAGAGCGTGTGAGGATGGCTGATCTCCTGGAGACACGGCCCTTTCCCTGGGACACCCACCAGCGTGATAATATTTCCCTGCAATCCTGCCCAGAGTGATAAACCTACAATAGGCCCGGCCCCCCCGCCGGGTGCTAGAATCTCTTTAAAGACCAAAATAACTCGATGATTTAGGTAATGAGTACCCAACAGAAGGATTTCAGGTGCCACAAAGGCTGGTGGGGGAAATATTTTAGCTGTGACTATTTATAGGCAATACTATCCTTTTTTTTTTTTTTTTGGCCACACCCCGAGGTGCTCAGAGCTTACTCCTGGCTCTGTGCTCAGGAATCACTCCTGGTGAGGCCCAGAGGTCTGAACTTAGGTGATGTGCATGCAAGGCAAGTGCCCTACCCCCTCTACTATCTTTCCAGCCCCCTGCACACAACGCTGTCGTATTTCCTCCTTCACACTTTGGCTTCCAGAACAGCAAATTGCAGGTGGGAACCGAGACCCTCTATGAGTGTAATATTGTTCTCCGTGTTATTCGGACATCAAGCCTTTTGATGATGGTATTCTAACAAAGGGAGAACTCGTGCACCAAAGGCAATGAATGTTATGAGCACATGTGAATACACAAACACACACACACACATACACACACGTACACACTCCTGGAAAAAAGCAGTGTTCTGTTGGGCGGGGACTGGCAATGGATGATGGGGTCTCTGGGTACAAAGCTAAACAGTCTGGCCAATAGAACGACAACTGAAAGAATCAACGTTTACAGAAACATCAGGTAGTCGTCTAGAACAACACGGGCATTGCGCTCCGATGACACTCTCCAAACACGCATCGGGAGAGAGGGATTCACTAATACGCGCTGGGAGTTTGCTTTGTACTGAAGAACCTTCTATGCGCTGAGTGATTCTAACTACGAGGCTGAGAGGGGGGGGGATGTTTACCTCCATCCTGCAGAAGAGGAGACGGAAATGAAGTGCCATCCCGTAACGGCTGAGCTCAGGACTAATGAGGTGGGCTCTGAGGCCACGAGGCCAGAGACCCAGCGGCGCCTCTTCCCGGGAAGGGCGAGAGAAGGACCGTCAGACACGGAGCAGGCCGGGCAGCTGCAGCTCAGCTCGACGGCGGAGGCACAGATACAGCTGAGACAACAGGAGAACCCGTGAGGGCACCCGAGGACCCACAAAACTCGACTCGTGAGCACTGAAACTCCGTGTGATCCTCAGTCCTCATAAAATGTCACTCTATGAACTTTCCCCATTAAAAAAAAATGGGGGAGGGACAAGGAGTGTTCTCACAGAGCTGATTTTTCACGGAGGGGGATGGGCTGGGTTAGCCTGGAGGTTGTCATTCGAGAATACCTGATTGATACCATTTTCCACCCATGGCATCTTGGACATGTTGATGACCTGTTTCGGCTTCCTCAGGTTTTTTTTTTTTTTTTTTTTTGCTTTTTGGGTCACACCCGGCCATGCACAGGGGTCACTCGTGGCTCTGCACTCAGGAATGACCCCTGGCAGTGCTCAGGGGACCATATGAGATGCTGGGAATCGAACCCAGGTCGGCAGCGTGCAAGGCAAACTCCCTACCCGCTGTGCTATCGCTCCAGCCCCTCCTCAGGTTTTTCATCTGAATTGATTCATGTGGGGCTGGAGCGACAGCACAGCGGGGAAGGCATTTGCCTTGCACGCCGCCGACCCGGGTTCAATCCCCGGCATCCCACAGGATCCCCCAAGCACCGCCAGGAGTCATTCCTGAGTGCAGAGCCAGGAGGAACCCCTGAGCATCGCTGGGTGTGACCCAAAAAGCAAAAAGGAAAATTAAAAAGTTATAGCTGTTCTCTTTTGTGGAGTTCATGCCCAATTCAGCCAGCTTCATCAATGGCTGACTGGATAACAGTGCTCCTATGTCTACAAAATAATTGATTCCTCTATTGGGGTGAAGCTCCCAAGCAGGGCTGGGCTGGGGGAGGGGCCCAGGGTCTCCGTGGGTCAGAGTCCAGATCCGGCTGCACTGGATCTCTGCTCCGGGCCTCCCGGGGCGGGGATCACGGTGTCAGGGGGCCACGCTCTCCTCCAGGGGGTTCACTGGGGAAGGAGCACCCGCTGAGTTCATTAATATTTTCGGCAGAAGGCACCTCTGTGACTCTCAGAGTCGTGGTGGGGGGCTTCTTCCAGGCTGGCAGGAGCGGGACTGCTGAGAGTTGCATATGAATAAATGTAGCACTGTCGCACTGTCATCCCATTGCTCATCGATTTGCTTGAGCGGGCACCAGTAACATCTCCATTGTGAGACTTGTTGTGACTGTCTTTGGCATATCAAATTTGCCACGGGGAGCTTACCAGGCTCTGCCGTGCAGGTGGGATACTCTCGGTAGCTTGCCGGGCTCTCCGAGAGGGACGGAGGAATTGAACCCAGGTCAGCCGAGTGCAAGGCAAACGCCCTCCCCACTGTGCTATCGCTCCAGCCCATGAATACATGTAAACACTCGTAAATGTGTGAGGTGCTATGACTCGGGGTGACGCCTGTGCCCCTGCCGTGCAGTGCAGCTTGGTCAAGGTGGCAACACTCCGTCCCCCACCTTCTCAGGTCACCGGCAGGGGCCAGCCAGGGTCGTGCGTCGGGGAGTTCTGGACGGCCGCCGTCACCCCAGGGCTCTGTGCTATCAGCGACGGTTGTGGCCCGGGGCCGCGCGTGGTCCGTACACATGACTCAGAACCCCCCCAGGTGTGCCGGAAAGGCCCGTCACCCTCCTCCTGGGCTTTGATGCCATCGCCCTGAGACCACCGAGCCACAGGCCTCCGCCAAGTCTCTCAAGGTGGCCCGCGTCGTGGCTGTGCAGGGGGCAATCTCCCGGCCCACCCCCAGGGATCCCCACGCGTCCCGCCGAGTCCCTGTCCCCAAGGACTTCCGGACTCTGTGTGAGCTGGACACACAGGCTCTGTGCCACTTCCTCGTCCAGTGACCGTCAGAGACAGACCAGGCCAGCCGTGGCCCCTGGCCTGGCCCCCCAAGCTTCCAAATTCTGGCTGTGCATTTGCTTTGAATCAACCAGCTACCAACTACTCCTTTAAAAAAAATTAATTTTTAAATTTTTTATTGAATTACAGCGATATACACATTTACAAGGTTGTTCATGATTGGGTTTCAGTCATATAATGTTCCAACACTGTCCCTTCGATAGTGTACTTTTTCCACCATCAATGTTCTTTTTACCGATCCCCCACCCATCTGCCTGCCTCTATGGTAAGCACTTTTCCTCTCCCTCCCTCCTTCCCTCTCTGCCTGTCTCTCTCTGTCTCTGTCTCTCTCTATCTCTGTCTCTCTCTGTCTCTGTCTCTGTCTGTCTCTGTCTCCATCTCTCTATGTCTCTGTTTTTCTCTGTCTTTCTCTGTCTCTCTGTCTCTCTCTGTCTCTCTCTATCTCTGTCTCTCTGTCTCTCTCTATCTCTGTCTCTCTGTCTCTTTCTCTGTCTCTGTCTCTCTCTATATCTCTGTTTCTGTCTTTCTCTGTCTGTCTATCTCTGTCTCTGTCTCTGTCTGTCTGTCTCTGTCCTGTCTCTCTGTCTCTCTCTCTCTCCCCCCTCCTCTGGGCCTTTTGGTTTGCAATACAAATGATAACAAAAACATATCAGGTATGATCCTTTACCTACTGTCAACACTCAGTTCCTGCCAACAACCATTCTTGCCACAGTCTCTCCCCTCTGGCCAACGGCACCATGACGGCTGGGCTCTCGCCTTATGGGGAAATCGCTTCTAATTCCAGAGCTGTCCCATCTCGGCTGCCAGTGTGTATTCGGGCTCAGCATCACGGCCTCCCGTTCTGCTTGGGAAATCAAGTCCATTTCTGGGGGCAGGGGGATTTAAAAAGCAACACTTCCTGCTTCCAAGCTCTGGGCAGGGGGCGTCCCTGGCTCAGGTCCCCCAGAGACCAGCCGCACCCGCTCCCGAGTGTCCCGCCCTGGATGCGCACGGCTGCCCCCATCCCCTCCTTCCCCGGAGAACCCAACCAGCAGCCCCCGGGTGCCACAGCTGCCTCTGGAGACCCCGCGTGCTGCCTCCTGGCCTCGGTTCCCAAGGAGCCTCCCCGGGAGCTGCCACTTACACGGAAGGTTCCGGTGGGTGCCTGCTCCTCTGCCCTTGATGCCCTTGATGCGGGTGATGAGCAGGTAAAGAGCAAAGGCCGCCAGAGCCTCATTACGTACCAGAATTCTGCTCTGAGATTTCCTTACGCACCAGCCTCCGTTTTCGGAAACGGGGACAAGGAAGCACAAAGGAATTTAGGTTCCAGGGGGCACCCGGCTCCTGAGGGCTGGGCTTCACGGGCAAGGGATGGAATTCCAAAGCCCAGACCTCCCACCTCTCTGCCCGGCTATGGGAATGCCCCGCCGTCCCTCCACTGTGGCCACCGTCTGGGGACCCTTTGAGCCATGTTCTGCCCCTTCCTTATGCACTGGCAGAAATCAGAAATTAGGCTTCATCTCGGTAGAGCAGACGAGACATCCACCCGGGCACGGCGACCCCTTGACATGGCCCTTGCAGTGGCATCCAGGCCTCTCCAGATTGTGTCTCGAGGCATCGCCAACCCCCGGCAACTCTTTTCTCCTTCCCAAAGGAAATTCTGTCCCCCTGAAACAGGGACCTCCTGCCCCAGGTCCCGGGAACACCAATCCTCTAATCCTCTCTCTGTCTCTGTCTCTGTCTCTGTCTCTCTCTCTCTCTCTCTCTCTCTCTCTCTCTCTCTCTCTCTCTCACTAAGCCGGGCCACTGTAGGCACCCCACCTGAGTGTCAGCAGGGGGGTCTGCGTTATTCTGTGGCCACAGTTGTTTTGTTTTTGTTTTCCACTCAGCATCACATCCGTCATCAAGGTGCCTGCATCTCCCGGCCAGAGTCTGCATCTCCTTCCTTTGAAAGGCCGAATGACAGCGTGTGCGCATGTGTGGCGACAGCATTTTCTCGATCTCAGTCGCTGATGGAGTTTTTAGGTTCCTTCCCCTTTTAGACGACGAAAGAGAATAAGAAATGCAGCTGTGAGGCCGTACAGCTCTCTCGTCACCATCCTGCTCTCAGTTCTATCTGGCACAGCCCTGGGGTCCGGACCACAAGGCTATTCTATATTTTTTGAGTGCGGATGGGATGCCATGGGTTGATGTTATCTGCATCTTTCTCTTCTCCTTGAACTCCTTCCCAGAGCTGGAGCGCCTGTTAGAGTGATGAGCAGATTTATTTAACAACCTGGAACCACCGAACTTCACATGCAGCTCCAGTGTCTGAGGAGCTACCACAAGGGTTTAGCAGCGCAGGGGCTCCTATTTCTCCATATCTTGCCGTTGCCACGTTTTAGTGCTTGATGCCTATGGGCATCAAGTCTTATCTCTACCCAATTCACAGTTCCATAACGATTAGTGACATGGAGCCTCTTCCCGGGTCAATCGTAGATCTTCCTGGGAGGCCTGCTGAGTCGGTCAGCTCAGGAAGTCAAGTGTAGACCGTAGACCTTCAAGGTCTGCTGAGATCATGGCCCACTTTAAAATCAGGCTGGGGGTCTGGAGCGATAGCACAGCGGGTAGGGCGTTTGCCTTGCACGCGGCCGTCCCGGGTTCGATTCCCAGCATCTCATAGGGTCCCCCGAGCACTACCAGGGGGTAATTCCTGAGTGCAGAGCCAGGAGTAACCCCTGTGCATCGCTGGGTGTGACCCAAAAAGAAAAAAAAGTAAAGAAAAATAAATAAATAAAATCAGTCTGTTTGTTGCTGAGTTGTAAGGCATGCTTTACGTTCTGCATTTTTTTTTGTCTTTTGGGGTCACACCCAGCGATGCTCAGGGGTTCCTCCTGGCTCTGCACTCAGGAATTACTCCTGGTGGTGCTCGGGGGACCCTATGGGATTCTGGGAATCAAACCCAGGTTGGCCTCGTGCAAGGCAAATGCCCTCCCCACTGTACTATCGCTCCAGTCCCACGTTCTGCATATTAAACCCTTCTCAGACAGAGCAAATATTCTCTGCCCTTCTAGGGGTATCATTCTGCCACCTGTTTTCAGTGTTGGTAGCGTTCAACTGTCCATTGCTTCTTGTCTATTGCTTCTTCCCCCCTGGCAAACTCCCCGTGGCGTATTTGACATGCCAATCACAGTAACAATAACAGTCTCTCGTTCCCCTGACCTGGAAAGAGCCTCCAATCGTTGGGAAAGATGAGTAAGGAGAAGCTGCTGAAATCTCAGGGCTGGGACGAAAGGAGACATTACTGGCACCCGCTCGAGCAAACTGATGAACAACGGGATGATGACAGTGCTACAGGGATACAGCGATTGCTTCTTGCACAGCCAGTGCTGTGGGGTCGTGTCATGCTCGGGCTTTTCCCAGGCAGCTCCACCGCAGGGTTCCTGGGAACCCTGGGAACCCTGGGAACCCAAGCTGTGGCCTGGGACTCCCTCCCTCCCGTGGTCCCGGCCGAGGCCTGGTGCATGCCACCCATCCACAAAACCGGAGGGAGTTGGGAGAAGGAGACGCTTTCAGGATGTCAGCGAGAAGGGGAAATCGCTCAAGGCAGGGGAAGGGACGAGACAATTCGAGTGGCCTGTGCGAGGAGGCGCCGGATATCACTGAGGAAACGGGCAAGCAGACGGAGCCTCCGAGGACAAACCGGGCAAAGAGCTAACGGTGCAGGACTGAGCATTCTATGACGGAAACACAAGCACGAAAATATGTAAATCTGTAACTGTGCCCTCATGGCGGTTCACTGTCACTGTCATCCCGCTGCTCATCGATTTGTTCGATAACGTCTCTCACTGAGAGACTGATTGTTACTGCACAGCGGTTGGGCGTTTGCCTTTCACGCGGCCGACCTGTGTTCGATTCCTCCACCCCTCTCGGAGAGCCCGGCAAGCTACCGGGAGTATCGAGCCCGCACGGCCGAGCCTGGCAAGCTACCCATGCGTATTGGATATGCCAAAAACAGTGATTCACTAGTTAAAATAATAATAATAATTTTTTAATTAAAAAATAAAAGCACAGGACCATGAGCCCTGGGCGGCAGGATCTTGTTGGGGGTGGAGCCAGCCCAGAAGCAGAACAGAACCAGAACGGCGCACCGGCTGCTCTAGGACACCTGCAGGGTCCCTCGCTGCTGGCACTCACTCCGAGTGTGAAGAACGAAACCACCGTGCCCTGCCCCCAGGCAGCCAGGACTCCTGCTGGATAACAGACACCGTGTCTGTCCCTGAAGCCTGAGGCTGGGAACGCTTTAATGGGATGAGCAAAGCCTCTTATGTCAAAACTGGGAGGATCAAAGTAAGAGAAGCATCACCCACTGCCCCAATTATCTAGAGTGTATTGGAGCAGGAAGGCAGAAGGCATCTAAGTCCTGCCGCCCCCTCTGGCGACCCCCACTGGCTGTCGCAAACAGTTGAGTGTGAACCTTCCAACGTGCCCCGGCTCTTGGGAACAAAGAAGACCACCAAGTCTTGGGAGGAATTGGAGGAGGGGAGGAAGATGCAGGTGCCAACACGCGCCTAGGAGAGGCCCCATCACCCCCCCTCCGGGACCCGCATCACCCCATCAATACTCAGAACTTCCCTGCGCACATGGGGACCCCATGACCGCCCTTCGGCAGGTGAGGTCAAATAGAAGAGGTCAAACATACCAATGGAATACTATGCAGCTGTTAGAAGAGGTGAAGTCATGAAATTTGCATATAAGTGGATGGACATGGAGAGTATCGTGCTAAGTGAAGTGAGTCAGAAAGAGAGGGACAGGGGCTGGAGCAATAGCACAGCGGGTAGGGCGTTTGCCTTGCACGCGGCCGACCCGGGTTCTAATCCCAGCATCCCATATGGTTCCCTGAGCACCGCCAGGGGTGATTCCTGAGTGAAGAGCCAGGAGTAACCCCTGTGCATCGCCGGGTGTGACCCAAAAAGCAAAAAAAAAAAAGAAAGAAAGAAAGAAAGGGACAGACATAGAAGGACTGCACTCATTTGTGGAACATAAAGTAGCATAATAGGAGACCAACACCTCAGGACAGTAGAGATAAGGGCCAGGAGGATCACGCCATAGTTTGGAAGCCGGCCCCATGTGCTGGGGGAGAAGGCAGTTGGGATGGAGAAGGGACCACTGAGTCAGTGATGGCTGGAGAGACTGCCCGGGACGGGAGATGTGAGCTGACAGCAGACTCAGGACCAGACACAATGGTCTCTCAGTATCGCTGTTGCAAATCATGACGCCCAAAATTAGAGAGGAAGAAGGATTGTACCTGTCACAGAGGCAGGGGGTGGGGCGGGGTGGGAGTGGCGGGTGTCCCACCACCTGTTCAGTCTGGCTGGCTGAGTTCAGTGGTGGTGGGAAGTGAGCACTGGTGGAGGGGTGGGTGCTTGAGCACTGTGTGACTGAAATGAATCATGCCAGTTTGAAACTGTGTCTCACGGTGATCCAATGACATTTCTTACAAAAAGAAGAGGGGGGGTCAAATAAATTCCCCATGGAATAAAGTCTCCCTGGGAGGGGGGGAGTAGAAGGTCTGGAACCGGCAGAGCCTGAATCCACGCTTCTGAGTCACTCTGACCACTGCAGAACGTCTGCGCCAGGAAACACGGGCCTGCACCCGCCAGCAGAGTGACGAGCAAACGCACTGAACAGCCCGTAACCACCCAATTCCCCACGCACCGTGCAGCATTAGCACCGTCTGACACAACGGGCTTCTCCCTGCACCCAGTCCTGCAGGCAGACCTGGGGTGAATGCAAAGCCAGGGCCGGAGAAAGGTCTTTGGGGGGCAGGGGAGCAGCAGATACTGTTCATTTCCAGCCCTGCCCTCCTCCCGTCTCCTCCCCTCCCTCTCCTTCCTCCCTTCTCTCCCAGGAGCAGGCACCGGACTCCTGGCTGGAAGGTCCGGGACGCAAAGGAGCTGAGCTGGAATAAAAGCCGTCAGGCCAGATGCACCAAAATCCCTCTCAGCCTCTCCCGTCTTTCACCCCGGAAGAGGGGAGACCCCAGAAAGGGTCTCGGCACGTCCTGAGCAGGAAGCGCCTGTTCAATCTGGTTGGCTGAGTTCAGATCATCAACAAGGAGCTGGAGCGATAGCACAGTGGAGAGGGCGTTTGCCTTGCATGCGGCCAACCTGGGTTTGATCCCCGGCATTCCCTAGGGTCCCCCGAGCACCGCCAGGAGTGATTCCTGAGTGCAGAGCCAGGAGGAACCCCTGAGCATCGCCGGGTGTGACCCAAAAAGCAAAAACAAAAACCAAAAATAATAATCAACAAATTAGGAAGTCACACGGCTCAAGCCCGAGACCCGGGCCCACACCGCGAGGAACCGGAAATGCACTGCGGAAATAAGGACCATAAGGAGACGGATGTGAGGACACAGGTGTTTCCCCTCCGAGAGCTGCGGCCTCCCCCCCACCCGACATCTGCTTACTTGGGACCCAGGCGAACTTGGAAATCAGCGGACGGGCTTCCTAGCGTTTTAGCAGCCCAGTTGACGCTCCTAAAGAGACAGTTCTCAGTTGCTCTGAGTCCAAAGGGGTTTCCTGGCCCCAGGAGCCTGGGGAGGAGGTGTGAACCGCCAGGCCTCAGGGAATGGGGCCGTTCCACCAACCCCACATCCACCTCTCGGTGATTCCAAGGCGGGTTCAAAAGTGTGCGGGTTTCAGTGAGGAGGTCCCCGTGACAGCTGAAAGAATGCCGAGCTTGGGGCTGGAGCGACAGCACAGCAGGTGGGCGTTTGCCTTGCACACTGCCGACCCGGGTTTGATTCCCAGCATCCCATAGGGTGCCCCGAGCACCACCAAGGAGTAATTCCTGAGTGCAGAGCCACGAGTCACCCCTGTGCATTGCCAGGTGTGACCCCAAAAAGCAAAAAATTAAATAAAAAAAAAGAGCACCGAACTCGGGGCTGCCACAATGTGGGGTGCCTGGGGGAACCCGGGCCTTCAGCTTGGCGACAGCCTGGAGGTGTGAACCTGCCCCTCGTGCCTCCACTTCCCACCCTACAGAGGGCGGGTACGTGATTCCACCCTCCCTAAGAGGCCGTGCGGATGAAATAAGGAAGGGGCGTGTGAGTGTCCTGGAAGTTGGGGAGCAGCATCCCAGCGCCAGGAATAATTACTGCCGCTCCCAGAACCCTTCTCGGGTCTCAACTCCTCGCCTCCTCCCCCCGCCTCGCCCTCCTAGGGGACGTGATAATATCTGTGATAACTATTACTCGGGGAAATTACATCTCTCCATTAGCTCTTGTTACTGGATAAATTTCACTGAAATCCATTAAAATACTTCAGGCAATATGCCTGCTTTAAAAGATGTCATTAATAATTATTTTATTTCAAGATACGGTTGGAACAGGGGAAAGGCCAGATTTTAGACGCCGTGTGGTGCCACTTGATGATAAGGTGGATTTCATGAGGGGGAGCCCCTTCCCTTCCCACTGCCAATGAACAGAAAGCCAGCAGAGGAAGGCGGGGGCCAGGCCAGCCAGGGATGGCCTCAACACTCAGCAGCTCCCGGAGAGACCGTTTCCAGCTTGTTCATCTTAATGTCTCAAGACATTGGACTCAGATACTTTCTTTTTGTATTATTATTATTCAGAATGTTTTTATTTTATTATTATTATTTTGTGTATTCATACGCCAAAACCAGTAACAATGATGGGTCTCATTCCCCTGACCCTGAAAGAGCCTCCAATGCGGCACCACTGGGAAGGACGAGTAAAGAGAGGCTGCTAAAATCTCAGGGCTAGGACGAATGGAGATGTTACTGAGACCACTCGAGAAAATCGACACTCAACGGGATGATGATGATGATGATGATGATGATTTTTAATTACCATGAGATACAGTTACAAAGCTTTCCTGTTTGAGTTTCAGTCACACAGGGATCAATCACCCAACCCTCCACCAGTGCACATCTCCCACCACCAAGGTCCCCAGTATCCCCCCATCCCAGCCCTCCCCCTTCCTCTGTGGCTGACAACCTCCCCACTCTCATACTGCCTGTAATGAACAGTATACGATGTTGCGGCCGCACTCTCCTGGAGTGGACGGAAACACTCTCCTACTATTCTAGAGTCTGCCTGGGTGACCATCGGCAGGAGGTGAAGGATTGGGGGTGAAGGCGGTGGAGGGGGGGGAGTGCAGACATGGAGATGGATTTCATTCAAATGGATCCTTCCTCTTGTTCAGAAGGAAGCACAAGAAAAGGGACCCAAGAGGGAAAAGAGCATGAAATAGGATTGATTGAGAAGAAACGGCAAAAATCATCTTACCCGATATCTCATTGGAAACACGCAGCCTGGGGCCAGAGCGATAGGACAGCAGGGGGGGGCACTGGCCTTGCACTTGGCTCATCAGGCTTCGATCCCCGATATCCTACAGGGTCCCCCTGAGCACTGCCAGGAGTGATTCCTGAGTGCAGAGCCAGGAGTAACGCCTGTGCATCACCGGGTGTGACAGAAAGAAAGGAAGAAAGAAAGAAAGAACGAAAGAACGAAAGAAAGAAGGAAGGAAGGAAGGAAGGAAGGAAGGAAGGAAGGAAGGAAGGAAGGAAGGAAGGAAGGAAGGAAGGAGAGAAAGAAGAAAAGAAGAAAGAAAGAAAGAAAGAAAGAAAGAAAGAAAGAAAGAAAGAAAGAAAGAAAGAAAGAAAGAAAGAAAGAAAGAAAGAAAGAGAGAAAGAAAGAAAGAGAGAGAAAGAAGGAAAGAAAGAAAGAAAGAAAGAAAGAAAGAAAGAAAGAAAGAAAGAAAGAAAGAAAGAAAGAAAGAAAGAAAGAAAGAAAGAAAGAAAGAAAGAAAATTTTAAAATGCAGCATGCAGAGAGGGCACACAGGACTTGAGTTATGCTTTGCTGGGCCCCAGGGACTTCCTGTGACCCCCACGCGCCCCACACCCTGCCCTAGCTCTGTAGCCCGGCACCCCCGGGCCCGAGCGGCACAGCAGCACCGGCTCTAGCAGTGACCCAGCCGGCCCAGTGTCCTGGGCCAGGAACAGCCCCCTGAGTGGTGCGCGGGAAGCTCCCCCCAGAGAAACTTAGCAGGTGAAGCCCCCTCAGGCGCGGTCCCCTGCTCATCCCGGCGGAGCAAGTGAAAACCACGCCGGGTACCACGGCTTCCCCGCATGGGCGGCTGCCGCCAAGGGGGCGGAGCGACAGCACAGCCGACGGGGTGTGTGTCTGCCTGGCACAACCCCCAGGTGCGGCCAGGAGGGATCCCTGAGCTCAGAGGCAGGAGTGAGCCCCGCGCAGGGCCGGGTGTGGCCCCGAATAAACAATAAAGCAGACGGCTGCCGTGGGGAAACCAGAGCAGACCAGGGCTGGAGAGGACGTGGAGTCCAGGGAAAGCCTGGGCACCTCTGTTCGCTGGGTGCGAACAGGCAGCCCCCGGGGTGGGTGGGGGCCGCAGGGAAGGGCGGGAACGACAAACAGTCCCGCTCTGCGCCAACACAACTTGACCGAGTCGCGTGAGCTGGGAGAGATGACGTCATCACTTTGACTCTCTCCCTGGGGGAGCAGAGCTGCCCCCGCCGGGCTCTGTCATCACACTCCGGCCACAGCGGCGGCAAGCTCAGGCCCTGCGAGGCAGCTGGGGGAGCGGCTCTGGCTCAGGCGGCTGCAGTGTGGCCGTGGCCGCCGTCGGCTGACCTGGGTCTCGCCCGGTCCCGTCCCAGTACAGGGGCCCGGGGAGACGCGTCTTGTCTCCCGGGCACACGACGGAGCCGCAGGCAGAGACGAGGGGGGCCCCGTAAGGCCGAGGCTCTCGCTGTGTCCTACGGGCCCACGAGGGGCACACGGCCCAGCCTGAAATGGAGGGGCAGGCCCAGGACCTCATTCCCACGGGATGAGGAGCTGTCCAGTCCCAGGTCTGGACACACGTGGGGGAAAGAGCCCACAAAACAGGGCAGGATGACACGCTGGATGTCCCTGGGCTGGTTCCCTCAGTTCCCTCGTACCACCCCCCACTCCCCCCACCTGCACGGACTTGGACTTCCCACGCCTGCACGGCGCCCCCACTCCCATCCAAACTCCACCTGCTGGGACTCTCCCGGCAACCTCCGTTCCCCGAAAGGGCCCCGCAAAAGATCCATCAGTGCCGAGGAACAAACGCCTTCCTACCTGGTGGGTCACTGTCACTGTCACTGTCATCCCGTTGCTCATCGATTTGTTCGAGCGGGCACCAGTAACGTCTCTCATTGAGAGACTTATTGTTACTGTCTTTGGCATATCCAATACGCACGGGGAGCTTGCCAGGCTCTGCCGTGCGGGCAGGATACTCTCGGTAGCTTGCCGGGCTCTCCGAGGGGCTCTCCGAGGGGGGCAGAGGAATCAAACTTGGGTCGGCTGCGTGAAAGGCGAACGCCCAACCGCTGTGCTCTCCCTCCAGCCCCACCCGGCGGGTAAATCTAAAAATAAAAACTCTTTATTTCAAGGGAGAAGATCGGGTGAGAAAAAAAAAAAAGGTACCAAATGATGCACAAGATGAAAGTGAGGGTGCGATAAGGCTCGAGCTGACGCCCTCCCACCCTCGGAGACCCCCGCTCCTGGGCCCGGCAGGGACGGCACAGAGCACACGTGAGGGACTGTCCAGGGAGGCGGCCGAGCCCAGCAAGGGACAGAGTCTTCTTCTGCCCACTCCGGCCCTGCCCTTGAAGCCTTCTGCAGTGTTTAACAATCAGGGTTTGGGGACTAAGTCTCCAGGCCGCATGGTGCCAGAGGATCAAGCTGTCCCTCCCCGGGTCCCCGCCCGCCCAGCAGATGGCCGTCAGGCCACAACGTGCCTCTGGGCGCCATCTTAGCGCACCAACAGCCCTGGCCCAGAGACGCCCGACCGAGTCCCCTAATGGCTTAGTGCAGAGATGTCTCTGGAACCTGACCATTTGCAATCTAGAAATTTACATTTACAGTCGAGGCCGTGCGAGCTCTCGTGATATTCAAAATGAGCAATAAAAAATAAATTATCTAGCGTCTGCCCCTGGCAGGTAGGCTTGAAAGGTGGTGAGAAATTTCGAGCAAAACATAATGCCTTGGGGCTGGAGCGACAGCACAGCGGGGAGGGCGTTTGCCTTGCACGCGGCTGACCCGGGTTCGATTCCCAGCATCCCATAGGGTCCCCTGAGCACCGCCAGGAGTCATTCCTGAGTGCAGAGCCAGGAGTAAACTCTGAGCTAGACGGTGTGACCCAAAAGGCCAAAAAAAA
Organism: Sorex araneus; assembly: GCF_027595985.1. Classification (NCBI taxonomy): domain Eukaryota; kingdom Metazoa; phylum Chordata; class Mammalia; order Eulipotyphla; family Soricidae; genus Sorex; species Sorex araneus. Next base: position 214,625,325 of record NC_073305.1, read on the forward strand.
AAAAACATAATGCCTAAAATTAGAGAGAGTATAGGGGGAAATTGTCTGCCATGGAGGCAGGGGGAGGGTTGGGAGGGGGGATACTAGGGACACTGGTGGTGGAAAATGTGCACTGGCGGAGGGATGGGTGTTCAATCATTGTCTGACTGAAACTCAAACATGAAAGCTTTGTAACTCTATCTCACAGTGATACAATTGTCACTGTCACTGTCATCCCATTGCTCATCAATTTGCTCGAGCGGGCACCAGTAATGTCTCCATTGTGAGACCTGTTGTTACTGTTTTTGGCATATCGAATACACCACGGGGAGCTTGCCAGGCTCTGCTGTACGGGCAGGATACTCTCGGTAGCTTGCCGAGCTCTCCGAGGAGGGGCGGAGGAATCGAACCCGGACCGGCCGCATGCAGGGCGAAGGCCCTATCCACTGTGCTATCGCTCAATTTAAAAAAAAAAAAGTGAAAATGAAGTAAAATTCATCAGTTATACATTTGGGGTGGGGGGCAGGGGGTATACTGGGGATTTTGGTGGTGGAATATGGGCACTGGTGAAGGGATGGTGTTTGAATATGGTATAACTAAGACATAAACCTGAGAACTCTGTAACTTTCCACATGGTGATAAAATAAAATAAAAAAAAAGTAACGTGGAGTTCATGCCCAATTCAATCAGCTTAATCAATGGCTGAACAAACAGCAGTACTCCCACATTATTTAAAAAAAAAAAGTTTGGGTTTGGGTCCGACCCAGTCGTCCCTGAAGTTACTCCCAGTGCAGTGCTCAGAGCTGCCCCCTGGAGGTGCTCAGGGACTCTTGCTGGGTTTAAACCTGGGGCTCCCGCATGCCAGGCAAGAGCTCCAGACCTTGGGCTCCTCTCCCCGCCCCAGGCCGGCTTTTGCTTCCGCTGTACGGGATCAAACCGAGCCTCAAACACACCAGGGCGAGTGCGTAACACGGGGCCACACCCCAACCCAGTGCTCAGGGCCTGGCTGACTTCCTGCCTGGCCGGAGTCCCACGGAGCACGGAGCGTCCTCCCCTGCCCTTCTCTCCAAGCCCGGCTCCTTCCCTCTCCCCAGGGCCAGATGCAGCCCTGCCCGGCCCCCCACACCGGGCCACAGACCTTTCCCCTGGCTCCCTGCTAAGTGCTCGGGGACCATCCTGCACGCACCTCTCGGCAGGGGTGCTGGCAGACTCGGGAGGCCGTGAGCAGAATTCATTAGCCCTAGTGGGCGGTCCGGCCCCCACGCTGCTGCCGAGGGTCCGTCTGTGGCACCGGAGACACAGCAGAGCGGGGGGGCCTGGCTCTGCCGGCACGTCCCAGAGCCCCGGCGGGTGCCCTGGAGGCCGTGCGGGCCCTCCCCTGCTGAGAGAACAATCTAGCAAGCCCCTTACACACACACACACACACACACACACACACACACACACACACACACACACGGCTCCGGCGGGAGCCCTTGAGGCCTGCTGGGCACCTGCCACCTCTGATTCTCAGACCCCACGACGGGGGGCTGGAGGCCCAGCAAGGCCGAAAGGCGACAGACAGTGAACTGGCTCCTGGCTCTGCGCCCGGCAGAGGGGGCCTTCCTGTTGCCACTGCGGTGACAATGATTCCACGAGCTAAGACGTTCCTTCCATGAGGCCAGGGTTCCCGGGAAGCAGGCAGTCGCCGGGGTTATCCCAGGGGTGGTGGGTGAGAGGTTGAAATGGACCCCTGCAGTCCGGCCCGGAAGCCGGGCGTCCTGTGTTTCTTCCTCTTGGCCTCGCCGTCTCAGGAAATGGGGAGACCCCGACAACGGGACCCGTCAGCAGGCCTGGGGTCTGCCCGACCTCTCCGTGCCCACCCCTGTGGCCTCAGGCCTGGATTCTGCTCGGAACTCATCCCCCCTGCCCCGCCCCCAGCACCTGGGCCAGGACCCAGCCGGCTCACAGGGGTCCAGACTCCGTCTGTTTGCACAAACCGGATTCCCTGGGACCCTGTCCTGCCCCTTCGCTCTGTGCCCCCCGAGGGGTCTTAAGGCTTCTGCAGCCAAGCTGAGGAGCTGCAAGGGGGCTCTTTGGGGCTGGAGCCATAGCACAGCGGGGAGGGTGTTTGCCTTGCAAGCGGCCAACATGGGTTCAATTCCCAGCATCCCATAGGGTCCCCTGAGCACCGTCAGAAATACTCTCCGGCTCTTTAAGGAAACGTCTGCCGAGCTTAGCCCTAAGCCTCCGGCACCGGCGTGCGCTCGCCTGTCTCAACCCATTCCCCGGGGAACTCCCTGGCCGGCCAGCAGCGGCCTTTCCTGAATCACCCGCAGCTCAGCCGTGACACGGGGTTTAACAGCTGAGAGCAACAGCCCGAGTGTAACAGCCTGCGGTTGTGACATGGAAATCCCAGTTTCCGACGGACCCGGAAGCATCGGGCAACGCTGGGGCGGGTTCCTACATAGCCCCTTGAGAAGAAGGTGCCTGGTCAGCTCGCCGCAGACCCCACCCCGCCCTGTCGCCCTGCACCACTCCTGGCCAGACAGGCCCGGCACTGCCCTCTTCCTGGACCGGCCCCTCTTTCTAGAACAATTTGCCGTGGAAAATCCCAAGATTTGGAGCGCCAAGGGAAGCCAGGCTGCCCGTGGCTGTATGGACCAAGCTGGATGGCCAGCCCCTTGCATTTGTGGCCATCACAAAGGCCCACAATAGGGCTTTCACTGTCACTGTCATCCCATTGTTCATCGATTTGAGCAGGCACCAGTAACGTCTCTCATTGAGAGACTTGTTACTGTTCTTGGCATATCCAATACGCCACGGGTAGCTTGCCAGGCTCTGCCATGTGGGTGGGATACTCTTGGTAGCTGCCGGGCTCTCCGAGAGGGGCAGAGGAATCGAACTCGGGTCGGCTGCATGAAAGGTGAACGCCCAACTGCTGTGCTATCGCTCCAGCCCAATAGGGCTTAGATTTTATTTATATATATATGTGTATATATATACATACATACATATATATGCATATTTCTCAGGACCAGAGAGCAAGGGTCAAGGTCAAGAGGTTCAAGGCCAGAGGGCAAGGGTCAATGGGCCAGTAGGTGGGCCCCTTTGTGGTCTTTCTCCTTGGCTTGCTGACCTATCCAAATCACCCCATGGCCCCCTGGGTGTGTCTGGGCCCTAATCTTCTCTGCAGGGAGGAGCACTGGAATCCGTGGATCCGGCCTGGGAGGCCTCGCCTGACCGGAGTGACCCCCTCAAGGCCTCTCCCAAACACTCCGGTCCTGAGTTGGGGGCTCAGGGAGTCCAGCCTCTCGGGGCCTCCTGCGCCTTCTCCCCACCTCCTATTTCTCTCGCTGGACGGCAGCCGCCCCTCACGGGGGAAACGTTCCCACGGTCACCCCGCGTGAGAATCATGTGTCCCTCCCTCCTCCCATCCACCCTGGGTGCTGGCCGCCTGCCGGGCCGACTGCCACGGGCGATCTGGCCGGAAACCCGAGCTGGCTGGAGCCGGGAAAGGACACGGGGACACGGACGCAAACACGCAGAGCCGGCGGGCAGTGCAGCCACCGGAGGCGTTTCCCACAGCACCAAGCACGCTGCAGGGAACACGCATGGGCAGGGGAGGCAGGCACCGTGGGCCACTTCACACCTGGGATTCCAGGTGGCAGGGGCGGGGCGGCAGGGGGGAGGGGCTTCTGTGCTCACTGCACTGAACCCGGCGTGTCAAGGGGACTGCCCCCAAAACCAGGGTCACCGCGGGTCTAGACTCACCTCACACCCGGAAGAGCCAAAGCCACCTGGAGGAAGAGGCATGAAATAAGTAGACCGTAGACCGAACATGACGGCCGCCCAAAACCTCTACGGCAAACCACAACACCCGCAAGGAGAGAGGGAGCAAAAGGGAAGGCCCGGCCACAGAGGAGGGGGGTGGAGGGGACGGGGTGGGGGTGGCGGGAGGGATGCTGGGACCATTGGCGGTGGGGAATGGGCACTGGTGGAGGGATGGGCACTCCATCATTGTACGACTGAAACGCAAGCACGAAAGGTGATTCGCGAATAAAAATAATAATAATGAATAAGATAAAATAAATAGGGGGCTAGAGCAATAGCACAGTGGTTCGATTCCCAGCATCCCTTAGGGTCCCCTGAGCACTGCCAGAAGTGATTCCTGAGTGCAGAGCCAGGAGTAACCCCTGAGCATAGCTGGGTGTGACCCAAAAAGCGAAAATAAATAAATACACACACACACACACACACACACACACACACACACAAGGAAGAGGCATGAAGACCAGGACCAAGACCCCCATGTCTCGCTCCGCCGCCACCTGGTATCCTTAGAGCCCCCACCCAGCTGCCCCCCCCACCCAGCCGTGGGCTCCCTTGTCCTGTGTGCAGTGTGAGGCGGGAGGGGAAGGAGACGGGACAGGGGGCTCGCCTAACGGGTGCTCCTGGGTGGAAAAGAGGCCCACTGAAAAGGCATCGCGAGCTATACCCAGCTGGAAGCGAGTTGACGGCCCATTCCTGGACCATTTCTAGTAATGCAGGATAAATGGTTCCCGTCACACTGTGACAGCCCCTCCGCTAAAAGCACACGGCCAGCAGGCTCTCAGTCGGGCCACCCCTGATGTCCACCCCTTCCTGCGTCCCGGGGCTTCCTAATAAGAGACGTCCATTTGGGCACCCCCGAACCCCCAAAAAGCCATTACAGGAAATGGAAAGCGGACTGGGACAGAGACACAAAACTCATCCTGTCCTCACATTTTTATCCATACAGGGGAAATTTAGCTCTTTTTTTGTCATTTTGTAAAAAGAAATTTTTTTTAAATTGATAGACCAAATTTATAGATAAGCAGAAACTGATTTGGATATTTGAGTATCCCATACTAAAATGCCTCCAGTGGTCTTCGAAAACATTTAATAAAATGAACTTATTCAGTTTGGTGAATATTTGCCAATATGTCCTGCACAGATACCAGCTCTCTGTTGCTGGATGTTTTACATTGTGGGTGATTGTTCTTAATTAAATATTCTTAAATTTTTACGTTTCTATGCCATCATTGTTGGCAAAGTTGAAACTACTTATTTCTTTCATGATACTCAGGAGCTTTTAGTAGACTCAAAGTGTGAATGTAGACATCCCCACCATTTTAAGAAATTATCATTATTTTGCCATGCCCTTTCAGGTAACTACTCTTAAACCATTTTCTTCTGTAACTGCATTGGCGAGCAACCCTGGGTCACTCACTAATAGGGCGAGAAGCTTGGTCCCGCCTCCATCGACAAGGATGATAGTAGACAATGATTGGTTTCAGACAGATATTTTGGGGCAATGCAAAAAAAAGAAAATCATTTTCAGATGCCAATCTCCCTGAAAATAGTAACAGAGGTCAGATTCCTAGGGATCTACCGTGCCTGGGAGGTTTACGTCATTTCTCTCTATGCTGCAGATACTGTAACACTGCATTGTCGCACTGTCTCCATTGTTCATCAATTTGCTCGAGCAGGCACCAGCAACGTCTTCATTGTGAGACTTGTTGTTACTGTTTTTGGCATATCGAATATGCCACAGGGAGCTTACCAGGCTCTGCTGTGTGGGCGGGATACTCTCGGTAGCTTGCCGGGATCTCAGAGAGGGGCAGAAGAATCGAACCCGGGTCGATACAGATACATACATAAAATCCTTCATTTCCCCATGGAACAAGCCGAGCAGTGCAACGACTGGAATAAAGATGTAAATACTTGGGGAGGGGTCTCCCCGGCCGTGATCAGGAAACCTGAGGGTCCTTCCTGGCAAATCCTCGGTCACCTGGAATTGTGTTTCGACGGCTTGGGTGCTGCTCAGGCCCCACGGTGCCAGGGGTTACCTGAGTCACCGCAGCAGTGCTTGGGGTTCCCCTGGGCTGCCCCTGGCAGAGCTTGGGGAGACGGCGTGGTGCCAGGGATTGGCCCGGGTCAGTCACACGCGAGGCCGGAGCCTCGCCCCCAGTATGAAGTCTCCAGTACAGAGACAGAAATCCTGACAGGCTCTTCATTCATCTTGTCAAGCTGTATCCCCAAAGGACAGGGCCAGCTGACATTCCCCCAGGCGGAGTCCAGAACGCCCGTCCTACTGAGGTCTCAGCGGCGCTGTTTTTCCGATAATGGATAGCACCTGCGAAGCAGCCAGGACACAGCGGCTCTTTCCACCCTCCCACTGCAGTCCCTCGGGCAGGAAATCACTGTGAGGTCGTGAGGTTTCGGGCGGAAGGACCTGCTGCTATTTCCTGAGGGTTTTTAGCACAGCTCCCCTGGAAGGACCCTCAAGGAGATCTGAGGTGATGATGAGAAACAGTTTGAGACCACAGAACTGAAAGGAAATAAAAAAAAAAAAATTGGACCCTTTTTCCAGCGGGAAAAAAATATAGTAAGTTGTGTAGATGAAATTTTTTGAAAATAAATTTCTAAGTGCCCCCAGCTGCCCTAAAGTTCTTTAGCGGAGTGTCGGGAGCCTGCGATGAAGACACGTACCCTGTTCCAACAACTTGATTTTACAGAGAGGGAGAAAAAAATAAAGCCACAGAGCTCTCTTTGGGTTACCAACTGAAAAGGAACCTTGATCTCTCTTATTTTTTTTAACTTGTTTTAAAGCATTTTGCAAAAATATTTGAGAAGAGAAGCAGGGAATGGTTTTCTGGTTTGCATTTTTTTCCCCTCTGCTTTAAAGAGATATTTTCATTGAGCTTGAGCTGGGGATGCGGTGTGACCAGCAGGTCCGCCTGTACCCACGAGGTGAGTGGTCAGCAGCCTGATGGTGCCACCAGGCTTCCTGAGACCCCAAAATTACCTCTGTGCCTCTGGCCAGACCCCAACAACTTAGGACCAAGTTCCCAGAGAAATTTTATGGCTGAAAATAAGGTATGTGGGAGCCACACCCATAAACCACCTCCAGGTCAGTTATACAAGCTCATTTGTCGGCCTTGCTTCAGAGACCCACAAATACATCTCATGCTGCCAAGACAGCTGAGGCTTGGCATGGGGGAGGGGCAAGTTCCATCCCCGCATGTGGTCCTGTGCACAGAACCAGGAGAGCTCCCAAAAACTGCAGAGCATGGAGGAGGAGGACGAGGAGGAGGAGGAGGAGGAGGAGGAGGAGAAGGAGGAGGAGGAGGAGGAGGAGGAGGAGGAGGAGAAGGAGGAGGAGGAGAAGAAGGAAAAGGAGAAGAAAAAGGAGAAGAAGAAGAGGAGGAAGGAAGAAGAGGGAGGAAGAAGGAGGAAGGAAGAAGGAAGGAGAAAGAAGGAAGGAAGAAGGAAGGAGAAAGAAGGAGGAAGGATGAAGGAAGGAGGAAGGAGGAGGAGGAGAAGCAGGAGGAGGAGGGGGAAGGGGAGGAGGAAGGAAGAAGGAGGAAGAAGGAAGAAGCCAGAACAATAGAACAGCAGGGCAGAAAGTGGACCCGCAGAGAAATAGAGCATCCATGGCCAGCTCTGCGGGGCTCCGTTAGGAAGGATGCTTGCCTCGCATGTGGCTGACTTAGGTCCCATCCCGGGCACTGCACCGGGTCCCCTGAGCACGGTCAGGTGTGATCCCTGAGCTCGGAGCCAGGAGTAAGACCTGAGCACCCTCAGTTGTGGCCCCGAAGCAAAACAAACAGGCCCACCAACATTCCTTCCCTACCCCATTACAACCAAATCTTGGGGGTGCTTACTCTGCGCCAGGGAGCCCGCCCGCCCTCTCCCTTCCGGCAGGGTCTCGGGGTCTGTTTCTGCGCTACCTGCGGTGCGTCAGGGTCTTCGACAGAGAAGGGAGACCCTTTGGACGGCCTTTTCTCCGGCCCACGTTTCTCCTGACCCCTGTGTCGGCCCCGGGGGCAGGGTTCCCCCTCTCTGCCCCGCTGTGTCCTACCCTCGTCTGCACACAGACCGTGGCGCCTTCACCCCCTCGTACCTGCCACCGGGCACTGAGGCTGTCCCCATAGCTCGGTAACTGTAAACACAACTGCCGTGAGCACAGCGATCGCCCGCACTGACCTGTCAGAACCCACCGTTTCTGTGCTCTTCGGAGAAACCCCTGGCACAGTCACCGTGGGGTCACCGAACACACACACTTATAAATACAGATTTATGGTATAAATACCGACATGCACACAGGACCTCTGTGCTTCACTTTAGCGGAATCTCCCTGTTATTTTCCTTAGTGGCTGAACCGACTCACAGTCCCGACCACAAGGTGTGGACGCTCCCCCCTTCCCCACCACTCTGCTTTCTTGTCATTTTGCTGCCAGTCACTCGCCACAGGTAGGAGGCCGTTGTCTCTTCTCCAGCCCCCAACCGCCAACCCTGCGATGCAGGCCCTCCCGTTCAGCCCATTTCCCAGACTCCCGAGCTAAGCCGGAGAGCTGACCGGCATCCCTGCATTCGGCTCTCTGGAGGGGGCAGTGAGGGGCTTGGAGCCCGGCAGAGCTGCCCACGGGTGGTCCCTTTCTTTGCTGCTCTCTTCCTTCCCTGCTCGCAAAGAAGAGGCGATACTCCTTCCCCCCACCCCTGCTTCCTGGAATGTTCCCGTGTCGGGAGGCCTCAGTTGTAGTCTCACTTTTGCCACATTTCCTGACTGGAGCGATAGCACCGTGGCTAGGGCGTTGTTTGCCTTGCATGCGGCTGACCTGGGTTCAATTCCTCCATCCCTCTCGGAGAGCCTGGCAAGCTACCGAGAGTATCCCGCCCGCACAGCAGAGCCTGGCAAGCTCCCCGTGGCATATTCGATATGCCAGGAACAGTCACAGCAAGTCTCACCATGGAGACGTTACTGGTGCCCGCTCGAGCAAATCGATGAGCAACGGGACGACAGTGCTCCAGTGCTTCCTAAACGCGGCAGTCCAATCATGCACCGGGCGTAGAGTTCATTGTCCACGTGCTTTCAAGCCAAAGGAATCCAAATAAGTTGCTGCAGGGCAGCAGGGCCTGGTGGGAGGGACTCGGAAGCGCGTCACCCACGTCCCCCCCAGGCGAACCCGCGCCCCCAGCCCAGAGGGCCCAACAGAAACTCCACTTCTTTCCGCGTCCTCTGCACCAGAAGCATCCCGCAGCGCCTGCCCCGGTGGCCAGCGCCTTCCCGCCGGGCCAGAACCACGTGGAGCCCCACCCCCTACTCTGCGTCTCCTAAGGGTCGGCGGCGTCCTGCTGCAGTGCCCGCTGCCCGGCTACCCTGCCAGCCTCGCCGGCAGCCCACCCCGTCCGTGCCTCTGACAGGGGCCCGGTCACGGTTTCTGAATCGCGTCCAGCCTCTTCCCGCCGTCCGACACGACAGACGGCGCCTCCGGTGATTCCGCTACCACAGGCGGCGCCCGGGGCTTAAGGGGCGCGTGAGTCACCGCAGGCGGATTCCACTGTGGGCCGCAGAGCTGGGATTCCAAATCCGGGTTGCAAGTCTCGTCTGGACCTCCCGTCTCCGTGCGTGGCACGGACTCTCCCGCACTGTCCCGGAACCCCGGGGCCAGCTGGCCAGCAGGGGAGGGTGGCTGGAGAGGGGGGGACTCAGACTGTTCTGTCTGCCCGAGTCAGAACCAGGTTTGCAGGACGCGGCCCTGGGGCCGGAAAGAATCACCATTTAGTGACGGCACGGGGCGTTGCTTCTGAAAAGTGGGTTGCTCGTGGCGGTGAGAGGAAAGGTTCATCCTTCTCAAAGCTGGCGCCGAGGCGGGGGGCGGGGCGGGGGAAACCCTTGGCAGTGAGGTTCTGGAAGTAAGAAACCCAACGGAAGAGCTGAGGGAAGTTCGTTAGCCTGCTGCCAGCCTTCGAGTGGGAAGGCCCGGCCCAAACCAAGAAGGCCAGAGCTCCCGGGAGAGGAGACATTTCAGCCGCCGTCGAAGGCTCTGACAAGGCTGGAAAAATAGACACACACACACACACACACACACACCCCATGCCCGCTACTAAGCTCTAAGTCTTTCTCTGCAACATCCTCGCAGCAGACCCGAGCCCGGGCGGCTGGGAAAGCCCTATAAGGCCAACTAGGCCCAATCGAGGCGCACACATCCCTGAAAGGACGCGAGGACTGACACTGGGGCTTCCGTGTTCATAACGGCTCCACTTTGATCAGGCATGTTGAACAGAACACCCGAGGTTTATCTTTAACTTAGCTGAGACGGTCACTGGCGTAAGTTCTGGGAAGTCGCGTAAGAGCAGGAGAAGAAGCAACAGTACAAGACCGTAAGAGGTGAAGCACCCAAGAGAGGGGCATAGGAAGTCAGGTAGGGGAACCCGAGTTTCCGAGCAAGGGTTGCAAGAATGAATAGAGGTAAGTCAAAGGCAAACACGAGCCCAGGGCTCTGGGAAGGAGCCAATCCAAGGTAGGAGCGTCTACACAATGGAATACTATGCAGCTGGTAAGGAAAGATGAAGTCATGAGATTTGCTTATAAGTGGATGGTCGTGGAGAGTATCCTGCTGAGTGAAATGAGTCGAAAAGAGACGGACAGACATGGGCACTGGTGGAGGGACGGGTGTTCAATCAACTGACTGACTGAAACTCAAACATGAAAGCTTTGTAACTATTGATTGAATCAACGGCGATTGATTCAATTAAAAAAAAATAAAGGTAGAGTTTGGGTCTTTTGGGTCCCTGGGGGAGGTGGTCCCTGGGGGAGTGTTCTGGGGAATCTAAGCAGACGCGACAGGTGCCAGTGTCACGAGAAAACACGACAAACCTCCCAAGTCCCCCGTCCAGGAGACTCAGGGAACATCAGGAGCCGTCCATAGTTCTGAGGCAGGTTCAGAACTGGGCTCGGTGCCGCCCAGCACCCTAAGAGCCCAGCAAAGCACAGAAAAGCCGCGACTGCCTGTCGTGATGAATTCAACGTTGGAGGGCAAAACAGAAGATAACAAATAAAGGCGGTGACACGGGGAAATCTGCTGAAGTTGGCCTCAGAGTGGTCTTCCTGCCTCCTCCCAGACTGCCCCAGTTTTCCTCTTCACTAATGAACCCATCTCTTACCCAGGAACGCCAGGCACTTCAAAGGAAGGTAGCTCGAACGAACTGTGCGTCCCCAGAGCGTGTTATCTGGGGATCTGGTTTATTTACATAACCTGAGGCCGTGTGTATTCTTAGCTTCCTTCTAGGGGGGTGGGGAGGGGAGGGGAGGGGAGGGGAGGGGAGGGGAGGGGAGGGGAGGGGAGGGGAGGGGGGCATTAGGCTCTGGTGGGCTGGAGGAACCGGGCAAGCTAGAGTTAAAATCGCACCAAGTCCAGGCTTGAAAGTCAAGTTCAACGTCCCCTTGGGTGGAACCCACCCCCCTGGCTACATGTTGGAACCGCGTGGGCAGCTTTAAACACCCCTGGTCTGCAGGCCACAGCCCAGCCTGGTTCAATCTGGATTCTCGGGCGCAGGGTTTGGGTTCCAGAACTCCTGCACACCCCCCGGTGAGGCGCGCAGACCACCAAGACGGAAACTGCCCCCCTCAAGCGCGTCTGCTCAGCAAGGGTGACGTCGAGTCTCCATAACCCAGGGGCCTCTGTCCCAACAAATGAGAAATTAAGCAGTTAAAAAAGGGGGGGGCGGGGCTGGAGAGATAGCACAGCGGGTAGGGCGTTTGCCTTGCACGAAGCCGACCGGGGTTTGAATCCCAGCATCCCATATGGTCCCCTGAGCACTGCCAGGGGTGATTCCTGAGTGCAGAGACAGGAGTGACCCCTGTGCATCGCCGGGTGTGACCCAAAAAGGAATAAAAAACAAAAAAACAAAAAAAAAAAAAGGTGGGGCTGGCGCAATAGTACAGCGGGGAGGGCATTTTTCTTGTATGCGGCCAACCCGGGTTCGATTCGCAGCATCCCATAGGGTCCCCTGAGCACCGCCAAGAGTCATTCCTGAGTGCAGAGCCAAGAGGAACTCCTGAGTATCGCCGGGTGTGACCCAAAAAGCAAAACAAACAAACAAAAAAACCAGCACAGACATTGCCCAGGGAAGTCCGATGCCCCCCCATGGGCCCCAGAGCTTGTCCCTGTGGCCACACCAGTGCGTGGACAGAGACTTGGGGACTGTGGGAACTGAGCTCGCCCACAGGACGGAGAAGACGACCACCAGGCCCCGGGAGTCCTGAAGGCAGCACCCGCTTGTGGTCACGGCTGGGCTCATACAAACAACCAGGAGGCCCGGAAGAGGACGTGGGCTTCCCCCGAGGGCCAGGGGACAGGAGAGGCCTCGGCTTTAATGGGCGCGGGGATCGGGCCCGAGGACGGAGCGTGGTGTGACGGGAACACAGACCCAGCTGGCACCAGTGAAGTGGAGGCAGGCCCGGTGCGGCCCCCTCCCTCCCCGTCTTGTGTCACTGTCCCCGTCTCCTGCCTGCGGCGCCTGAGTCCCCGCTCCGGGCACCAGTTTGGGTCCTGCCGCGGCCATTCACTCTGGCCAGTGAGACGGAAGCAAGTCAAGCGCCCACTGCCCTGGGTGCCTGGGCTGCCTCCCGCCTGCCGGAGCTCGGGCCGAGGGGGGAGACGGGGGAGCAGACGGGGCCAACTCAGGGCGCAGGGGCCGGGCCAGCCTCCACGGGCCTGACAGGGACCCAGCCGGGGGCGCGCTGCAGAGTGATGCCCTGGGGCAGAGTTCTCCGGGTAACAGAGCCAGGAAGGGGCACGGGGAGGGCGCTGACTAGAGGGACTCGGAGAAGCAGGTCTTACAGGAAACTAAAGTGAGGAGACCGCTGGCCCCAAGGGCCCGGAGGCAGGGGCCCCCTAGGTGGCTCCCGCCCGGTGAAAGCAGGCAGGCGGGACAGCTCCCGCCCCAGCTCCCGGCCACGCTCTCGTCCAGCCGGGGCGTCAGTCCGCCGGGACAGCCTCAGTCCAACAGGAGGCAACCTGCCTTCCTCAGTTTACCCACTCAAACTTGCATCACCTCCAGAAGCATGCACCTGTGCACACATACACACGCACACACACATGCGTGCACACAAACACACACACATGCACACACAGGCATGCACAAACACACATGCACATGCACACATGCGCGTGCGCACACATGCATGCATAGTCATGCATGCACATACATACACATGCATGCACATGCATGCACACAGGCATGCACACGCACACACATTCACACATGCACACACACATACATGCACACACTCACAAACACATGCATACACACATGCACACACACACCCATGCACACACATTCACACACGTATGCACACACACACACATGCACTCACAGACACACACATACCCCTGGCAGAGTTGCCTCCAATATCTGCACAGCTCCTGGTCCAGGGAGTTGACACCTATAATGAACTACCACAGACGCCTATTGTGTCAGTCACTGACACTCTGGAGTACTGTGTGCACAGTGCTCTGGGGTGCTGTGTGCACAGTGCTCTGGGTGCTGGGTGCACAGTGCTCTGGGTGCTGTGTGCACAGTGCTCTGGGTCCTGTGTGCACAGTTTTCTGGTGCTGTGTGCACAGTGCTCCAGGGTGCTGGGTGCACAGTGCTCTGGCAGCAGGGGCTAACAGAGACCCTCACTCTCCTTCTGTCCTGGCCACAGCCTGGCAGGTGGGACTGATCGCCTTCTGTTCCGGAGAGAAAGCGGAGCTGCAGGCCGTCAAGAGCCGAGCCTGCGAGAAGCAGATAGCGGGACTGAGCTTCTGGCCCGGGTCACCTTTCATGTCCCTGCTGAAAGCCGCCACATGGAGACGCCTCCTTGGACCAAAGGGCCAGAGGGCTGCCCCGGCGGGCACACGTTTCCAGGTTGTTACCGAGATCTAAGGCCCCGTCGCCAGCGCGGGGACATGAAACAGCCTGGGCACAAAGACAGCCCAGGGTGGCAGAGGCAGGCGAGGCTCCGGAAACTTCCCGCTCTGTGGGCACACAGCAGGAGCAGGGGGACTCCAAGGGGTCGGGCGCAAAGAGGGACGCCCGGCCTTGCTGTCTTAAAGGGGCCGAGACGCCTCAGAGGAGAGCAGAGGAGGGCACCCGGCATGAACGACACCCAGTGCCCGGGGGTCCCAGGCCGGCAGATCCCACTTCCCTCCTCAGCAGAGAGAGCGTTCCACGGGCTGCAGGCTGCTCCTCACCACTCTCGGCCGCTCCCCACTGGACGTTCCTCGGGCCTCCCAGAGTGACAAGCCAGAGCGCTCCTGATGGTCCCTGGAACCAAGGCAGGCGGAGGAGGACCCCCAGGGGGGGCTGCAGGTCTGAGAGCGAGACCCTCCCTGGAACTAAGCGACCGTCCCCGAGAGACCCACACGGCAGGCTCACTCCCGCACGCAGTCACGCATCAGAGCTGTGTGAGGGGCTGTGGGGAAGGCAGCCCCCCGGCATCCTGGAGTCCGAGCCTCCCACCTCCCCCAAATAAACAAATATATAAGTAAATCTTATTCTGCCTATTAAAATAGAAACATAAAGATCATGGATGAGGGGCTGGAGTGAGAGCACAGCGAGGAGGGCGTTTGCCTTGCACGCGGCCGACCCGGGTTCGATTCCCAGCATCCCATATGGTCCCCCGAGCACCGCCAGGAGTAAACTCCTGAGTGCAGAGCCAGGAGTAGCCCCTGAGCATCGCTGGGTGGGACCCCCAAAAGAAATAAAAAACGAAAAGATCATGAATGAGGGCCAAGGGTGCTGTGGGCCCCCCGAGTTCCACCTAGCAAGGCCTTGCTCCCTTCTGGCTGGGAAGTGCTCTGCATACAGATGACAGGCGTTCTAGAAAGCGCAGGTGCCCGTCCGCCTTTCCGGCTCGGAGGCCAATTAAAGGCTCTCGCTTAAAAGGCAGCCTCGTTCAGAAGTGCCTCAGAGGGCCGTGGAGATCACAGCCGCGGGCGGAGAGACTGGAAGTTACCAGAAGCTTGCAAGAGAAGTTGAGGGAAGCTGGCCAGTGGCCAGGCGGGAGGGGACAGACTCCCCTGGGGGGGACGAGAGGCTCCGGGAGCCAACAGTCCAGGGGGGGACCCCCCAGCCCCCCGCAGGGCCTCTCAGGAGCCAACTGTAAGAGAGAGAACAGAACAGTACTTGGCTCATAGGGTAGTCGTTAAGATTGAATGTATTAATATATGTGAAGTAATTAAAACACGGCCCGGCTCTTAAGTGCTTGGTGGCTGCTGGCTGCTATGATGATAATGATTATTAATATGGAATTATAGAGGCTCTGAAGGAGCAGGGGCTTCCCTGCCTTGCCTCCATGACACCCCCAGTACTGCCGGCACGCAGGAGGGAAGGCGGGGAAATGTTGGATGACCGAGCTGGATGTCGGGCTTAGCGGGTGACACATCATGGTCCCCAACACCCCCCCACCCCCCCCCGCACACACACACACACACACACACACACACACACACACACACACCTGCCACACAGAAGCGCCTAACTGCTCCTCTTCCCTCCCCTGGGTCACGCCTCAGGAGCCGCCCGATGCGCCACCTCTGATCTGAGGGGCTCCGGGATGCACCCCTCCAGCTCCCCTGGCTAAGGGTCTGTCCCCTCCGTGGCGCCTTGCCCAGCCCTCCCTGGTCCTCCAACATTGCTGAGCCCTCAGCCTGACTCTAAGCCCGCACACTCCAGAATCTTCCAGATGGAGACTGATATCCAGCCCATTGGCGATCACGCTAACTGGGAGGCAAGGGCACCAACTCCTTCATTCTGACCTCAGTTTCCTCACCTAAAAATCAAACTGGGAGGGGGAGGGGGTTGAGGTGGGAGGGACACTGGGGTCATTGGTGGTGGGAAATGGACACTGGTTGGGGGACAGGTGTTGGATCATTGTATGACAGAAACCCTATCATGACGAGCTTTGCAATTATGTATCTCACAGTGACCCAATTAAAAATAAATAAATAAATGATGTCACTGTCATCCTGTTCTTCATCAATTTGCTCAAGCGGGCACCAGTAACGTCTCCATTGTGAGCCTTGTTGTTACTGTTTTTGGCATATCAAATACGCCACGGGTAGCTTGCCAGGCTCTGCCATGCAGGCAGGATACTCTCGGTAGCTTGCCGGGCTCTCCTAGAGGGGTGAAGGAATCGAACCTGGGTCGGCCGTGTGCAAGGTAAACGCCTTACCCGCTGTGCCATCACTCCAGCCCCTAAATATTTGTTTGCCCCCCTTGAAAATAAATAATAAAGCCAGATAATACCCATTTCTGCAGCTAGAGTGATAGCACGGCAAGGAGTGCAACTTGCCTTGCATGTGGCTGACCCAGGTTCAATGCCCGGAACCACATCTGGTCCCCTAAGCACTGCCAGGAGTGATCCCCACGGACAGCCTCGGGAGAAAGCCCTGGGTACCTCTGGGTGTGGCCCCGAAACCAAACCAAACCAATAACCCACTTCCGGGGGTGGGGAGGGGGGAACCAAACCAATAGCCCACTTCTGAGGTTGTGCGGGGGTAGGACACCTATAGCACACCCACCACCACAGTCTGCCGGTAAAGGGGACGGTCCCACCTCAGCTCCTTCCTGGACGGTCACTTTCCCAATATGGCAGAGTCACCCGGGTCCCCTAAAATCACACAAAGGCCATTTGGCCAGTGAGAGCCCGTGACTGGAACCCTGGGCCTGGGGTCTGCTCCTGCAGCAGAGAGGGAACACCCCACCGTGAAGCCAAGCTGTGGAGGCGTGTGAGGGAAAGCCATTCGCTGCCTCCTTCACGGGCAAAGAGCGCGATCTCAGAGCCCGGGACAGGTTTACTCACGGGATTAAAGGCAGGCGTCGGGGGCAGGCCCAGGCGGCTTATCAGCGAGAAATAGTGCTGCGGGCTCAGATATGATCGCCCTCCGGGCAGCTGAGCGGCCACTTCAGAAATAAAAGCGTCTAATGGGCTACTGGGTCACGGGGTGGTCCTCCACCCACTGACCCATAGTCTTGGCTCTGTGTGTGTGTGTGTGTGTGTGTGTGTGTGTGTGTGTGTGTGTGTGAAGCGGCCACTTCAGAAATAAAAGCATCTAATGGGCTACTGGGTCACGGGGTGGACCTCCACCCACTGACCCAAAGTCTTGGCTCTGTGTGTGTGTGTGTGTGTGTGTGTGTGTGTGTGTGTGTGTGTGTGTGTTCTCCTCACCTGCAAAACCCACCAGGGAAAGAAGGCTCTGAGGAACAGAATCCAGACGCTGGAATTTCTAGTCCAGCGGGGGCGAGTGCCCGGTGATGAGGCGCTGCAGAGGCAGCCGCGGGCCGGGTTGTTGGAGGTGCCATGGGAACACCGCTCCATCGCGAGATGCCGGGGCTGAACCCATCACTGACCCCGTGAATACCGACGGCAGGCCTCCCTCCACTGGAGCCGTACAGAAACACGAGGAAACTACAGTCCCATTTCACGGTGAACGCAAGGGAGAGCTGAGGATCAATCACTCAGTTTCTCATTCAAAAAAAATAAGGACCTGGGGCTGGAGCGAGAGCACAGCAGGGAGGGCGTTTGCCTTGCACGCAGCTGACCTGGGTTCAATTCCCAGCATCCCATAGGGTCCCCCGAGCACTGCCAGGAGTGATTCCTGAGTGCAGAGCCAAGAATAACCCCTGAGCATCGCCGGGTGTGACCCAAAAAGGAAAATAATAATAATAATAAGGACCTGCTCTGGGGCAGGTTTCTGGACTCAGGAAGGGGAGGACCTGGTGGGGAGGACCACTGAGATACTCTGAAAAGAGGCCACACTTCAGATGGCAACTCGGCGACTTTGGGTTCTCTTTATTCCAGACACCAGTTCCCACGTCCCGTCCAGAGCAGAGAGGAGAGTGCTTCCTCAAGCGCAGGGAACGGCGCCTGTTTCAGAGAGGAGTCACAGCGCCTCCATGGAGTCTGCCCCCAGACCTTGCCGGCCAGGTAGAGATGGTACGAACGGGAGTGAGGACGGGAAATACCACCGGCTGCAGGAGCCGTTTCTGAGCCCGGTAAGTCCTTCCTAGGTGCCGGGCGCTGATCTCCCTGGCAAACAAACGTCTTTAGGGTTTTTGTTTGTTTGTTTGTTTTGCTTTTTGGGTCACACCCGGCGATGCACAGGGGTCACTCATGGCTCTGCACTCAGGAATTACCCTTGGCAGTGCTCAGGGCACCCTATGGGATGCTGGGAATCGAACCCGGGTCGGCCACGTGCAAGGCAAACGCCCTCCCCGCTGTGCTATTGCTCCAGCCCCAAGCAAACGTCTTTAAACACCCACACCCGCTCCGTCTCTGCACCCCTGGATTTCACGCTGTCAACCCCAGATGGACAGAGACAGGGGCTCCGGGCTTCGGCCTCTTGGGGCAGGGGCGGGGGGGAGGATACGCCCCCTGAAGCTCAGGCATCAGCGCTGGTTCACGCCAGCCCCAAGCCCGGGAACCGGCATGGTCTCTGGTGGGAGGGGCCTGTCCAGATGCCTCTGGGACATCTTCGGAGGGAAGCGGCGGCTCGGTGTGTGGACACACAGGCCTGCTGCGGGTTCGCGAGAGACGTGGAACCCGAGGGCTGCAGGGGAACGGCTCCCGCCCCTGTCACGACACTCTCTCCCTCCACAATGACCTTTCGTGGGGTCTGGGGGCCCACGCAGCGGTGCCCAGGGATGACTCCTGGCTCTGTGCTCAGGGGTCCCTCCTGGTGGGGCTCAGAGACCATTTGGGATGCCGGGATGGAACCGGGGTCAGCCACGGGCCAGGCCAGCGCCCTCCCCGCTGCTGCTCCCCCCACCCGGAGCGTCAGCTGTTTGTAGAGCCTGGTCCAACCATCTACAGGGAATGGTGGGGAAAGAATCGGCCGGAAACTAACTCTTCACTGGCCCCAAGAGCATTTAGAAATTAAGTTGTTTATTTGTTGTTGTTTTTGTTGTTGTTTTGCTTTTGGAGTCACACCCAGCGATGCACAGGGGTTCCTCCTGGCTCTGCACTCAGGATTTCATCCTGGCGGTGCTCAGGGGACCCTATGGGATGCTGGGACTCGAACCCGGGTCAGCCGCGTGCAAGGCAAACGCCCTGCCCGCTGTGCTCTCGCCCCAGCCCCTAGAAATTAAGTTCAGGGTCAGAAAACAGTACAGTGGGTAAGGCGCAGGCCTGGCACCTGGCCAAGCGGCTTGATCCCCGGCACCCCATACGGTCGCCCAGGCCCGCCCTCCTCCTGCAGGAGGGACCCCTGAGCACAGAGCCAGGAGGAAGCCCTAAGCTTAATTTCTAAATGCTCTTCGCTTTGGCGTGTGTACGTTCTCGAGATTTCCTGTCATTTGCTAAGCGACATTTCTTGGTCATGCCTTCCCGTGTGTCTGGCAAGATCTTTTTTTTTTTTCTGAAGTCTAGACAGATCTGTATCCCAGACCCATGATTTCTATGCTTAAAAGATTTTCCTGATAGTATTTCTTTTTACCAAAAATCTAAATTTATAAATACGAGGGGGAAGGGCTGGAGCAATAGCACAGCGGTTGGGCACTCACCTTTCTCGAGGACGACACGAGTTCGATTCCTCCGCCCCTCTCAGAGAGCCTGGCAAGCTACGGAGAGTATCGAGCCCGCGTGGCAGAGCCTGGCAAGCTACCCGTGTGTATTGGATATAACAAAAACAGTAGCAATAAGTCTCTCAATGAGACGTTACTGGTGCCCGCTCAAACAAATCGATGAGCAACAGGATGACAGTGATAGGAGGGGGGCAAAGGGAATGCAAAATGCAATGGTCTAAAATCAAACAGAGCCCGTGAAGAGTGCCCCTCCCCACCCCCCCGCTGACTCTTCGGCCCCCAGAACCAAAGACGTAAATAAAGCAAAATATTAAGATCCTGTGCAGGGCAGAATGAAGTGTGAAGCACGCGCTGTCACGCCTGCATGCTGGGCCCTTCAAACAGCGCCCCCTTCAGGCAGCAGGCTGCCTCTGCCGCTGGGACGGAGAGCCGGGCCTGCTATGCCCGTGGTCTGTGGTCTCCACGTCGCTCCGAGAACCACCCCCTCACCCCTGTTCCCCTTCGCTGCTCCTCATTGATCTGCTCCTTCACCCCGGCGCCCAACTGCGATTCAAAATCCAGAAGAGCGTCCGGCATGCAGAACTTCAGGAGCCAGGCTCCCGAGTGGGCCGGGACATGGAGACACGGAGGCCCCGGCCCTGAGGGGCCCTCCCCTCCCCCCTCCAGGGTCCCCTCTGGGCCTCTCTTCTCCCCCACGGGCCCCGGAAGTACCGAATGAGAGAGGCAGGGAGAGGGCCCTTCCCCCACCCACCACATCCGAAGCCAGACCTTCTCCTCCTCACGCCAGCCCACGTCGTCCCCCGAACCCGGCCTCAGGGCCATCCGGGGAGCCGCCCGGAGTGTCCAGTCTGAAGTCCGGGAAAGAGACTTCATGTCTTCGGGTCTAATTGAAAGATTAAAAGAAAACCTCCAACTAGAAGGTCAATTTATAGATTCAACAGTTAAATCAAGCCATATTCTTGAGCACATGGGACACCAACCTTGTATTAAATCAAAGACTTAATCTAAGCTAAGCCTCCCCGGCTGGGAACCGGAGCTGGAGACGGGTAATTAACACCAGCCGGTTGGCAGCGGCAACTCCAGCTGACAGCCCGTGGCCTGGACAACCTCGTTCCGACTTCCAGCGGCTGCTGCGGGCGGGGAGAGAGGGTGGGCTCGGCCCGTCCCCTCCGGCTCTGCCTCCGACAGCAACAAGGATGCTCTCGTGCCCTGACATTCCGACCCCATGGGCCTCTCGGTCCTTTCCCGACAGACCAGGGATGCCATCGGGTCACGTGGACCCGCATCCGCCCTATGTAACCTTCAGACATTGTGCCTGTGTTGCCTTCTCTGTGAGAACTTCCCCAGGACCCTATTTCACATGAGTCCCACGTCAGTTCCTCGGTTTCTCCTTTCCCCAGACGTGCTACCCTCATGCACCCACGTTCACTCTCTCTCTGCGCCCCACACCGGATCTCTGAAGGCAGAGCGTCCCCCCCCCTTTCTGTCAAGGGTGCCCTCCAATCTCTTACAACAGTGTCTTATAGGTGCTAGAAACTCAGTACCTAGTTAGGTCATTCATTCATGCATCGGTCGGGTATTTGAGAGATTACGTGAAGGATTCTGCAGCCTCCTCACGCATTCGGCCCAACAGAGCCACTGGACAATGAAAGTCCATCCCAAACGGGGATGGGGCCTGGAGAGACTGGACAGCGGGGAGGGAGCTTGCCTGACCTGGGCTCGACCCCCAGCACCCCAGGTGCCCCTAAACCCCACCGGGAGTGACCCCCAAGTGCAGAGCCAGGAGCAAGCCCTGAGCACCACCGGGTGTGGCCCCAAACCCCAAACAAGCCAACGAAAAGCCGAGCTGGGAGTTGAGGTCGCCGATTCCAAGACCCCAACACCAAAAGTCTCCAATCCCCTCGGCGCCACAGGGAGGTGCCCCCCCCCCCGGGGTGAAGTTCACTTCCCCTCGCTTCCTTCTCTCCTAGCCCCCACCTTCCACCTGCTCCTCGCTCCTCGGCCCTCCAGAGACCAAGAACTTCTTTCAGCTCTGCAGAGACCCCAAATGCAGGCCCCCCAAGTCCCCGTCCACAGAAAGGGGGTGAGCCTGGCACGATGAGGGCAAGGAAGACAGCTCTGGCCAGACGGTGGGGGTTGGAAATGATCACTCTGAACAGGAACTCATCGGAGAGAGACAGAGACAGAGACAGAGAGAGACAGAGAGAGATACAGAGACAGAGACACAGAGAGAGACAGAGAGAGAGATACAGAGACAGAGAGAGAAAGACAGAGACAGAGAGAGAAAGAGAGACAGAGAGAGACAGAGACAGAGAGAGATACAGAGACAGAGACACAGAGAGAGACAGAGAGAGAAAGAGAGACAGAGAGAGAAAGAAAAAGAGAGACAGAGACAGAGAGAGACAGAGACAGAGAGAAAGAGCAAGAAACAGAGACAGAGACAGAGAGAGACAGAGACAGAGAGAGAGAAAAAGAGAGAGACAGAGACAGAGAAAGAGAGAGACAGAGACAGAGAGAGACAGACAGAGAGAGAGGGGGGGCGGTGCCTGCTATAGAGACAGGAAGGGGGAAGGGGAGGAGAAACTGGGCACCCTGGCCTTAGGAAACGTCCGCAGGTGAAGGGTCGGGGTTGGAACCTTCTGTGACTGAAACCTGATAGTGAACAGCCTTGTAACAGTATCTCACTGTGACTCAATCCAAAACTAAATTAATTTTTTTTAATCTCCGAGACAAAAATCCAGTAGATAACGCGGAGAGGAGGGAAGTGTGAGGACTAGACCTCCCTGAGGGCGGCACAGCGCCCTCCCCGGTGCCACTGCCAGCCCTCCCCGCCCCCACTCCTCCCTCCC
Source organism: Sorex araneus (assembly GCF_027595985.1). NCBI lineage: Eukaryota > Metazoa > Chordata > Mammalia > Eulipotyphla > Soricidae > Sorex > Sorex araneus. Next base: position 214,647,509 of record NC_073305.1, read on the forward strand.
AGCGCCAGCTTCTCTCTGACCTCTCTGACCGTCTGGGCGGCGGGCTCTCCCCGCAGCGCCACCTTCCCGCAGAGACCGCCGGGCAGCGTCTAGACGCCGTTTGGGTTGTCAGAACCTGGGGAAGGTGCTAGTGGCACCTAGTGGAGAGAGACCGAGAGGCGTGTGAAACAGTCCCCGCGCAGGGCCGCGCCTGCACCCACGGCCCGCTGGCCTGCCCAGCGCCAGCCGAGCTTGCACAGAGGCCAGCCCCTGCCCAGGCAGCCCGCGCCCCTGCGTGTTGTTTTAAAAAGAATAATGAAAGGCAAGGCTACACTAAAAGTTAATAAAATGGTTCCTGCCTAGTATACTGATAAGGTTCAAAAAAAAAAAAAAAGACAAGGGGCCAGAGCACAGGACAGCGAGTAGGGCGGCTGCCTTGCTCCACGCTGACGGGCGTTCGATCCCTGGGACCCCCGTGTAGTCAGTCCCTCAAGCCCCCCGGGATCCCTGAATTATCCCTGAATGCAGAGCCAGGAGGAAACCCCTGAGCACAACTGGGTGTGGCCCCTTTTACAAAACACAAGAACAAAAAGACAAGCGGTAGTCGGGGAGGGGCAACCTCCCCCATCTCCCTGTTTTTCCAGGAGCCTGGCAGTCACGCCCACAAACTGCCACGGGCGCCATAGGAGCTCATTAGCGGCCACGACCCAAAGACTCACAGGTAAACCTCAGAAGAGGGGCACAAGCTGCAGAGATGCCTCCAGACCCCGCAGTCACCACCCAGTTAAAAATATAACTGCAGCTGCATCACCTTATTTCTGTCATCTGTCACTGTCGTCTGTCATCCTGTGGCTCATCGATTTGCTCGAGCGGGCACCAGTGACGTCTCCATGGTGAGACTTATTGTTACTGTGTTTGGCATATCGGATACGCCAGGGGGAGCTTGCCAGGCTCTGCCGTGCGGGCGGGATACTCTCGGTGGCTTGCCAGGCTCTCCGAGAGATCACCCTACTTAAAATTTAGAGTTCTTGGAGCGACACCTCATCCTCTACATCACTGATGTGCCAGGAGTAGCCCACGGCATCGGATGGGGTGTAAAGTAGAAGGCAACAAGCGCCCGCGCAGGGTCGGCCCACCGTAGGCGTTGACGAGGGAGGACCGTGCGTGCCGGCACCCCTCGCTCCCAGCCCGCCCGGCGCTGGGGCCCCAGACCTCTCGGAGCTCTCGACAGACGCACCAAGGCAAGGCTCAGCCGGCAAACCACACATTAATAATCTGCTACACAAGAGCGTACTTCAATGTCTCTAGGGTGAGATACGACAAACGTCACTCACACGCTAAGGAAGCTTTTTGGGGTCATTTTTAGCAGATTCTTCCTAACAAGCAGCACAAAATAAATTAGTGAGGATCTGCCTTTGGGGCAAGCTTGGGTGGAAAATTCGAAGTAATGGTGCTGGGAAGGTAGAATGGTGGAGGAATGGGTGCTGGAATATTGACTGTAATATTGACTGTAATGAATTATTGTGAATAACTCTATAAAAATTAAAATAACATATTTAAAAAAAAAAGACCAGTGTCAGATAAATGGGGCTGTAGGAACCATTCACCAGGGAGATCTTGGAGGGAGCCACGGGCCGGCCAGGGCGGCTCTGTTAGAATCTGTCGTAAGGGGGCTGGAGCGATAGCAAAGCGGGGAGGGTGTTGCTTTGCACATGGCCGACCTGGGTTCAATCCCAGCATCCCATAGGGTCCCTGAGCACCGCCAGGAGTGATTCCTAAGTTCAGAGCCAGGAGGAACCCCTGAGCATCACCGGGTATGACCCAAAAAGCAGAAGGAAGGAAGGAAGGAAGGAAGGAAGGAAGGAAGGAAGGAAGGAAGGAAGGAAGGAAGGAAGGAAGGAAGGAAGGAAGGAAGGGGAAGGGAAGGGAAGGGAAGGGAGGAAGGAAGGAGGGAGGAAGGGAGAGAGGGAGGGAAGGAGGGAGGAAGGGAGAGAGGGAGGGAGAGAGGGTGGAAGGGAAGGAGGGAGGGGGGAGGGAAGGAGGGAGGGAGGGAGGGAAGGAGGAAAGGAGGGAGGGAAGAAGGGAGGGAGGGAGGGAAGGAGGGAGGGAGGGAGGGAAGGAAGGAGGAAGGAAGGAAGGAAGGAAGGAAGGAAGGAAGGAAGGAAGGAAGGAAGGAAGGAAGGAAGGAGGGAGGGAGGAAGGCAAGGGAGGAAGGAAGGAGGGAGGAAGGGAGGGAGGGAGGGAGAGAGGGAGAAAGAGAGAGAGGGAGGGAGAGAGGGAGGAAGGGAAGGAGGGAGGGAGGGAGGGAGGGAAGGAGGGAGGGAGGGAAGGAGGGAAGGAGGGAGGGAAGGAAGGAAGGAAGGAAGGAAGGAAGGAAGGAAGGAAGGAAGGAAGGAAGGAAGGAAGGAAGGAAGGAAGGAAGGAAGGAAAAGAAAGTGTGTGCTGGTACAAGCACCCCAGGAGCTGGTGCTAATGCAGGCAAACAGGAGACCCAAGGCCCAGCAATTCCACCCCCGGAAGTACACGCCGGAGAAATGAGTGTGCTTGTCCACCCGGAAACACACCCCCCCCCCCAGCATGTCTGCTGCAGACTGACTCCCAAGGCCCCGAGGAGGAAGCAGCGAGGGAACGGACACGGGTGTGTCCATCCCCGACCCTCGGCGACAGGTCTACAGTGCAGAACGCGCCCTGGCACTACGGCGTCATCAGGGTGAAGGTCAGCAAGTGTGATGTCATGGTTCTAGGGGCCAGAACGGTAGAATGGGAAGGGGGGAAGGGTGCTCGCCGTGCACGCGGCCAACCGGGGTTCGACCGCCGGGACCCCCACAGGTTCCACTGAGCCCACCGGGAGTGACTCCTGAGAACGGAGCCAGGAGTAAACCCTGAGCCCCTGCCAGGTGTGATCCAAAAACCAAAGGAACAGACACAGTTCCCGACGGTCCGAACCGCCAAAGCCAACACAGGAACCGGCGTCTCACACAGCCGGCTCGGGACGGTGCGTGCAGGACGAAGGGGTCCCGCGGCACGACAGGCAGCCTGGAGGTCGCGCGTGAGAGCTGCCCCCTGCCTGATCCCTTTTGTGCAGAGCGCCCTCTCAGGGTCGGCCCACCGGAGGCGTTGACGAGGGAGGACCGTGCGTGCCGGCACCCCTCGCTCCCAGCCCGCCCGGCGCTGGGGCCCCGCAGTGCTCGACAGACGCAGGAAATCCAGCTCTCCACGGAGGAGCCCGCGCTCGGTGTTAATTATACCTCCCCTAAAAATAGCACTTGGAGGGGCACTTTCAAAAGATGTAGCTCCCGCTGACAGCACCAAGGGCTGGCAAACAGCCGGGCGGTTACAGCAGCTCTCGCCCGGGCTGCCGGCGGGAACGCGGAGAGGCCCCACCACTCCCGTCACGGGCTTCGGGGAAAGATAAACAGGCCCTGCCTGCCAGCACGGGCCCCGAGCCCCGCCCTCGCGGGTCCACTCGCACACAGACCCATCCACGGAGACAGGAACACCACGAACGTTTATCGCAGCCTGCTTCCTGACAGCCGGGAGGGTGTGTGCCTTGCACGCGGCTGACTTGGGTTCGATCCCCGGCATCCCATAGGGTCCCCCGAGCACCGCCAGGAGTCATTCCTGAGTGCAGAGCCAGGAGTAACCCCTGAGCATCGCCGGGTGTGACCCAAAAAGAAAACAAAAAACAAACCAACAAGCAAAAGAGTCCTTCAGGGGATACAGAGCTATAGGAAAGCGAAAGGCTGACTCCCGGGGGCAGGAGTGAGCCGGGAGCAGGGACACGTGACCCACCCAGCCCGTGTGAACGGTTCATTCTCCGGAGCGAGGAGCGTCCACTCCCTACAGGGAGTCCTGGGTGAACCCAGGGACGTGTCCTTCCAGAGTGGCAGGGCCACGGCGTAAGGGAGCGAGACCAGCCCAGCCCTAGGGGGCCGAGGGAGACGTGGGTGGGTGTGGACAGCGGAGCTCCCGGCCTCTCTCCGGGGCTGGCCTGGTTTCCGGACTCCACACACGTGCTGGTGCTGCAGAAGAACATGACAGCCAAGGGGTCAAAGGTGCCGGATGATTATTTTATTTTATTTTATTTTATTTTTGGGTCACACCTGGCGATGCACAGGGGTTACTCCTGGCTCTGCACTCTGGAATCACCCCTGGCGGTGCTCAGGGGACCATATGGGATGCCGGGGATCGAACCCGGGTCGGGCGTGCAAGGCAAACGCCCTCCCCACTGTGCTATCGCTCCAGCCCCCGGATGATGATTTTAAATATAAATAAATAACATAAGCCTCCACCCCTCTCGGAGAGCCCGGCAAGCTACCGAGAGTATCCCGCCCACACGGCAGGGCCTGGCAAGCTCCCCGTGGCATATCCGGTACGCCAAAAACAGTAACAAGTCTCACAATGGAGGCGCTACAGGTGCCCGCTCGAGCAAATCAATGAGCGATGGGATGAGAGTGATACTGAATGAAAGTCCTAGTCCACGGTTATTTATAAGGCTATGTTAGAAGGAAGACCGAAAGGGAAAAAATTTAAAAAAAAAAGTGGGGCTGGAGCGATAGCACAGCGGGTAGGGGGTTTGCCTTGCACACGGCTGACTTGGGTTCGATTCCCAGCATCCCATAGGGTCCCCTGAGCACCACCAGGAGTAATTCCTGAGTGCAGAGCCAGGAGTGACCCCTGTGCATCACCGGGTGTGACCCAAAAAGCAAAAAAAATTTTAAAAAGTGCCAAGGCCCTATGCCACAGCGCAGGACTCTGAGATCACAAAGCTGACTACAGGAGTCAGAGGGGGACACTCGGCCCGCATGGGTCAGGCCCTGGGATTGACCTCCAACACTGCCCCAAAGATAAATAACAATAATTAAAAAAAAAAAAAAGAAAAGCACCAAATGAAGTATCTGCAAGTTCCTAGTAGGTCTTAACGTTCTCACTACACACACACACACACACACACACACACACACACACACACACACACACACACACACACCCCAAAGACTGGAAATTATGGGGCATGATGGAAGTGTCAGCTAATGGTAGGTGGGGAGTCATTAGGTCCTGCAGCTCCACGCACTGCGCCCCTCAAACTTACTGACACAGAGTTATGTCAATTCTATCTCAGGAAAGCTGGAAACAATAAAGAAACATACACACATACAGCACGTATGTACACACATGACAAGACCGTGCAAAGAAAGAGATTCATGTTAAGCTCACGCGTTAGTCTCTTTAGGGGACCAGCGCTTAATTACTCAAATGAGCAGGGTTTACTCCTGGCTCAGTGCTCAGAGCTTGGAGGACCAAACATCTGTGGGGTCAGGGGTTGAATGAGGATTCAGTCCCTGCTAAACTGGCCGAGTGTCTCTGCCTCTGTACCTTCTACCCGCCCCCAAACAGCAGCCTCTTATGATGATACATGGCATGAGAGGCAGAGGGTGAAGAGAGGAAATGAACTCGCAGGCAAACAGAACGGGGCTGTGGACCAGAGGGATGGGACAGCGGGGACGGCGCCTGCCTTGCATGTGTCCGGCCCGGGTTCGAGCTCCAGAATCCCATGTGGTCCTTGAGCCCTGCCAGGAGTGACCCCTGAGCACCCCCAGGCAGGGCCCCAAAACAAAAACAAAATAAAAAAAAAAAGAACCAGAAAGGAAGAAGGAGGATGTTCCTGGGTGCGGCAGGAACTGGGAATGGGAGACCGGGACAAGCACGCACCTCACTGCAACGTACCCCAGGGACCCGCCGAGGGAGGGGTCTACGAGGTGGGGTCTACCAGGTGGAGTCTGGACCAGCCTCCACACAGGACCCCGAGACGCCCCCCGGCCCCCCAAGGTCCCACTCAAACGTGCTCCTTGTCTGAGGACGCCACCGACCCCATGTGTGTGCTGCTACTCAGAAACCCCCACCTAGCACGCCGGCTTGTGGGGGCCGGGGGCCAGGCACCACCGCTGGACACAACAACACCCAAGTTCCCACGAGAAACACAGACACATCCCAGACAGCCTTCAGGGGATGCTCCAACGGCCAAGTTCCCCGGCGGTGCCGGTCACGGAAGCCCTTCGAAGGGGGGCAGCATCCACCCTGCTGCGTCCGGTGCCCTGGTGGGAGCCGTGACTGCCCCGAGCATGCAGGAGGAAGGGAGGGGGCCCCAGCACTGAGAGGGCGGCAGGGAGGACGTTTGCGTCGCACGCCGCCGACCCGGGTTCGATGCCCGGTGCCCCATATAATAACCACCAGGAGTGATTCCTGAGAGCAGAGCCAGGAGCAAGCCCTGAGCATCGCTGATGCGGCCTCCCACCCCGCACAAAAATAAATAAATAAATAAATAAAAGGAGGAAAGGAAACAAATGGCCCGTTGGCAGGAGTCCAGCAAGGTGTGGCACGCTGCTCACAGCCCCGTGATGCAGGAGGTGGCCGCGGGGACACAGCAGCAGAGGGGACATGGTCCCTCCCACGCCCCGTCTCTCAGCAAAGTACCCGGCATGTATTTCTCTCTAACTTGCCTTGCTTCACCGGGTGATGACCCAGTCACCCCCAAATCCCTGAGCAAATGTTTAAAAGAAGAGACGGGCCACGGGGCCAAGCCAACGGCGCCCCCGTCCTCGCCCGATAATACAAAGAGAGAAAAACTCGCACGCTCCCGGGTGACCCTCCGGCCCCCCGCCCCACGCGTCTCCTGGGCGCCGTCTCTTATGTTTGCAGTTTCCCTTTTTGTTGTTTTCCGAGTCTCAGGCCTGAAAGAGTTTCTACTCCCTGGTGAAACCTCTCTGATGTCGCAGGCCTGAGCTTTGTCGAGCTGAAAAGCCGCCTTCGTGCTCACCCCGGAGTCCGCCCGCCTCAAAGATGAATGCCCAGCAAGAAGCAGGCGCCTGTGAAGCCATAAAGTCTCTGCTCGTAATTGATCTGCTCGGAGTCGCCCGTGTTTCTGATTATTCCCTACACCGGGCGAGGACGCTAACAAGGAGGCCTCACAAGATCAATAGCTGTACGTATGAATTAATGGGCGGGTGAGGATGAGGACGGGTGAGTGGGTGAAGGAGTGGGTGGAGAGACAAATAGGGTGAATGAACAGGCGGGTGAGGAGAGAGAGGGATGAGGGAATGGATGGGTGAGTGGATGGATGGATGAAAGAGTGAACAGATGATGGAATGATGGACGGATGGACAGAGAGATGGATGGATGGAAGGATGGATGGATGGATGGATGGGTGGATGGATGGATGGATGGAAGGAAGGAAGGATGGATGGGTGGATGGACGGACGGACGGACGGATGGATGGATGGATGAAGGAGAGAAGAACCGAGACAAAAGTAGATATTAGGGGGCTGGAGTGATAGCACAGCGGGTAGCGCGTTTGCCTTGCACGTGGCCGACCCAGGTTCGATTCCCAGCATCCCATAGGGTCCCCTGAACACCGCCAGGAGTAATTCCTGAGTGCAGAGCCAGGAGTAACCCCTGTGCATTGCCGGGTGTGACCCAAAAAGCAAAAAAAAAAAGTAGATATTAGTTATTATATGTAGAGATAAATAAAGAAAAGAATGATTTAATATTCACTCAATAAATAAAGTCACTTGTTGAGTATCTTCTAGGAATCTGTCACTCCTCTCGGTGCTACAGAAATAATAGTAAACTAACCTCTTCCATCTTCGTGGCCTTCACACTCCAGAAGAGGAGAGAGATTATAAGTGGTGAGACGGCGTCTCATACAACTGTCACTGTCACTGTCATCCCGTTGTTCATCGATTTGCTCGAGCGGGCACCAGTAACGTCTCCATAGTGAGACTTGTTGTTACTGTTTTTGGCATATCGAATACACCATGGGGAGCTTGCCAGGCTCTGCCGTGCGGGCGGGATACTCTCGGTAGCTTTTGGGGCTCTCTGAGAGGGATGGAGGAATTGAACCCGGGTCAGCTACGTACAAGGCAAACGCCCTACCCGCTGTGCTATCGCTCCAGTCCTGGCGTCTCATATAAAAGAGAGAAAAATTCAAAGAGAGGTCTGGCTAGGAGAGTTTTCATTTCGAGAAGTAGGGTAAGCGAAGGACACAAGAGGAGGGGGAATTGGGACAGGAGCTCCTGAGAAGTGCTCAAGGCCTCCAGGTCACTCCCAAGGCCCCTCTCCCGGCCAGGAGTTCGACGAGAGGACCCGAGGATGCACTGCTATTGGACTCCGTCATGCCGGGGATTACCCAGGTCTCAGGGGCCTCCGGGTTGTGCCCAGTGGTGCCCAGGGGACCACAGGCACCAAACCAGGGTCAGACACATGCAAAGCATTGCTTTAACTCCTGTGCTACTTCTCTGGCCCCTAGAACAGTGATTTTTTTTTTTTTTAAGGAGATTGGGTGTTCAAGTTCAGCAGTGTTTTTAAGTAAACAGACCTAAAGATTCAGCAAGTGTGAAATCTAAGACTCGGGAGTGGTGGGCCACTAGCCCGGTGTCAGAGTCAGCTAGTTTGGAGGGTCAGGCTTGGAACTCAAGTCCCCACACCGAGAACTCACTCCATACACTGATGGACTCCGAAGTCGTCCACTCCAGGGGCTGGAGCGTGGGGCACGTGCCTGGCATGCAGCCGACCCAAGTGCAATCCCCAGTACCACATATGGTCCCCTGAACCCCACCAGGAGTGAGACCCAAGCACAGAGCCAGGAGTACTAAGCCCAAACTATCACCGCCTCAAATCTTTCAGACACCAACCAGACTCCCCAGGTAACTTGCAGCATTGGGCTACACTTTGCCTTCAACTCATCTGGCCAAGGCTTGTCTTGTCTCGACACGCCAATTACTCAGTTCACAAACAGCTACCGAGTGTCTACACTGCACCAAAAACTCTGGGGATTATGTGTTCGAGATGCATGTAGGACATTGGCTCACCCTGACTCGGTTGCACAGGAAGTTGATTCTCCACCCAGGTGTTCCTCCTCCAGGCTCCTCCCTCCCCGCGGGGGTGGGTGAAGGGTGGGATTCAGGAGGGTGTGGACCAAACGGGGGAAACACGCTCTGCCCAGCAAAGCAGGTCCAAGCGCCGACGAGTGGAGCCCTGGGTCCTGCCAAGCGGAGCTGCACGCAAGGCAGAGCCCCCGGAAGCGTCTTACTCCGAGGGCTGAGAGCCAAACGCTCAGAAGCGAGGCCAGGAGGGACTGGAGGAGCAGCTGGACCTTTGGTGTCTCGGAAATGGAGGAGAGGAGGGGTCGACGGAGGCGGAAACAGAGATGGGTGGGAAGAAGCGCAGCTGATGAAGGGGGGGAAGAAAAAGAACACAACGGGGCTGAAATGCTCAAAGCCTGGAGCTGGTGGGGGTGGTTGGGAGGGACAGACCAGAGTCCTGAAGTCTGGTCGCCCCTCCGGCCACCAGCCCCGAGCCCCCACTGAGATTCCACGAAGGCTGCACAGAGGTCCTGCTCTGGACACACAGTCCCCACAGACCCGGCCCAAAACTGCCCAGGGCTGTCTGCGACCCAGATGTGCACCCGTGTCTGTCCGAGGGTCCTGCGGGGGTTTCCCTTTCTCTTAAAAGTCTCATGATGGGACTAGAGAGATAGCACAGCGGGGAGGGCATCTGCCTTGCACACGGCCAACCCTAGGGTCCCCCCGAGCACGGACAGGAGTCATTCTTGAGTGCATGAGCCAGGAGGAACCCCTGAGCATCGCTGGGTGTGACCCAAAAAAAAAAAAAAAAGAACTTCCTGCTTCAAAGGTGGCAAAGGGTGTGGGACAGGAGATAAGTCTGGGGCATGCACAGGGGAAGATTTAAGAATTTATCCCTTTATGGGGGCTGGGGCAATAGCACAGCGGGGAGGGCGTTTGCCTTGCATGCAGCTGACCCGGGTTCGATTCCCAGCATCCCGTATGGTCCCCCGAGCACTGCCAGGAGTAATTCCTGAGTACAGAGCCAGGAGTGAGCCCTGAGCATCACTGAGTGTGACCCAAAAAGCAAAAACACAAAAAAAAAAACAAGAAAAGCCTCATGAAAGCGCCTGCAGGCCTGTTTCCTCCCGGAGAGGTGGGTCTGGCCCAGCCTCCCGCATTCTTCCCTCCTGGGCCTGCTCCTGAGGCGGTTCCTGGCCTCCCTAGAGTCGGCTCTGGCTTAGGACCCACCTTCCGCCCGGGCGTGACCCCAGAGGACCCCTTCCCCACCCCCCACGGCCCCTCGAGGCCCAGGCCAAGGCCCAGGCCAAGGCCGGGCTCTGCCCGCTGCCCCTTTCCTGTCCGTCTCCAGAGTTCAGGGTCCTGACAGCCCCGTGGGGATGCGGGAGATGAGGCGGAGAGTCGTGTCGGAGCCCGTCAGCTCAGCCAGCGAGAACAGCAGCGCCCCCAGCCAGCGCCTGACGCGGCGAATCCTCGGACCCCGGCTTTGGCTCGCCACTCTGAGGTACCCGTTGTTCCAAGACATGTGAGTTAGTTTGTGTCTGCTCAGGGAGCGGGCCAGGGAGTGTGCGGGGAACTCGGGGCTGGTGGAGGGCAGGTCGAGGTGGTGGTGCGGGGTTCGAGTTGGAATCCTGAATACCTGAAATGACTCGGTTACGAACAACCTTGTACATCGGGGTGTTTAAATGAAGTTCCAACCAGGGGGGAAAAAAAAGGCAGAAGCATAGCTGCAACAAACCTCCAGCCCCCACTCAGGGAACGTGTGTGCGTGTGTGCATGTGTGCATATGTGTGCATGTGTGTGCGCACGTGTCTGTGTGTGCGTGTGTGAATGTGTGTGCACACGTGTCTGTGTGTATGTGTGCATGTGTGTGTGCACGCATGTGTGTGTGCATGCCCCTGAGAGCAAGGTGCCTCCTTAAGAGCAAGATGCCTGGAGGTGCACGTGTGTGTGCACGTGTGTTTGCAAGCACACATGTGTGTATGTGTGTGTGTGCCCCTGAGAGCAAGGTGTCTGAAGGTGCACTTGTGTGCATGTGTGTGTGCAAGTGTGTGCGTGTGTGTGCATGTGTGTGTGCCCCTGAGAGCAAGGTGCCTGGAGGTGCAGACTGGGACTTGGGAGGGAGGGTGTGCCACTTTGATTTTGTATCCTGGGTGCCTGGCTTGGTCCCCCTTCCCAGGCCCTGCCTCCTCCCTTGCACAAAGGAGGCACCCCCACCCCCATCCAGGGCGGCAGGCCGGCCCCCTGGGCTTGTGGCCTCACCTTCCCCGTGCAGGTGGGGCTGATCAAGGCGCGGCTAAGGAGAAACAGCTGCTCGGACGACGCCCTTCCTTCCTGCAGAGATCCCTAATTACTGGGCCTCGAGGACTGGAGTCTGTGTTTTCAAGGGGGGAAACAATTCATTAGGGAGTGCCAACGTCTCAGGGGAGCGAGAGCCCCTGATTAATTCCAGACCCACGTTCCTGCAGCCAGGTGAAAGGCGCGGTTCTGTCTCAAATGCTCCCGAGCCCGCCAAAAACGTCTTCAGCAGATGGTGGGGACTCCGGTCCCATGCAGAGAGCCGTGAGGTCAGACATCCCTGTCAGTTGCCATCCGTCCATCATCCGTCTGTCCATCCATTCATTTGTCCATCCATCCATTCATCCATCCATCTGTCCATCCATCCATCTGTCCATCCATCCATCCGTCCATCCACTCGTCTGTCCATCCATCCATTCATCCATCCATCCATCTGTCCATCCATCCATCCGTCCATCCATTCGTCTGTCCATCCATCCATTCATCCATCCATCCATCTGTCCATCCATCCATCCATCTGTCCATTCATCCATCCATCCTCCCATCCATCCATCCATCCATCCGTCCGTACTTCTATCCATCCGTCCATCCATCTGCCCATCCTTCCATCCATCCATCCATCCATCTGTCCATCCATCCGTCCATCCTTCCATCCTGTCCCATCCCCTTGGAGCAGGGCGTGGTCCGGGCCTCCAGCTCCCATTCTGGGGCGAATACCACTCTGGAGGCGGAGATCTAATTTCCACTGTCAGCCAAACTCAGCTCTGACGTGGCGGGCCTAAAGCCAACGGCGGGCATTTGGGCCTCAGACAGCATGCCACGAGGTGTCAGAACCCAGGGGCGAACCCGCCTCTCTCCGTCCCTCTATTACAGGAGACGTTTGGAAAATGTGGGAACCCAAGCTCCGGCCTCGGGTCTGGGGTGTGGACCCGTGGGCCCTGGCCGTTCCTCCTGGCTCCCCGGCAAGCGGAACTTATGGGCAAAGACTCAGAGTTTGTGCTGCCTGCGGGCGACACGCAGCCCCCCTCAAGGGCGGGGAGGGGGTTACTGCGCCGGTGGGTGAGAGGCGCCGTTTCACCCACCTGCTGGCACCGCCGCTGGCCGTGTTCTGACCTTAAAGCCACTTGCCCCCGAACCCGTTCCCATGTTTCTAGTCATTCTGTCTTGCTAGCAGAGCATGCATAAGTGCCACCTCGATGCACAGAAGCCCCTGAATGCATGCGGTGTGTGAGGCGGAGAGACAGACGGACAGAGCTGGACGGACAGAGGCCCGCTGCTTGGTCACATGGGCTGCTCTCTCCTGCCCCATAAACCACCTTCCTGAAAAGCCTCCATACACAGCCCAGCTGTGACCCTGCGACACTGTCGGTCCTCGCTGACATCAGGACAGACGGATGGCCACAGGACAGATGGACAGCCACAGACCAACAGGGACATTGGAAGCGGAAGTGGGCCGGCAGACACAAGCCAAATCCCAACACTGGCCCAGCTCTCCCTGACTCTTAAAGGCTCCTCTGAGCCCAGCGGGCTCCGCCATCTCCTAAGGAGAGGTGCCCACCTGACCGTGCCCCCTCTGGGTCTCCCTCATGGCTGGAGGCCCGGCAGACCCTCCTGACACCCCGGGGCTCCACTCTGGCCCAGGAGTATAATGAACTCTGTGAGCTTGCACACACACTCGCACGCATGCACTCACATACACGCACGCATACACACACATACACATGAAAAAACACATGCATACACGTGCATGCAAGCACGTGTACACTCACACGTGTGCACACACTCATACATATACACATGCATACACTTGCATGCACGCACATGCACACACATACACATGCACGCAGGTACACACATGCACACATGCACGCACACATGCATACACATGTATGCAAGCACATTATGCACATGCATGCACACAAATGCACATGCATGAGCATGCATACACACAAACACGCGCACACACACATGCACGCACACACACACCCCTTCACAGGCAGTGTGTCCACATCAGGTCCACCACGAGGCCAGGTCCTCTGTGGCCAGCCCATCTCGGACTCGGCTCCCACAGAGAACTGTTCAATAGCATCATTAACAGCCCATTGATCCAATTACAATTCTTTCTGTTCCACTTCAGAACTACAATCGCTCGCCTCCCCCCCGCCCCCGCCTGGATAGATTCCCGATCATCAGTGGGAAGGGCGGCCATCAGGCCCGGCTCACTGGACCGGACACTCGTCTCATGGCAGCCGAGAGTGAAGGCGTCCAGCTGACACCACCCCCCTCTGGAGTCGAGGGCAGAAAGGGTCCTGATTCCCCAGCCCTCGCGTGATCAGGAAAGCCCTGGAGGAAGATCCGGGGAAGGAAATACACACTCAGCCCGACGGACGGGAGACCCGCACTCAGGGACAACTAACCGAGCACCGTGAGAGTCACCGTCCCGGCTCTTCAGCTGCTCCCGGTCTGGGAAGAAACCAGAACACAAATGCACAAGCTCAGTACAGCCGGGTGGAGTCCTGGAGCAGAGGCAGCTTGGAAGGGACTGAGACCATCAGGAGCAGTCCGGAAGGCTTCCTGGAGGAAGAGTGAGGCGAAGAAGAACCGGGGAATGCGAGCATGGCGGACACACCGTGTCCATGGTGACGTCTCTGCCTAGTCCCCTGCTGTCTTTGACTTCCACACCCGGACTCTGGTGCTGAGAGTCGGCACCCGCAATCATTTCGTTTCCCTGAAGTGACCCACCCGCTGTGCGTCCCCGCCACTGCCCTGTCCCCTCTCCCCGGCCCCCTCCAGGAAGCCGTCCCCAGCAGCGACCCCCTGGGCCCCAGTGACCCTCGGTTGTGCCTCTGCTCCAGAGCACGGCCCTCTCGCCGCTGTGCCGCAGTGATCTGTGAGTTGGTCTTTTCCCAGCATTGACACTGGAAACTCAGCGGGGGCGGGAAGCTTGGTGGTGCCCACTCGGGACACGGCTCCCACTGGCCAGCCGTGGCAGCGCTCGGTACCTGAGGAACGAAGGGTCTGCTCGCCGGGTGCCGGGAGAACGGGAGGACAGCAAGGGCCAGCTCGGACCCCAGGAAGAGGCAAGTCCGGCTTTCCGACACACAGGACGGGCTCCTGGCCGCACACCTCCCGAGACCGGATCGACGGTCCTTTAGCAGAGCAGAGCTGGGGGACCCCGAAACGCATCGAAGCTTGGCCCGGCCCCGAGGGAGGAGAGTGGCCGCTGGACCAGTAGAAACCAGAGAACCGCAGTGGCAGGGGAGGGAGGGACAGACAGACGTAAGCTGCGGTCAAGGCTACGGCGCCTAAAGCGCCAGCGCGTTTATTCGCTGACCTTCCAAGCAGGCCGGGGAGACGACTCAAAGCACTGGACACTCTGCATCCTGGGAGACCCCAGTCCCCGCCCCAGCACGGCACGGCCCCCCCCCCAGCACCACCGGCTGTGACCCTAAACCCAGGAGCGCAAAATAAAAGATCGGTTCTTAGATGGGGTGGCACCGGCCCCTCCCGCCGCCAAGATGTGATCCCGGGGGCCATACGTGTGTGCGGCCTCTCCGCAGCTGCACGAGCGTGACTCCAGACGCCAGCTGGAGTTTTCGGCATGGGCAGCTCCTTGCAGAATGTCTCCAGACTGAGAACTAAGCCGCGGCCCCACGCCCGCCCTCTCTCTCTCCCTCTCTTTCTCTCTCCCTCTCTTTCTCTCTCCCTCTCTCTCTCTCTCTCTCTCTCTCTCGCTCTTTCTCTCTCTCTCTCACTCTCTCTCGCCTCTTCCTTGCCGGCGGTGAAGGGCGTGGTGACCGCCATATTATGAGGACCACAGATGGGGTTTACAAGCTTGCAATGATCCAATATCTGGAAGAAATCTCCCTGGACTTAGTTGCTAAAGTACAGAAATCCAAAACCTTGCAGAATGTCATATCTCTTCACAACAGGTCTGACTCTAGTGGGGAACTCCTAACAATAATAGTGAGGTCTGTGTTGAAATATTGAAGGTAACCAAAGTAAATAGAAAGTAAAGTGAAATTTATCAGTTATAAGGCAGGGGGAGTGCGGGGTGGGGGGCGGGATGAGAGGTGTACTGTTTGGTTTTTTTTTTTGGTGGTGGGATATGGGCACTGGTGAAGGGATGGTTGTTTCAGCATTGTATAACTGAGACAAGCCAAAAGCATTGTAATTTTCCACATGGTGATTCAATAAAATAAAATTCTTTAAAAAAATAATAAAAAATAAATAAGTAAATAAATAAAAGATTAGTTCTTAGAGAAATCACGACGGCCTTTCAGGAGCCAGGGCCGCGGTGAGCTCATTCTGAGCACTGGGCCCCTCTCCGTTTAGAGTCTCGCCTACTGGACGGCAGATCTGCAGATTGGATCTGGCGTCAGCCGCGCCGGGCAGAAAGGTCACGCTGCCGTCGTACTCCTGATGGCGCCCCGGGGACCCCAGATGAGTTTCTCTCTCCTCAGCGTGTGGGAGGCCTGGGTGGGGGGACACGGCTCCGGCCTCACCTCCCAACTCTTCCCTGACGCCCTGAGACCAGGGCCCCGATCTCAAGAGGCCTGCAGGGAGCAAACTAGGAGCATCTGTCCCCATCCAGAGCTGGGCAATGCCATGGCACCAGGCCCCTGCCCCGTGGGGATGCTCACAAATGTTCCAGGGAGTCAGAAAGTCCAGATTTCTGTCGCATCTGTCATTTTTCTGGCTTAAATTATATATATAATTTATATATTTTTAATACTGTCATTTTTCAATGCTGGCTAATATATATGTATATGTACATATAATTTATATATATTTTTTTGCTTTTTGGGTCACCCCCAGTGATGCTCAGGGGTTACTCCTGGCTCTACACTCAGGAACTACTCCTGGCGATGCTCAGGGGACAATTTGGGATGCTGGGGATTGAGCCCAGGTCAGTTATGTGTAAGGCAAGCACCCTACCCACTGTACTATCACTCCAACCCATATATATATAATTTATATATTTTAAACACCCTGTCATTTTTCAATACTGGCTGATATACATATATGTGTGTATATATGTATAGACACATGGGACAGCCTTGTCCCACATGGGACAGCCTTGCAAGCTCCCCGTGGTGTATTCATATGCTAAATCCAGTAACAAGCTGGATCTCATTCCCCTGACCCTGAAAGAGCCCCCAGTGTGACATCATTGGGAGGGCCGAGTGGAGAGAGACTTCTAAGATCTCAGGGAAAGGACGAATTGAGAGGTTACTGAGCCCGCTCGAGAAATCGACGATTAACAGGATTTCATGATCGTGATCGTGATCATGATATGTATATAGATATATAAGTATATAATGATTTTTTTTTGCTTTTTGGGTCACACCCGGCAATGCACAGGGGTTACTCCTGGCTCTGCACTCAGGAATTACTCCTGGCAGTGTTCGGGGGACCCTATGGGATGCTGGGAATCGAGCCTGGATCAGCCGCGTGCAAGGCAAACGCCCTCCCCGCTGTGCTATCACTCCAGCCCCAGTCCTTGGCTTTTAGACATCACACGAGACTCCTGACCAGCACCAGCCAGGGGCTGCACTCGCCTCTGAAGGTGCGACTGGGGAGGCGGCTGCTGCTTGGCTGACCCGGGTTCGATTCCCAGCATCCCATAGGGTCCCCTGAGCACTACCAGGAGTAATTCCTGAGTACAGAGCCAGGAGTGACCCCTGAGCATCGCCGGGTGTGACCCCAAAAGCAAAAATAAATAAATAAATAAGAGCCAAGGTCCCAGCTGAGCCCTGTCTGTCTCCTCACTCCCCTCCAGAAAACTGAGATGATCCACCAAGGTCAGTGGTTTTAAGTCTGTGTGTGGTGGGGTGCCTGGGGGGCGGGGGGACTAAATCAGGATTTCAAAGGGAGAGAGCATGGGATGTTTCTAAGACTAGAAAACGTCGGGCCAGAGCGATGGGACAACAGGGAGAACGCCTGCTCCCCACATGGTTGACCCAGGTTCCACCCCCAGTACCTCATCTGGCCCCCCCAGCCAGCCAGGAGTAAGTCCTGAGCTCAGAGCCAGGAGTCAGCTCTGAGAATAATCGGCGGGTATGGCAGGAAGGAAGGAAGGAAGGAAGGAGGGAGGGAGGGAGGGAAGGAGGGAGGGAGGGAAGGAAGGAAGGAAGGAAGGAAGGAAGGAAGGAAGGAAGGAAGGAAGGAAGGAAGGAAGGAAGGAAGGAAGGAAGGAAGGAAGGAGGGAAGGAGGGAAGGAAGGAAGGAAGGAAGGAAGGAAGGAAGGAAGGAAGGAAGGAAGGAAGGAAGGAAGGAAGGAAGGAAGGAAGGAGGGAAGGAGGGAAGGAAGGAAGGAGGGAGGGAGGGAGGGAAGGAGGGAGGGAGGGAAGGAAGGAAGGAAGGAAGGAAGGAAGGAAGGAAGGAAGGAAGGAAGGAAGGAAGGAAGGAAGGAAGGAAGGAGGGAAGGAGGGAAGGAAGGAAGGACATCCGCCATGAACACCTTGTCCAGAGCCGTTTCTGAAGACCCAGGCCAGGTGGTGACAACGACCTCTACCAGGGTCCTCGTCTGCACGTCCCCATCCTCCCCCTCCCCCTCGATGCTCCCTCGTGACCCCTGGGCGAGGACAACCCTGCTCCACTCATCTCCTCTCCGCCTCGTACCTGGCATGCAGTAGGTGCTCAATAAAGGTGCGTGTGGTAACTCACTTACCCGCCCCCATCCCACCGTGAGACGGTGGCCACACTGCTGCCCCCGCTCCCTCCCTTCTCAGACTCCAAGTGCAGGTGGGGGGTGCTCAGGTCTCAGTGCTCCGCGTCCTCAGCAGCCTCCGCCTTCCGCCTCCAGGGAGCATCCCCACCTCACGCTGACGCTTGCTCCCATCCGCTCCGTCCACCTGCTGGTCAGTCATGTGCAGCCACTTCAAAGCGACGGGGAGTGGACGCCGCCTCCTCTCTGGCCCTCGGGGAGACCCCGGGGGAAACCTTCTCTGACTGCTGCGGTTTCTCGGTTTCTCCTTGCGGTCCCAGCGACGAAAGTCACTGCAGAGCCCAGCCCGACTCCGCCCCACGCCTGGAGGAGCCTGCGGGCGTTGGTGTGCCCCCCCGCAGCGGAACCCTGATTAACTGCGGCTGCACGCACGCTGGTTTGGGGGCGAGAGGGGCGGCGTGTGGGTTTGGACTTTATTTTTTTGATTAGCTGCGGGATAAAACCCTCAATGCCTCCATAAAGATGCCATTTATTTCCTCCCTGATTACTTGGGGAAAGAATCAATAGGTTAGCCCACACGGCTGCCCGCTGCAAGTAAACCCCCCCCCACCCCATCCCGAGGAAATTGAGTCTCTCAGAGAGGTGCGTGCGGGCCAGCAGATAATGGACCCTGAGATTTGCAAAAGGATTAGAAATCAGACGGGACAGGAGCGCTCTTTGGTGTCTTGTTAACATATTCTTATCAAAAATTGGGGCTGGAGCGACAGCACAGCGGGGAGGGCGTTTGCCTTGCATGCAGCCAACCCGGGTTTGATTCCCAGCATCCCATAGGGTCCCCTGAGCACTGCCAGGAGTAATTCCTGAGTGCAGAGCCAGGAGTAACCCCTGTGCATTGCTGGGTGTGACCCGAAAAGAAAAAAAAATACTTAAACATATTCTTATTAAAAATATAAATGTATTTCCCGCCACTCCTGTTCCTCACCTCTGCCCTGTGAGAAGCAAACAATGGAGGTGAATGTTCTGGCTGCTCAGGGGCTCCGGATTCCCGGATCCAGCTCCCCGGTTGTGTGTTCCCGTCCGACGAGTAAGTGCCAGATTCTCACAGGTGTCTACACCCCAGCTCGGCGAACCCCTTCTCCCAGCTCTTCTATTTCTTTTTGGGTTTTTTTGGTGGTTTTTTTTTTTTTTTTGCTTTTTGGGTCACACCTGGCGATGCACAGGGGTTACTCCTGGCTCTGCACTCAGGAATCACCCCTGGCGGTGCTCAGGGGACCATATGGGATGCTGGGAATTGAACCCGGGTCGGCCTCGTGCAAGGCAAACGCCCTACCCGCTGTGCTATCGCTCCAGCCCAGCGGCTCTTCTATTTCTAATGTCTCGCGGAGATTCTCTGGTGTACGGTACTACTCGGAATGGTTTCCCTTGCGCATGATGCCAACACCACGCCGTGCATCGCCGGTGCACCCACCCCTCTCTCAGGGACCCCCCCCCCCGCCGTGCCTCCCTCCCCGCCCAGTCGTGAGGATCCGTGTTCCCATTGTGTCGCCTGCGGATCCCCGTTGCTCCCGGCTGTGTCCACCTGAGCGCGAGCACCCAAGCATGCACGGGAGAGGACAGGGGCACGCCCGGGTCCACCGCTGCCCTTAGTGCAAGGGCCGGGATGCGGGAGCAACCCAGGTGCCGGCCACAGGCGAGAGGAGCACAGAGTTGCTGTAGGTGAGAGGCCGTGTGGCCCCGAGAAAGGACGAGATCCCGCCAGGTGCAGCGGCACGGACGGGCCCGGAGGACAGCGCCCTGGGTGACGTCAGAAGGCAAGGCCCAGGCCCAGAAGGATCGCGCTCGTTCTCCCTGTTCTTTTTGCCTCGATGGGCCCTCGCTGTCCCCTATGTCTCCTGAACCCTCTCCCCCTGCCTGAGACACACGGAACAGCTCCTGGGACTGCTCCAGGGGGGAGGCAGCATGTGAGAGAGACCCCCTGCCGTTTCTCACCTCACCCATCCAGGGGGTCGACGCGAAGCCTGAGCCGCCGGAGACCTGGGCCCACACTCACAGAAAGGAAATGCAAAGAGAAAGGCGGCCGCTTGCTGAGAGCTGACTGCTGAGCACTGGATGTGGAAGCACTATTCATGCCTGTTCATACTCTCACACCACACACACACACACACACACACACATCGCCCTTTGGACTCCATCTCGGCCCTGCTCCCACACCCCTGAGTATGCTGCAGCTCCAAGGGCCCTTTCCACTTTCCCGGAGCAAAGCAAGCTCCTCCCACCACAGGGCCTTTGCACATACTTTTCCCTCCTCTGACTCAGTTCTCTTGGGGGATGAGCACAATCCACCCCCTGTCATCCCTCACATCTCAATTCGGCAGCCTATCCCGGGGACCCTCCATGTGGAGCTGCCTGCCTCCCAAGCCCAGCTAACCGCTGTCTCCTCCCTTGACTGCAGTGTCTCCGTGGCCCATCGCCACCTGCACTCAGCTCCCTCCACTCCCACTGGCCTCCTGCTGAGAATCCAAGTCTCAGCACCTGAAGGGCGTTTCCTGCCCCCCAACTGTCTCACCACCTGTTGGCTGCGGGCATGTGCCTCCAGGGGGCCCGAGGCTGATGAGCGTCTGTGGGTTCTCACTGGGTTCTTCTCGGACAAACACTCGGAACGGCCCCTTTCCCGGGGAGGTAAGTTGAGGTTGTGATGGAGTGGAGAGTGGGGCGAGGAGGCCCCGGGCGGGCGGGCGGGCGGGCGCTGAACCACGCGGCTGTCGAACTCCGTCACGCGTGTCCACCACCCCTCGAGGCTGCGTGGGAAGGCGGGAGATGAGGCTCCCGGCAACTGTTTTCCAACTTCTGTTAAGGGGAAATATCTGCGCTGCTGTGACAAGGAGAGAGTCTTCCGGAACCCCACCACGAGCACGCCACGCCACGCCACGCCACGCCACACCATGCCACGCCACGCCACGCCATGTCACGCCACGCCAGGAAGGCGTCCTCTGGTCAAACGGTGCTGCCTGGTCGAGCGGCTGAGACAAAGGCAGTTCCAAGAAGCGGCAGCGAGTCTGCACTGCTCTGGCCTCCGTCTGCAGGGACCCCCCAAGAGGCAGCCAGGCCCGAGACGGGCGGAGGAAGCAGCCTGTGACGAACCTTGTTCAGTGAAGACTTGCCCCAACTTCCCCCGCCGAGTGACTCTCACGGGAGCCCAGGACGGCGAATCTGCAGCCCGCTGGCTGCCACCGCTGCTTATCTTCCTGACACCGCCCTCACTGCCCTGGACCTCCCCTGCGGCTGGCCTACTTAGATCTCCACATCAGCACCCAAGACCTGACCCCACCGGGTGGGATTTTCCTCCCTGCATCCTAACTCTTGGGGTGTCCTGCAAAAACAAAAAGCAAAACAAGAAAACAAGTGGTGTGTACCCTACAGCCCCATCTTCCGGTCTCTCCTGCACATCCTCCTCTCAGAGACTGGTCCAGCATCCGCTGCCTCGCTCTGGGTACCACGAGTTTGGGACCAGAAGAAAAGAACTTTCCAGAACATTCCAGAACTGACCCGATATCACTCTGTTTCTTGTCTGCAGAACCAACCAGGGGAAGGATGGTTCAGGGTGGAAATGCGTATATCCTAGTTCCCCAGCCCCGCTGTTTCTGCCTCCGTCGTTTCCATTAAGAGAATCCTGACGCTCCCCGGTCTGCGTGATGCGTTCCATCTTCAAACATTAACTAATTAATGAGCTGAAATGGCGTCTCGGGATCATTTATCATCCCTCCCGTTAGCCAGCAAGCGAGCGACCATCCTGCAAAGTCACCCAACACTCAGTGGACGCTGCTTCTTTCCACCTCCCCTCCCAGAAACGGGTGTGTGTACGTATGTGTGTGTGTGTGTGTGTGTGTGTCTGTGTCTGTGTCTGTGTCTGTGTCTGTCTGTGTCTGTGTCTGAATGCGCAACGGGGAAAAATAAACAAAAAGAGAATTTTGCTACCACTAACCACCACCAAAAAAAAAAGACCTCTGGGAGACATGGAATTTCAATTGTGAAATAATCAGTCTTGGAAATTGTCCTGTCCTCCAGGAAAAGAAAAAAATAAGTAGTTTAACAGCGATTGCCCTTCAAAACAATTACTAATTATAATGTCTATAAAGAAAAATACCCCAGATACCATCACTCCTAATAAAGCCAGAAGAATCTGTGGGCCGGAATTAGCCGGCCTGGGCTCCCGGGGGCGGCTGAGAGGGTGGCCAGCCGACCTCAGAGTGGGGGCTGTCCTGGGCCCGGAGCAACAGCCCAGCGGGGCGGGCACGGGCCTTGCACACGGCCAACCGAGTCTGATCCCAGCACCCCACAGTGTCATCCCCCAAGCCCCACCTCGGGTGACTCCTGAGCACTGAGCCAGGAGTCAGCCCTGAGCATCTCCGGGTATGGCCCCCAAACATAAACAAATCAAAGGGGGCTGACGGGCATGAGCCGTAGCCCATCCTCTGACGCCCGCTTCCACCCGCTCCGGGCAACCGCCCACGGCCCGCACAGCTGGGACAGCCAAGGGCGGCTCCTGCAGCTGCCAGTGCGGGAAGAGGCAAGAGTCATCCTGCTCAGGACAGAGCCAGCGACTGAGGTTCCCTCGGCCCATGGACAGTCCCGAGCACGCGCCAACCCACCGGTCAACGCTGCCCGAGTCAATTCTCTGTTCCTCGGATTCTTCACCTCCTGGGACCCCTGAAACATCTGTCGTGGGCTTTGCCTCCCTGAAAAGCCATGGGGGCTATATTACATTTTTTTTTTAATGTAGGAGTAAATGAAAGTAAGTCAATTGGATCAAAAGAGGCAAAAAAATAAAAAGAGCTCAAGTCTCAGAGTCCCAGAAGCACTTTGGGAAGCGGCAGATTTGGGCAAGATGCAAGATTTGGTTACATCGATTAGACCCTTTCCTCCTCCTTTAAAAATTTAAACATCTTCCCTCATTTACTTTCTTTATTTTAGAATTTTCAGCAGTCGATTTGCGCTTCTCCGCAGACCTGGCCTTCGATGGGAAGCTAATCAATAAGAAATTATATATATTTTGGCCAAGCTATTTTAAAGTAATGTAACCAACATAGTTCTCTCTCATTCATGGCTTCATTGATTGTGACATGGAAACAACGAGCCAGTGGAGGATGCGTGCTCAGCCCCGAAGCCACCTCATCCTCCACCACACCAGCCAGCTGCATCTGCCGGAGTGGATCCCCAGAACCTCCATGTTACCTCCCCGCCCCCTCCCACCCCGCCATCCCCACCCGCTGCAACCACGGGGCATCCTTCACCTGGAGTGAAGCTGGGGTTGGGGCATCAGCTTGAAAACAGCAGTTCACAGTGTCCAGGGCCAGGGGAAACGCGGGCCAGGAGACTGGGCGACGGTGAGAATCTACCACAGTGTGTGGGGAGCAGCAGGTAGGAAAGAAAGAGAGGGGACCAGTATGACAATGACAGCCAGACATGATCACGCAGGACAAGAACTGGGCTGGAGCGATAGCACAGCAGGGAGGGTGTTTGCCTTGCACGCGGCTGATTCAAGTTCGATTCCCAGCATCCCATAGGGTCCCCCGAGCACCACCAGGAGTAATTCCTGAGGGCAGATCCAGGACTAACCCCTGTGCATCGCCAGGTGTGACCCCCCAAAATAAAGGAAGAAAGAAAGAAAGAAAGAAAGAAAGAAAGAAAGAAAGAAAGAAAGAAAGAAAGAAAGAAAGAAAGAAAGAAAGAAAGAAAGAAAGAAAGAGGGAGGGAGGGAGGGAGGGAGGGAGGGAGGGAGGGAGGGAGGGAGGAGGGAGGGAGGGAGGGAGAAGATAAAGGGATATACAAATTAACCTATCAGTATCTGTATTGCAAACCACAATGCCCAGAGGGGGAGGAGGGAGAGGGGGGGGGGAGAGAGGGAGGGAGAGGAAGAGGGGGAGAGAGAGAGAGGGAGGGAGGGCAGGAGAAAGAGGGAAAGAGAGAAGTACCTGCCATAGAGGCAGGCAGGGGTGGGGGGTGATGATGAGAGGGAGCCTGGGGACACTGGACCTGGGAAATGGACACTGGTGGAGGGACGGGTGTTGGAGCACTGTAGGACTGAGACCCAAACATAAACAGCTTTGTAAGGGTCTCACAAGAATTCAATTTAAAAAATAAAAAATGAAAAACACTTTTCAAAAAACTATTTCATTAATAAATTGAACAAATTACATGAAATAGTTTGGACTCTTTAAATAATTTTTTTAGAAAGAAAGAAAGAAAGAAAGAAAGAAAGAAAGAAAGAAAGAAAGAAAGAAAGAAAGAAAGAAAGAAAGAAAGAAAGAAAGAAAGAAAAGAAAACTGCAGTCCAGCAAGGAATGAGCCCTCCCCTCGGGGGAGGCTGGGGCCGGAATCCAAACTCCACGCCGTCCAGCCCGGCCACTAGTTCTGCCTAAGATCCTTCTTTTTGAAAATAAAAAAAATTAAGTAAAAATAAGAACCGTCATTTCTCTTATCCTGATGACGCCAACTCAGCCCCCGCCGGCCCCGCCTCACGGCCCCCTTCCACCTGCCCAGGGCCACAGTGCCGGGGGACACCCGCCTCCTCTGCCTCCCCCGGGAGGCTGCGGGCCCAGCCCCGAGTCAGCCGTGACTCCTCCTCCCCTCCTCCCGCTGCTCCTCCCCCTCCTGCTCCTCCCCCTCCTACTCCTCCTCCTCCCAATGGTCCTCCCCCCTCCTGCTCCTCCCCCTCCTCCTCCTCCCAATGGTCCTCCCCCCTCCTGCTCCTCCCCCTCCTGCTCCTCCTCCTCCTACTGCTCCTCCTCCTACTCCTTCTCCTCCTGTTCCTCCTCCTCCTCCTGATGCTCCTCCCCCTCCTCCTCCTCCTCCCACTGCGCCTCCTCCTGCTCCTCCTCCTCCCACTGATCATCTTCCTGCTGCTCCTCCTCCTGTTCCTCCCCATCCTCCTTCTCCTCAACCTCCCACTCCTCCTCCTCCTCCTCCCACTCCTCCCTCTCCTCCTCCTCCCTCTCCTCCTCCTCCCCTCCTCCTCCTCCACCTCCTGCTTCTCCCCCTGCTCCCCCTCTTCTTTCTCCTCCCCCTGCCCCTGCTCTTGCTCCTCCTTCAGCCCCTCCCCCTCCTCCCCCTCCTCCTCCCCCTCCTCCCCCTCCTCCTCCCCCTCCTCCCTCCCCTCCTCCTGGAGCCAAGGCTGCTCGTTTCCTTTAGGAGCTGCCGGGAAACAAGCAAACGCGGGGCCTGCGGAACAGCGTGGAACCCGCCCGCCGCCTCCCACGCAGGCCAGAGTTCACCACTGAGACATTCACGACTCTACCGGTGCCTTAAAATAAATGCCACACGGAGGAGTCACAGCAGCTGGGTCTGCTGCGACGTGGCTGGCGCGGGGGGGTGGCGGGTGGGGGCGGAAAGAAAGCATGTCAGTGGGGTTACCCAAACAGTCCCCAGGAAAGACCTCGGGTCCTCGGAAATGTCGGCCCGCGTCAAGTTTCTCGGCCGCACGTCTGCTTTCCTTCCTGAGGCCCCGGAGCAGACGGCGTGACAGAGAATCGAACCCTGTCCTGGCAGGGGTGGGGAGGGGGCACCACGTCCTTTAAATCCACCCTGACGGCCTCCGCGCTCAACGTCATTCCCAAACGCAAATGGCAGGGGCAGTGGCCAGTGGCCACCACGTGCCGGGCACCGTGGCTGGATGCTGCCCCCTCACGCGTGCACCAGGAGGTGGACACGGCTTGTCCCTCTCAGAACAGACAGCGGCTACTTGCTCCCGAGCTCTGAGTGCAAAGCGCGCACGGTCGGGCCTCCACTCACGCCTTCCCCGACTCCGTGCTCTTCCACTCCCGCCAGGCCGCTGGGGGCTTGGGACCCCAAAGGACCAGCAAAACACCTTCTCAGGATGCAGCCCCAGTGCCAAACAAAGGGGACCGATGTCAAAGAGGGGTTACGCACTGTGTCTACAGATGCAGTTCCTCCTCCTGACATGCGGTTCCTGACACGCTGCTCCTCCTCCTGACAGACTACTCCTCCTCCTGACACACTGTTCCTCCTCCTGACACACTGTTTCTCCTCCTGACACTGTTCCTCCCCCTGACACACTGTTCCTTCCCCTGACACACTGTTCCTCCCCCTGACACACTGTTCCTCCTCCTGACACACTGTTCCTCCTCCTGACACACTGTTTCTCCTCATAACACACTCTGCCTCCTCCTGACATGCAGTTCCTTCTCCTGATACGCAGTTCCTAATATGCAGTTCCTCCTCCTGACACACTGTTCCTCCCCCTGACACACTGTTCCTCCCCCTGACACGTTGTTCCTCCCCCTGACATGCTGTTCCTCCTCCTGACAGACTGCTCCTCCTCCTGACACAGTGTTCCTCCTCCTGATACACTGTTCCTCCTCCTGACACACTGTTGCTCCTCGTAACACACTCTGCCTCCCCCTGACACACTGTTCCTCCCCCTGACACACTGTTCCTCCCCCTGACACACTGTTCCTCCCCCTGACATGCTGTTTCTCCCCCTGACATGGTGCTACTCCTCCTCCTGACATTCTGATCCTCCATAGTCCCTTCTAGCGAGCTCCTATTCACCCATCAAAGCCCTGCTGATATTTTGAAGACTCCCTGCCTGAGCTACTTGAACCTCCAGTGGAACCTGCGGCTCCTTCCCGGCCTCTTCCTCACCGTGTTTCACTGTGACCTTCGCTGCATTTCGGTTACTCCTGGCACTCAGGAATTACTCCTGGTGGTGCTCAGGGGACCCTATGGGATGCTGGGAATCGAAACCGGGTTGGCCGCGTGCAAGGCAAATGCCCTCCCCATTGTGCTACGGCTCCGGCCCCATCCCCGGACAATTTTTGGATCACTTTCCCAATCCTGGCAGAGCCCAGGGAGGAGGTTTCCGACTCAGCTCTCACCTAAAGGAAAACGTCCGAGACGTGCAGAGGAGAGCAGGCGGTTCCCTGGGACGCACAGATGCCGCTGGCCTCAGGCTGAAGACTCACCCGCCGGGCACTTCCTCGGCACCCCCCCCCCCCCCGCCCCGGCCGAACGCTTCAAGCTTCAAGGGGAGGCGCTCTCTGTGACGGCACCTCACCGCAAGGCAAGTTCTCCAGACCCCGCTGGTGGATCAGAGAGCAGAAGACCGCCGCCATGCTGGTCTTTCCGTTGGTTTTGTTTTGGCTTTGGGGGACACGCCCAGCGATGCTCAGGGGCTACTCCTGGCTCTGCACTCCGGCTTGTGGGCTTCCCTCCAGCGGCAAACAGGACAGACGGTGGAAGCTGCGTGGGCCTGTCCCCAAGACCCCCGCCCCAGCCCCCTGCCTGGCAGCTCCCCCGCCCCGTGGCGCCTAAGAACCCAAATTTCCTGGGTACCATGGGGCTCAGGGGGGTGGTGGGGGAACGGGCTGGAGCAAGCAGCACCCCGGGAACCTCCACACGGTGAACCTCATGTCGGAAAGCCGCACACCTTGGTTTTGAGATCATGAAGCCCAGGGAAATGGGGTGGGCAGGGGCTCCTCACAGCCACGTCCGAAAGGTCACGTCCAGCGCCACGTCCACAGGCCCAGAGACAGCTGGGCCGGGCCGTGCAGATGCCACAGCTGTCTCCCCATCAGCTCGGCCCCGAGCCCCCCCACCTCACCCCCCACCCCCCGCCTCTCGCTGAGGAATACATTGACATTTCGCCATGTATTGATTACAGGCGCTGACTAAGGCTGGGCCCGGGAAGGGGAGAAATGGATTGGTTTTATTATTGGTGGGAAGGGGGGAAAAATATAAAAGAAGAAGAATAAACAAGGTTGCTTTTGTTTGGAGGACAAAACCAAAATTATCGGTTGAATGGGGCTGAATTAAGCACTTAAAGTTCAATCTTCCCAGAGTGCTGACAATGCAGGTGGCGATCAATAGGGAAACAATTTGCACCGTGGGGGCGCGGGCGCTGGTTATTAATGACTAATTAGACCGAGTGTCTGCGGGGCCCGGGCGGGTTCTCTTCAAGGGTATATGTTACGGCCGCCCTCGCGGGCAGCGCCAGCCCGGGCAGGACGGGCACCACGCGAGCTCACGGCGCAGATGCAGTGCCCGGGGGCTTGGCCCTGGAGCCCACCCCTCTTGCCCCTCGAAAAGATGGCGGCACGGGGAGCCACGGGAAGTAAAGAAAAAAATGTATTTTACTATTCAGTATAATGAAATAAGACACTGGCGAGGCTGACATTTAGCCAGGAGCCTCCGTGTGGCCAACCAGTTGCTGAAATATTGGGATTCTTTCATGCCAGTTCCTCAACAACCTTGGGGACGTCCCACAATGCCCAGGGGTCGACAGCTGGAGCACATGTGTCTCCAAGACAGCCCCTCCACCAAGACTGTGGCTTCCACGGATTTGTTTTTTTTTTTTTATTTGTTTTGTTTTGCTCTTTGGGTCACACCCGGCAATGCTCAGGGCTTACTTCTGGCTCATGCACTCAGGAATTACTCCTGGCGGTGCTCAGGGGACCCTATGGGATGCTGGGCATCAAACCCAGGTCGGACTCATGCAAGGCAAATGCCCTCCCCGCTGTGCTATCGCTCCAGCCCCGGCTTCCTCGGACTTGGATCACCAGCGACAGTCCACGAGCTGTTTATTACGCACAAAGTCACGCAGACACAGGACGGAGAGACCGAGCTAGGGACAGAGCTGAAGCCGGCCGCATCCTTCACGGCAGGCACGTCTGTCACTTTGCATCTGTGCAGCCAGAGTCACAGGCCAACGGGCAGTCGTTTATAGATGCGAGGCTGACGGCGGCCGGGGAGTGAGAGATGCCAGAGGCCTTAGGTGAACTTTGCATACAGGGGCCACTTCCACATCTGCAAGGACACATCACCTCGCCTCCTCAGCCGCCTGGCGCCCCAAAGCGTGGGGCCAGCATGAGTTAGCCACTTCCTTCCTGTGGGACTCTTTGGCCACTCCCTCGTCTTCATCATGGCCAACAGTGCCATCATGCACACCTTGGATCTGCTTTATTACACACACACACACACACACACACACACACACACACACACACACACACACACTTCCCAAGCAGCGAAACTCCTAGATACACAGAGAGGCGTGTCTCTGACACTCCCCCCCTTCCCTTGATCTGTCGACACGACAGTATCCCCCCTATTTTTCTGCACGGTTTGCAATAAGGAGCCCCCTCCACGTGCTCTCTAGCCAGGGCCGAGGACGAGTCTGGTTCCGCTGGACCGTCCAGCCCCTGGGCTCATCCCGTGACCTCGCCCCTCTCCTCCCCCAGCAAGAGGCTGCTGGCAGCGTCAGCCCTGTTTCTGGATGACAAGATTCTTCCAGAGGCCCCCAGAGCTTCCGGCCAGCCTGGTCCGCTGGAAAGTAGCCAACAGCCTGACTCCCTGCAGAGGCTGGAGACATCCTGACCAGCCTGCTGACAGGGACAGGCAGGGAGCACTTCTGGCCAGAGCCTTGGGTGCCCCTTGGAGCTCAGCTTCTGGCCACCACACCCTGCTGGGCTGCCACCAACTTCCCATGGCAACCAGCTGTCCGTCCACCCCCCGCTTCGAGTCCGAGTGATGCGGGCAGGTGGGCTAGGGAAGGCCCCTCACATGATGGCAATGAAGTACCTGGAGGTATAAAGCCGCCGTCCTAAGTGTGACCCACCTTGTGGATCCTGAAAGCAAAACCTGATAAGAGCTTCTGCAGCAGCCGACCCTGAGGGACGGACCCTCCCTGCAGAAAGGGCCGGAAGGAAATGACCCGAGAACCCTCAATTCCTTCCTTTAATCTGATTAACCCTCAGCCAGCCCAGACCAGAGAAGGCTGGACCCCTCCTCCGAGAGAAACTCCAGCAGGACCAAAGGTCAAGAAAAGCAGTTTCAAAGGCTGCCCCCCATTCGACCCTCTTAGCAACAACCCTAGCAAGGGACTCTTACCTAGGTAGAAGCCCCCACGTGGGGACAGGTTGGAGACCACCTTGAACAAAGGAAGGGCGCCTGAGTTCATGTGCTGCTTGTGCCCGCGTGGCTGAGCACATGCGTCGCCCGCATCTCCCCCCTTGAGATGTGGACATTCACGCTCTCCTGTCTGATGCTGGGGTGAGTGTAGGGCTCTCTCTGCCCTTGGAGAAGCCCGGGTTCTCTCTCGAGCACTTTACTCTCCACTCTCTCGAGCACTTTCTCTGCCTCCTTCCCTTCCAAAACCTCCAAATACAATCTGTTTCACTTCCCTGCTTGTCTACTCCTGAAACTCCTTTCTGCGAGGCGAGACAAGAACCCTGTAACCCTGGGTCCCGGGTGGCAGAGGCGGATGGGGAGAAAGTGACCGTCTCTCTCCTCCCCACTTCACATAAGTCACCCATGGGGCCCCCTAGACATCACTAGGTCCATGGATCCGAGGCAGAAGGCTAAGAGGAAAGTAGACTCAAAGTGGCCCCTCCGCCCTCCTGTTTTCCAGAATAAGAACTCCAGGGCCTGGCCACACACAAACGGCTCCCCCGTTCCTGAAAGCATGATCCCGGAGGCCCACTAACTACTTTCAGCACCCAGCGGCTTCTTGCAGAAATGCCTCTCGACTGTGAACTAAGCCACGGCCCCATGCCACCCCGGGAGGGGAAAGGTTTTTCTCTCTCGGCCTTTCCTTTCCCCGGCGGTGGCGTGGCGACCGCCATCTTACAAGGCCCACTAAACAGAGGTACGAGCTTGCAGTGATTTGACTTCTGGCAGAAATTTCCCTGGACTTAATTACTAAAATACCAGAAGTCCAAAACCTTGTATGTTCTTCATTCTTCAGCAATGGAAAACAAATTATCAAATGATGCCTTTCCGGCAGGTCTGATTGTTGGGCGTAAATTCCAAATAATAATAGTGAGTTTTCTGTTGGAATATTGAATGTAATCAAAGTAAAGAGAGAGTAAAGTGAAAATCATCAGCCACACAGGCGGAGGTGGGGGGTGGGGGTGGGATGGGGGGTTATACTGGGGTTCTTGGTGGTGGAACATGGGCACTGGTGAAGGGATGGGGGTTTGATCGTTGTATGACTGAGACTTAAGCCTGAGAGCTTTGTAACTCTTCACATGGTGATTCAATAAAATAATATTAATAAATTTAAAAAAAATTTTTTTAAACCTCCAGGGCCTGGGACGGCCAGTGAAGAAGGAAGGGAAGCGCTGTCCACAGTGGACACTGCTGGCCTCCTGCCCGCTCAGCCTGCCAGGATGCCCCCTCGCAGGCCTTTCTATTTGTTTCACAAAAGCCGGGAAGTCCCGGAAGCTCATCTCCCAGCCCTGTTCCAAAGACTCAGAAATAAATCTCGAAAGAGATCAACGAGCTGCAAAATTTTCTCAGACGCTCCTTTCTCAGCTGAGGCCTCCGGGGGATCTCAGAAGAGGGGTGGGCCAGCTCCCCCCCTCACAAAGCCCCCGCAGCCACTCCCACACCCCCCAAAGCCTCCACCGTGCCTCCGGCCGGGCTGCCCAGTTCCACAGTCCTGATCTTTCCGGATCATCTCCAAACTCTCCAACACCGGTATCCCGGCAGGAGCACAGCAGGCTGGAGGGGAGGAACACAGAAGCCGTCCCGTGTCAACTAACAGAAGCATGAGCACGGAAGGCTTAGCGTGCAACAACAGCTGAGTCAGCCCTCAGACAAGGACTTCAGGCCCCCATGGGAAGATGCGACAATTTTCACAAATTTTCTTCTACGGAAATAGTATTTCATCATTCTGTTCGCCAGTTAGTGGTAATGTCACTGTCACTGTCACTGTCATCCTGTTGTTCGTTGATTTACTCGAGCGGGCACCAGTAACGTCTCTATTCCTCCCAGCCCTGAGATTTTAGCAGCCTCTCCTTACTCATCATTCCCAACGATTGGAGGCTCTTTCAGAGTCAGGGGAATGAGACCTATCATTACCGTTTTTGGCATATCGAACAGGCCATGGGGAGCTTCCCAGGCTCTGCCCGTGCAGGCGGGATACTCTTGGTAGCTTGCCAGGCTCTCCGAGAGGTATATATATTAATATAACAATATCTATATTACTCTCTATGATTTGTAGGCTCTGGTATTGAGCAATAGAAAATTATTTTCGGGGGGGGCAGGTTTGAGGGGAAATGGAGACAATGGTTTAAGGAAGATGACGGTGGTGGTGGGACTGGGGCTGGAACATTCAATTATCATGAACAACTGTGTAAATCACGGTGCTCAAATAAAGGGGGGCAGGGGGAGGCGCAGAGCAATGGGGAGATGCATCTTCACAAGCCTCTGGGTTCTGCACCAGCTCTCGGCATCGGGACTCCAACCTCATTCCAACCTCCAAAGGCTGGTGGACAAAGGCAGAGACAAAGGAAGGAAACAGGCAAGAGGAGCAGAAGTGGAATCCAGACCCAGACCCCGGCCCCAGAGCTGGGCCTTGGAGGAACATGCGGAGGGAGACGGGAAATGAAAATGACACAAACTCTCTGTCTCTCAGGCAGTGCTGGCTGCCCTTGGAGCAGCAGCCTCAAGCTGCAAGCCCACCCAGGCGCCAGTCCGGGGGTCCTGCAACTCCAGCCCACCTCAGCCCCCAAGACTCCTCTAGGGCGCCCTTCCTCCCCAGGGGCCCCCATGAAACTTCTGAGGTCCCCAGAGATCTTCCTCCTCATCCTCCAAGGCACACAGCCCCTCTCCTCTCCTACCACACTACCACACACACACACACACACACACACACGCATGCACACACATACACACACATACATGTACACATGCATGTGCACACATGCACGCGCACACATGCACACATACACAGACATGCATGTATGCACAGGCATGCACACACATGCAAACACATGTACACACACACACTTACACACAGACACACAGCGATACTGCAGGGGTCCAATCTGGTTCCTTTCCGCCAGCGGCCAGAACGGATTTCCTTTCACTTAGCTGGAAACTGCTAAGTATTTGGAAATGTCACATAAAAATCCACATTTTCTCCCTTAAAAAATTGTGCCTCGACTTTTTTTGAAGGGGGCAACGTAGCACTTCCCCCAGGCTGGGACTGAGTCCATGTGTCTCCTGAGACAGAGACAGGCACCTCCAGTTTGCCCTGGTTCTCTGCACCATCGCCCCGCCCCAAGAATCCACCCCGCCTCGCACACTGTGTTCACAAACCCCAGTCAAGACCACACACCCGCTGGCACACAGAGAGGAAAAAGCAATAAATGTTCACACTTAAAAATCGTCATCATCCTGTTGATCGTCGAATCTCTCAAGCAGTCTCAGTAATGTCTCCATTCGTCCTAGCCCTGAGATTTTAGCAGCCTCTCTTTACTCGTCCTTCCCAGTGATGCCGTATTGGAGGCTCTTTCGGGGTCAGGGGAATGAGACCCAGCTTGTTACTGGTTTTGGCATATTAATACACCATGGGGACCTTGCAAGGCTCTCCCATGTGGGCAGGAAACTCCCAGTAGTTTGCCAGGTTCTCCCAGAGGAGAAGTAGGCTATAAGATATCTAAGACATTTAAAAATAAGTAAATAAATAAGTAGAAATAGAGGCTGGAGTGACAGGACAGCAGGGAGGGAATTTGCCTCGAACACAGCCGACCGGGGTTCAATTCCCAGTATCCCACAGGGTCCCCTGAGCATCACCAGGAGTCATTCCTGAGTGCAGAGCCAGGAGGAACCCCTGAGCATCGCCGGGTGTGACCCAAAAAAGCAATAAATAAATAAATAAATAAATAAGGGCAAGCAGGCGGGCCAAGTCACACAGACGCATCTGACTGATTTCAGGCTGAATCCTGGTTGAGCCAAGTCCGAGCCGTGGCAGGTGCCTCGGGAGCGGGCGGGACGGGCTGGCCGGGGTAGCCCCGAAAGCCCGCAGAGCCCTAACATCCTCGTCCTCATCTGACCCGTAATAATTCTCACCCTCCACGTTCAAACCCATATGGCAAGAGGGGAAAAAATGATACAAAGGCGAAAGCAGGATCAACAGGACCCACCGAGCGGCCAAACAAGCCAGCAGCGGGAAGGGGGGGAGGGGGAAGGGGAGGGGGGAGGGGGAGAGGGAGAGGGGCACAGCAGCCAGCGAGAACCCAGGGGCGGGGAGGGGGGGGGAGGGGGTAGAGGCCCAGCAGCCAGCGAGACGCGCAGCCCCACAAAAGGAGGGTCAGGGAACAGGAGAGAAACGCGTGGACTCGGGAACCCTGACGGAGCCCCCCCCACACGACACCCGCCATAGCCCTGCCGCCAGACCCCGCCCCAGGATGCTTCATTATTCCGGGGCGCCCCGAGGGGGGTGGGTAAGACCCCTCCCCAGCCCAAGGGACCCAGCCCCCGACAGCCAAAAACCTCCAGAACTCAACCTCCCCCTGCTCACAGCTGCTCTCCTCACACTCAGGCTGAGCCTCACCCACGAGTGAACCTATTCCCGGACCGCCGGCCGCGAATGCTACTCAGACCTCACCCCACCCATGCATACCCCAACAGCACCGCACCACACCTGGTGGGGCTCAAAGTAGGGGCCACCAGTCTTAGAGGGAAAGCTTTTTTACAGATGTGTGTGTGTGTGGACTGGATAGCACAGTGGGTAATGCGTTTGCCTTGCACGCAGCCAACCCGGGTTTAATTCCTCTGTCCTCTCGGAGAGCCCAGCAAGCTACCGAGAGTATCCCGCCCGCACGGCAGAGCCTGGCAAGCTCCCCGTGGCGTATTCGATATGCCAAAAACAGTAACAACAAGTCTCACAATGGAGACATTACTGGTGCCTGCTCGAGCAAATCGATGAACAATGATGTGGACTAGAGCGATAGCACAGCGGGTAGGGCGTCTGCCTTGCACTAGAACTTGACTCAACCAGGATTCAGTCTGAAATCAGTCAGCTGCGTCTGTGTGATTTGACCCCCCTGTGCTATATGTTGGGCACACAAGGCTCAACCTTTTTTTCTTTTTTTTTCTTTTTTTTTGCGATGCCCAGGGGTCACCCCTGGCTCTGCACTCAGGAATTACTCCTGGCGGTGCTCAGGGGACCCTAAGGGATGCTGGGAATCGAACCTGGGTCAGCCTCGTGCAAGGCAAACGCCCTCCCCGCTGTGCTACTGCTCCAGCCCCATCAATCTCTAACATGTGAGCGATCTCTTATAGAAGGGCTTAATGGCCCCTGGGTGAAATACAACAATCTCCACTTTTTTTCCCCCCAAGGAAACTTTTTAGGAGCATTTTCGGCGGTTTTTGGTAACAAACACTATGAAATAAATTACTTCAGTTCTGCTCTAGGGCAGGGGTTGGGATTCAGGACGGGAACATCCAAAGCATGGTGGTGGGATGGTGTCATGGTGGTGGGGTGGTGGTGGGTCCAATACTAAACGTCATCAAATATTATGAACTATTTCATAAAATTAAAAAATATTTCATCATTTTAATCACTTTCTTTCCTGACAACAAATCGTTGCCCCAACCCTGTCTGGTGCATTTTCTTCCCTTCCCGGGCGCGAGGTCCCCAAGGTAGTGCTGGAAGCCGGGCCTCGGGCGCCATCTAGGAGCGGACGGTGGTAGTGCAGGCGCTGGTGCTGGCCCTCGGTGGTTCAGGCAGAAGCGTCCTGGCTCCAGACCCCAGCCCAGGCCCCTCCCTCTGGCCCCAGGACTCCGGAGACCTGGCCTGTGGCCCCCGGCCTGGGCCTTGCAGTCAGACCCTGCGCCCACGTGAATCCTGGCGCTTTAGACAATCATCTCCATGTCCACGGGATAGGAACACACACAAGCGATTTGAGGATGAAGAAAGACTGTATCGGGGCTGGAGCGACAGCACAGCGGGTAGGGCGTTTGCCTTGCACGCGGCCAACCCAGGTTCGATCCCCAGCACCCCATAGGGTCCCCCGAGCACCGCCAGGGTTAATTCCTGAGTGCATGAGCCAGGAGCAACCCCTGTGCAACACCCCAAAAAGCAAATTTAAAAAAAGAAAGAAAAGAAAGACTGTATATTCTACCTTTGTATGTTTAATAGGAGAGAAAAAATACACCTGAGGGTTCACAGCGAGGGTGCAGAGAAGAGAGCACTTGCCTTGCATGCAGCCGGCCTGGGCTAGCTCCCTGGCACCCCAGATGGTACCCAAGCCTCGCCAGGGAGTAAACTTTAAGCACAAAAAATATACTTTCTTTCCCTTCCCCACTATGTCCTGATTTTTTTTTCAGTCCACAGACAAATAATCCAAAGAGGAGGAGGCTCACTGACAAATCCAGGCTTCCGAGAGCAGACGGGGGAGAAGCAGCAGGTGCTCCTGGCTTGAGGGGCCGCACCACAGTGAGGCAGCGTCTGCGAGGTGAGAGGAGAGACACTGGCCCTCGGGCACACCGGCATGCCAACACTGGGGGCCTGGCACTTGATGGTCAGCAAATGATGGCGCTGGGATCAAAAGAGCATTAACACATCAATGACACAAAAGGAAGGTGGGGGGGGGGCAAGGAAGCCATAGGTCCCAGGCTGATGGGTCACTGAGAGTCTACAAACACGGAGCCAGGGAAGGAGATAAATAAGAGCGTCTCCGAGCAAGCCAGCCAAATAAAAATAATAAGGCCGGTAATAAATTAGAGCCTCGAACACGCGGCGATAGAGCTCTCCGGGCTCCGGGGAGGGAGCCTCCTGGCCCTGGGGCTGTGCCCGCTTCTTCGTTGCTCCTGCCCCAGCTCTTACCCAGCCTCGTTTTCTCCACGATGCACCATCGTGTCCACTGCTCAGAAGGCAAAGAGGTAAACTGAGCTCTTCTTCCCTTCATCCCCCTCCGTCCCATCTGTCCCCCTTCTCCGACTCTCCCCAGCCCCCTGTACCTGTCTCTCCTCAGTCACAGCCTCCCCTCAGCCCCCTGTACCCGTCTCTCCTCAGTCCCAGCCTCCCCTCAGCCCCCTGTACCCGTCTCTCCTCAGTCCCAGCCTCCCCTCAGCCCCCTGTACCCGTCTCTCCTCAGGCCCCTGGGGCCCATCTCTCCTCAACCAGCCTGTCCTCAGGCCCCTGGGGCCCATCTCTCCTCAGTCACAGCCTCTCCCAGCCCCCGGCACCCATCTCTCCTCTCCCAGTCCATCATGGAGTCTCCTTTCTGGACTCCCACCTAGCAAATTTTCTCTGGGTTTCCCACTCCTGGGGGGCCTCCCCCAGGGCTGACTGTCCCCCAGGCCCACCTGGCCACACTGGGGCTATTCTGTCCCAAGTGATTTCTGAGAGATGCTTCTGACCCGGGATGCTGCTAAAGATCTTAACACACACACTGTGGTCACACAGAGACACACTCACAGAGACACACACAGACACATACCTGCAGTCACACACACTCACACCAACACACAGACAGACACCCTCACATGGACAGACACACACACACACACACTTTTCCACTCTGAGACACACTGACACACCCACAGACGTACAGACACACACTCACACATTCACACTCACACACACCCTGAATGGCAGCAGCTGACACGGAGAAGCCGTGTTCTACCCAACTGTCGGGGCGGGGGAGGGGGTCCTTGTCCATCCCACTCAAGCCCCTCAGACCAGGAGCAGGGGCCGAGCCTGGCACAGAATCAGGGCGCGGCAGGCATTAGGGGTGCAGCGCGCGTACCCCTCACCTGGAGTTTACCCCAGACCCCTGGGGCCCCTACTGTACACGGGAGAAAGCACGGCTGCTGACAAACCCCTGTCACAACAAGCTGAAATGACTCGGGGCTGGAGCGACAGGACGGCAGGGCGGGCGCTGGCCTTCCCGGGGGCTGCCCTGGGTGGGAACCCCGACACTACGCAGGGAGGGTCCCCGGGCACTGCCAGGATGATTCCTGAGAACAAAGCAGGAGGAAGCCCTGGGTGTTGCTGGGTGAGGACTTCCCCCCCCCCAAAAGAAAATTAATAAATGATGGAGAAAGGATGCAGAAGGAGACAGCACGGTGAAGCCGGGGATGGGTGTGTCAGGAGAGGGGACAAGAGCAAGGTAGCCCCAGCCCTAGCGCCGGCGGGGTACCCCCACCCCATCCTCAGGCAGAGGGCTCTAGGACCCTCAGGAATGGACCCTAGAGCTTTCTGGGGACCCTAGATCTCTCCTTTTAAAAAATGTCATTTTTTTTTTCTCTTTGGGTCACACCCGGTGATGCTCAGGGGTTACTCCTGGCTCTGCACTCAGGAATCACCCCTGGCGGTGCTCAGGGGACCATATGGGATGCTGGGAATTGAACTGGGGTCGGCCACTTGCAAGGCAAACGCCCTCCCCGCTGTGCTATGGCTCCGGCCCTGATCTCTCTTCCCAGCACATGGCTCCACTTGAAATGCCCCAGACCTTGGTGCAGCCTCTACTGGGGGCCGGGCACGAAGGCCCGTCTTGTCTGCTCAGAAACGAGCCGCCTCGGCCCCGTCTCCGTGCTCCTCTCTCAGCGCCTGTGCAGCGGCCCCACGCTGCCCCCTGCCAGCCCTGGGGGTGCGGGTTCCCCCGGGAAGGCTGAAGGGAGCCCCCGAGGGAAGGGCCCTGCCCCCTGAGCAAAGGGGCCGAGGGACTGGCTCGCGGATGGTACCCGCAGCAAATCTGAAACTGCCGCGTGTGCGCACCCACACGGGTGACGCCTCCTGCCCCACTCACACCCGCCACGTTATCAGGGACACCGAGCCAAGAGTCCAGCCAAAGCTAACACAACCCTGGCGAGAAGCTTTTTTGCAGAGAAAGGAAAGCCGGGCCTCAAGGAGGCCAGAGAACGCAGCCGGAGGCCGGCAGTGAAGGGCAGAGCTGAGGGAGGATGGCCCGCTCGGGAGAGACAGTGCCCCTGCTCAGGAGGGACGATGGCCCGGCTTAAGAGGGAGGATGTCCTGGCTAGAACAGAAGAGTGCCCTGCCTCACTGAGGGAGGATGCTCTGCTCTCTGAGGGGAGATGCTCTGGCTGTCTGAGGGAGGCTGTCCCAGCTCTCTGAGGGAGGATGCTGTGCTCTTTGAGGGGGGGGGGGTGCTCTGCTCTCTGAGGAGGGATGCTCTAGCTCTCTGAGGGAGGACGCTCTGCTCTCTGAGGGAGGCTGTCCCGGCTCTCTGAGGGGGGATGCTCTACTCTCTGAGGGGGGATGCTCTGGCTCTCTGAGGGGGGATGCTCTGCTCTCTGAGGGAGGATGCTGTGCTCTCTGAGGGGGGATGCTCTGCTCTCTGAGGGAGGCTGTCCCGGCTCTCTGAGGGGGGATGCTCTGCTCTCTGAGGGAGGCTGTCCCAGCTCTCTGAGGGGGGATGCTCTGCTCTCTGGGGGGATGCTGTGCTCTCTGAGGGGGGATGCTCTGCTCTCTGAGGGAGGCTGTCCCAGCTCTCTGAGGGGGGATGCTCTGCTCTCTGGGGGGGATGCTGTGCTCTCTGAGGGGGGATGCTCTGCTCTCTGAGGGAGGCTGTCCCGGCTCTCTGAGGGGGGGTGCTCTGCTCTCTGAGGGAGGCTGTCCCAGCTCTCTGAGGGGGGATGCTCTGCTCTCTGAGGGAGGATGCTGTGCTCTCTGAGGGGGGATGCTCTGCTCTCTGAGGGAGGCTGTCCCGGCTCTCTGAGGGGGGATGCTCTGCTCTCTGAGGGAGGCTGTCCCAGCTCTCTGAGGGGGGATGCTCTGCTCTCTGGGGGGATGCTATGCTCTCTGAGGGGGGATGCTCTGCTCTCTGAGGGAGGCTGTCCCGGCTCTCTGAGGGGGGATGCTCTGCTCTCTGAGGGAGGCTGTCCCAGCTCTCCGAGGGGGGGGTGCTCTTCTCTCTGAGGGGGGATGCTCTGCTCTCTGAGGGGGGATGCTCTGCTCTCTGAAGGAGGCTGTCCCAGCTCTCCGAGGGGGAATGCTCTGCTCTCCGAGGGGGGAATGCTCTGCTCTGTGAGGGGGGATGCTCTGCTCTCTGAGGGGGGATGCTCTGGCTCTCTGAGGGAGGCTGTCCCGGCTCTCTGAGGGGAGATGCTCTGGCTGTCTGAGGGAGGCTGTCCCGGCTCTCTGAGGGAGGATGCTGTGCTCTCTGAGGGGGGATGCTCTGCTCTCTGAGGGGGGATGCTCTGGCTCTCTGAGGGAGGACGCTCTGCTCTCTGAGGGAGGCTGTCCTGGCTCTCTGAGGGGGGATGCTCTGCTCTCTGAGGGAGGCTGTCCCAGCTCTCTGAGGGGGGATGCTCTGCTCTCTGGGGGGATGCTGTGCTCTCTGAGGGGGGATGCTCTGCTCTCTGAGGGGGGATGCTCTGCTCTCTGAGGGGGGATGCTCTGGCTCTCTGAGGGAGGCTGCCCCCACTCGGGAGGGAGGGTGCCCCGGCTCCAGCACACAGGAGGCTGTTTCTCCAGACAGAGCGGCTCCCTCTGTGCCCTGCTCACCCCCTTCGCTCCCAGCCCTGGCCGCAGCCTGCTAAGTGGCGCGTGGCTCTGCGGGGGAGACTCTAATTGCTGCCGACCACAAGGTCTCCAGGGGGCTCATCACTGCCTGCTGCACGTGTCTGCCCCGAAGGCCTCACTGATGCCAGCAAGCGCGGCTGCAGCCAGGGCGGGCTGCAGAGCAAGATCGAGAACCCGCCTCGCCGACTCGTGCTCACTAGGGAGAGCCCGGCGGGGCACCCGCTGCAAAGGTCGTCACTCCCCAACTTCCGGCCAGGGCCAGGGGAACGGAGGTCGAGGGACCCGGCCCAAGAGGTACTTCGGCTGCGCCCTTCCTCAGAGACAAAGCGGGCAGGAGCCGGGCAGACACCCCCAGGCCCCTGCCACGGGACACGAGGCAGTAAAGCAAGCTCCTTCTCTGGTCTGGCTCTTGTTCCCAGAGGAGTTCTGTTTGTGCTACACAGTGGTCTGTTACTTGTGCACGGAGTCAAAAAATAGGGGGGATACTATGCACCCCTTCATTAAGGCCAAGAGACGTGAAGTGAGTACAGGCCGATGAGAAAACGCACCCAACAAACTTGACACAAACCTTCAATTTGTCTAACACACACACACACACACACACACACACACACACACACACACACACAGCTCTCTTCAGAGCTCAACAAAATAACCTTGTGTCACTACTTTCTCTCTCCGGTCCCATCTTCTCCCCTGGAAAAAGCACCTCTCTGTCACCTAAAGCACTGTGATCCCCAACAAAACACCCACAAGCGACAGTCACTCCAGCCAGCATCCCACAGAGAGGGCCCAGCCCTAAACCTGACCCACCTCACAGTGACACATGACACTTCCGGCCACAGAACTGAGGTGACCACACAGTGATGGGGACAGCAGAAAGGGGCCCACGGATGCTCGTGGAAAGCTATTGGTACTTCAGTGGTCGCTGTGGTATAGAACCACGATATCCCTAGAAGAAATAAACACACCCAAGGTTCCCTCAATAAAAATTTTTTTTAAATGAAAACTATTGAATTAATTTTATCCCACCAATCAATATTGGAAACACTTTCATCTACCACAAGTCTCTGATCCTAGATGCTTTTGATTTAGTACTAAGGCCACATGAAGTACATCTATGAAACGGAAGACCCTTTGTGGTTTGGG
The DNA here is from genome assembly GCF_027595985.1 of Sorex araneus. Classification (NCBI taxonomy): domain Eukaryota; kingdom Metazoa; phylum Chordata; class Mammalia; order Eulipotyphla; family Soricidae; genus Sorex; species Sorex araneus. Next base: position 214,688,763 of record NC_073305.1, read on the forward strand.
AACCTTAAAAATCTGTGCGGTCACATTCAAAAGAACAAAAGCAACCAGTGCTGGTGTGGATGTGGAGAAAAAGGGACACTCTTTCGCTGCTGGTGGGAATGCTGACTGGTCCAGCCTTTCTGGAAAACAATATGGACAGTCCTTCAAAAACTAGAAATTGAGCTTTCATCTGACCCCGCAATACCACTTCTGGGAATATATCCCAAGGATGCAAAAAAACACAGTAGAAATGACATCTGTACCTATATGTTCACTGCAGTACTGTTCACAATAGCCAAAATATGGAAACAACCCGAGTGCCCTAAAACAGATGACTGGTTAAAGAAACTTTGGTACATCTACACAGCGAAATACTATGCAACTGTTAGGAGAGATGAAGTCATAAAATTTGCTTATAAATTGACAGACATGGGAAGTATCAGGCTAAACTGAAATGAGTCAAAAAAGAGAGAAAAGAGAGGGACAGACATAGAGGAACTGCACTCATTTGTGGAGTGTGGGGTAGCATCACATGAGGCTGACACCCAAGGACGGTAGATACAAGGGCCAGGGGGATTGCCCTGTAGCTGGAAGCCTGCTTCATGAGCGGAGGGGAGAAGGCAGATGGAATAGAGAAGGGATCACTAAGAAAATGATGGCTGGAGGAACCAGTCGGGATGGGAGATGCATGCCGAAAGTAGATAATGGACCAAACATGATGACCTCTCAGTGTCTGTGCTGCAAGCCATAATGCCCAAAAGTAGAGAGAGAGTCTGGGGAATATTGTCTGCCATGGAGGCAGGGGGAGGGTGGGAAAGGGGGGTATACCCGGGATATTGGTGGTGGGGAATGTGCCCTGGTGGAGGGATGGGTGTTTGATCATTGTGAGATTGTAACCCAAACGTGAAAGCTTCTAACTATCTCATGGTGATTCAATATTTTTTTTTAAATCTGTGCAGTGTGGGCTTATTGATCTTAGAATCAAGATTAGGGACCCTGGATGGCACATAAGGGTCCACGGATCTCCGTGTGTACCCGAGTCCCACGCTGACTTCAATGACACCCCGATAATGGCCTATCGGGCAGCTCAGATGACAGCTGATAATCACATGGCTTGTCCCTGAATTTATTGCCTCGTCCGAGCGAGCAAACTCCTCTCTCTTTTTCTCTACTCACTCTTTCTCCCTTCTATTTCTGTCCCTCTGGCTCCTGTGTGTCTCTCTCTGTCTCTGTCTCTCGCTCTCTCTATCCATCTATCTCCCATACTTCAAGAAACTCTCCTTCTGGGGGACGGAATCCCAGACACAGAAGCACTCCTAAAACTCAATTTGTGGAACTCGGCAGAGACCAGGGTCAGCTCGGGCCTGCCAATCTTGCCGAATTAATGACACCCACTATTACCCGGTCCCCTTAACCTGGGACACAGCCTCCAAACCTGTATGAGTTCCCCCCACCCCCGCCAATAAAATGCGATCAACGAATTAGCATCCCGGGGGACCGTAGAGGAAATAAAGGGAAAGCCACGAGAGATAGATGATGTCTCAACTAATTTTATGATTTATCGATCTCTGCTCTGCTCGTTTTGCAATGCGGGAGAGCTCATTTTTCTGCCGGGCCCGTGGCGGTGTCACCCCTGCTAATAGATACGATTACCATCCCCCAAAACTCTGTTTGTGAAAATAAGAAGTGTGGCTTCTCGCCGCCGCTGACCTCAGCAGATTTCCTTTATTATGTGTCCGGGACCTGCCAAAGACCAGAATTGATGCGCTTATCTGGGGACTCTGGTGGACGGTCACAGGCGTTTTTCTCATTTTTCTTCCAAACAAGTTCATCTTTAAGCAAGTCCAGATTCATGGTTTAAATTACTGCGCTGGCACCTCATCTGTTTTCGCCGCGTGTAACCTCACCGGGAGGAGCGTCTGTGTGGCGGGAGAGGGGGAAGGGGGAGAGAAGTGTCACCACTAACTATTTTTGGCCCGGGTGCCAGCTTGCATTCCGAGGTGTATTTGTCAGGACTCGACGCCTGGTTTGGAGGGTCCCGTGATCCTCCTTCAACAACTGTTCACTGGGGGCCGGCACTAGGCCTTCAGGAAGTCTCCCGGCCATTCCGCAAACATCTGTTAGGCACCCAGGACCTGCAGGGTCCTTGTTGGAGCTGCCCACTGGCTGCACCTGTTTCCTTTTGGCAACTCGGTGCCCCCAGGGAGAATGTGTGAAACTTCAAAAGCGAGCACTGTGAAGGGTGTCATGCAGGGTTGGTCACGAAGCCACAGCAGAGGTGCATGGCACACCGTCCGTGGCCTGCAAGGACACATTTACTGCTCGCCCGTGCCCTGGGTCAGCTGGGGTGCCGCTGACAGGGGCAGGACTTGGCTCTGGGTCACTGGCTCAGCTCTAAGCCTGACCTCATCCTTCTGGGACCTGCAGGCTGCCCGGGACAGGCTGGTGTCACGTCCACAGTGAAAAATACCCAAGGCCAAGTCCGACCACTGGGCACTTCCCAGCCTCTGTTCGGGTCACACTTGCTCATCACCTTCCTGGCGACAAATGATGTTTGAGCAAGTCCAAAATCATGGGAAGTGGAGTCCGGCATAACTGAGGGTGAGCGAGATGGCCGCTCGCTGGACAATAACCCAAACCATCACGCAGGGAGATGCCTCCCTTCCAGTGCTCGAGAAGGCCGGAGAGACAGTCCAGGGAAAGGGGCAGGTGACTCGCACGCAGCTGACCTGGCTCCAAGCCTGGCCATGGTCATTCCTGAGCACTGAGCCCGCGGTGACCCCCGAAGACCCTCGACCTTCCTCTGCCCTCCCCCGGGCTAAGTGCTTGGAGAGGAAGCGAGAGACCAGAGCCTCGTGCGGGAGGGGGAGCGTTCGCCGGGAGGAGGACAGACCCTGCTGGGCCACTCTGTGATTTCAAATGACCCCCGTTGGGCAGGAAGTGGACGGGAAGGGACCCCAGGGTGGACCCAGGAACTCCCATTGGGACACTGGCTCCAGGAAGGAGGTGATGACAGGTGACATGGGAGGAGAAAGGCAGGGAAACAGAAGCAGAGGGGGAGGGGACAGCGTGGTGGGGGGGCTCAGGGCCCCAATCTGAAAGGCACAGCAGGGCATGGCTTGGAGCGGGCCACAGGAGAGAGGTGGCCTCTGCCCTCGGGGGCCTGGGGGTCTCGGAGAGCAGGTGACTTGGGGATGGGGCATCTCCGATGGCACCGGGCCCGAGAGCAAGAACCTCCCAACCGGACGGACTGCAAGTCGCCGAGTCCCACCTGGGAGGGACCCGGGAAGGGCGACTTCCCGCAAAGACCGAAGTCCAGGCCCTGATGTGCTCCGGCTGGTGGCACCCAAGGGGGCGACCGGATGGTGAGACCGCGACAGTGCCCCCGTCTGTACACGCTGAAGCCACCGCCTCTTCAAGAGCCTCCGTGCTGGGACCTGACTGTCATAAAGAGACAATACACGTGCCGGCAGGAATGGGGAGACCGGGGGGTGCTAGGGGGGAGGGGAGGCTGACACGGGCAGGGAGGGGGTACTATGGGGGGGTTGATACAGGCATGGGGTTGCTAAAGGTGGGAGGTGGGAACAATGACCGATACATGTGCTATGGGCAAACAGGAGGTTGGAGGTCACACATGCTAAGTTGATGACCTGGTCATCCAGCAGTCCCAGTGCTTCCCGGGAATCAACCCCAGGACCTGGGAATGCCATCTCCCAGACATCCCTACACCTTCACCGCAGCGTCATCCTCACCCGCCAGGACGTGAAGCCAACGCACATATCATCAGTGAGCGGATAAAGATCGTGGCTTGTACAGATGAGTATTATGCAGCCAGGAAAAAGGCGGCAGGGATTCGGCCACTTGCAGCCATCTGGATGAAGTTGAAGGATGCTATTTCAAGTGGGATTTTAAAAAAATAAATAAATAAAGACGGCAAAGGACAAGAATGATCTCTTTTATCTGCTGAATCTGAAAAGAGCCAGACTCCCTGTCTGGAGGAACAGAGAATAGAACAGTGGCTGCCAGTAGCTGGGAAATGAAGAGACGGTGGCCCAAGGGTTCAAGTGCCCAGCGGTGAGGTGACTCAGTTCTAGGGGCCTGTATGGAGCCGGTGACACTCATTATCAAACCCGGATTGTACACGCGCAAGAAGAGACCCAAAATGCTCTGGCCACACAATCACAAAACGGCGGCTAGGAGGGGACGTGCGGATGGACCTGGGCCCAGCGGCCACTCCACACTGCACGGACAGGTCAGCTGGGCAGGTTGGGCAGCTTACATTTGGGTGCTGTTTTAAGTCCGTTTTACCTCTTGAACAGGAGGGGGATAAGTCTGGACCTGGCCACAGAGCGAAGGCCTCCGCGTGCCAGCGAGGTCAGGGGGGGACCAGGGCGGGAGGGAGGGGCCGGGAAAAGGGGGAAGCCCCGGGCCCAGAAGGCCTCCACGCCCAGGACCCTCTCTGCGGCCCTCGAATTTGGCGGTCACCTTCCGTTCCCTCCCACGTGGAAACAAACGGAGTGGCACCAACTGGGCCACACGGGCCAGGATGCGGGGGACGTGGCAGGCTCTCACGGTCGCCTCAGCCACGGGACAGCTGGTGCCACGCCACTGTTTGCAATGATGACGACAGAGAACTTTCCCGAAGGCCAGGCTCGACAGGCGGCAAGCTCAAGGACTGTACGCCCGTCCCTGTGTCCGTGAAGACGCCTCGCAGAATTTGCTCAGGGTTCAGCGACCCTCTGAATGGGCAAGTCTAAAACTTCCAAGAATTCCTGATTTTTTTTTGGGGGGGGGTTTGGGGGGGTCACACCTGGTGATGCACAGGGGTTACTCCTGGCTCTGCACTCAGGAATTACTCCTGGCGGTGCTCAGGGGACCATATGGGATGCTGGGATATGAACCCGGGTCGGCCACATGCAAGGCAAACGCCCTACCCGCTGTGCTATCTCTCCAGCCCCAAGAATTCCTGATTTAAACTGTGGAAATTAGGGGCCGGAGCGATAGCACAGCGGGTAGGGCGTTTGCCTTGCATGTGGCCGACCCGGGTTCGATCCCCGGCATCCCATAGGGTCCACCAAGCACCGCCAGGAGTAATTCCTGAGTGCAAAGCCAGGAGTAACCCCTGAGCATCACTGGGTGGGACCCAAAAAGAAAAAAAAAAACCCGTGGAAATAACAGGAAGATGTCAAGGAGAAAAGGCTCCCGGCCTCTATTAACATTTTCTAGAATGTTCTTCCTTTCTATGTGAGGCACTCGTAGGGCCTGCGGGCCAGTCACACATACACAACACCTGTAACACCACTGAAATCACGTCAAATGGGGATTTTTTTTTTAAGTCTGCCTCTGTCCCTTTGAAGATATTCGGAGGTGATATTTCCCCATCTATAAATTTCTGCAAAGGGCTTAATGGTGTGAGAAATGCATCACTGTACAAATGCCTTGTTTGTCTTTGTAAATACAAATAAACCATTAGTACTAGCTCCAGCGGGGTGGAAGCGGGGACGCACTGTGTCGCCGGGATTTCAATTACGGGAGCCCACCCGCGTCTGCGATTTCTCTCGAGACTGTTTCAATTACCCAAAAACCAACCTTCTCCACTGTACGGCAATCCGAAAATACGAAGCCCAGGGAAGATCTCTGGGGAAAGAGACCCTGCATTCCCGTAGGTTTGTTCCAGCGCACAGCTGCAGCCAGAACACCAAGAATGGGGCCTAGTGTTCTGTGGTTCACCCCTAAGGGACCTGTTCACCCCTGCCCAGACTTCACCTGCTACGTATGTGCCATGAAAAGCATGACCTAGGGGCTGGAGCACAGCAGGGAGGGCGTTTGTCTCACATGCAGTCGACCCGGGTTCGATTCCCAGCATCCCATAGGGTCCCTTGAGCACCACCAGGAGTGATTCCTGAGTGCAGAGCCAGGAGGAACCCCTATGCATCACCGGGTGCGACTTGGAAAACAAAAAAAAGAAAAAAGAAAAGAAAAGAAAACCCTGGCCTCTATCTCTGTGTATCGGGTTGGTACTATCCATGGTTTGGGGCACCCCCTTCGGTTTGGGGGGCATCCGCTGGCGGGTTAGGGGAACACCTGCAAGCACATATATGTGGGAGAGGGCACTTGCGTGTCTGGGGGGTCTGCACATCGCTACGGAAGCAGGGTCCGCGGCTGCCCGGGATGGGGACGGGGCTGGCTGACGTTCCATTGCTTCTGTTTTCCGGTGTCTCCTTCACGCTACACAACGAACTGCGTTACTGCCACAATGAGAAAACAGCGTCTTTACGGCGGGACAGTGAGTGAGGCTGGGGTGGGGGGGGGGGGCGGGCGGGCAGCTCGGACCCACGACGCCGAGGTCCCCGGGGCAAGGAGGCGTCCGTGGGGTCTCTCAGGGACACCTCCCGCCCAGGCGGAGTTTAGGGGACATGGGACGAGAGGGCAGCGGCCCGGGGGGAGCCTGTGAGCCCCCGACGGTCTGTCTGTCTCGTTAGCTCGGGGCCAGCACAGGGGACAGGCTGGGAGGGCAGTGTGGACACAGAGAAAGGTGTGGCAGACGCTGGCCCCGAGCAGCCCCAGGGGAAAAGGCGGCGGCCACATGTCCCCACGCGGGAGAAGGGGGGGCCTCACTCAGGCCGTCCTCACCCCCATGGCCCTGACCACAAGGGCAAGGAGGGTTCGCAGGAGGGCAGTGGAGGGGCTGGAGCGATAGCACAGCGGGGAGGGCGTTTGCCTTGCACGCGGCCAACCGGGTTCGATTCCCAGCATCCCATATGGTCCCCTGAGCACCTCCAGGAGTAGCCCCTGAGCACAGAGCCAGGAGTAACCCCTGTGCATCGCTGGGTGTGACCCAAAAAAGGGGGGGGCAGTGGAGAAGCAGCGGCACCCAGCACTGACGTCCAAAGGTCACACGCAAAGGGTCAGTCAGAAAAATTCAACTTCCCCCGGCTGCCTGGGCAGGGAGATGGAGACCCAGCACTGGCCGCACACACGGCCCCACCCGAGCCCTCTCTCCCTCCCTCTCCTCCTTCCCCTCTCTCTCCTCTTTTTCTCCCCCTCTCCCCCTCCCTCTCCCCCCTCCCCCTCCTCCTCCCCTCCCTCTCCCCCTCTGTCTCCCTCCTCTCCCCCTCCTTCTCCCCTCCCTCTCCCCCTCCCTGTCCCCCTCCCTATCTCCCTCCCTCTCCCCCTCCCTCTCCCCTCCTCTTTCTCTCCCCCTCTCCCCTTCCCTCTCTTCCTCTTTCTCTCTCCCTCTCTCCTTCCTCTTTCTCTCTCCCTCTCCTCCTCTCCTTCTCCCTCTCTCCCTCCTTCTCTCCCTCCTTCTGTCTCTCTGTCCCTCTCTCTCCCTCCTGTTTCTCTCCCCCCTCCCTCTCTTTTTCCCTCTCTTCCTTTCTCTCTCCCTCCCTCTCCTCCTCTCTCTCCCCCTCTCTCTCCCTCTTTCCCTCCTCTGTCTTTCTCTCCCTGACTGAAATTCTTCCCACCCCGAGTCCCCTCCCCAGGAGCCCTTTGGGAACCTGCAGGCATTGCTCCTCGCTCAGTGCTCAGGAGGACTGTCTCTGGGGGAGGAGTCCCGAGCTGGCTCAGCCTCAGCCGTCCCGCCCGAGTCCCTCACTAGGGGGCCTCGAAGGAGGCGCGGGGGGCTAGGGAGGGCGTGTGGCTCGTGGCTCGGAGACCTGCGGTCACGTCTGCTTCCAGGAAACGTCAGCCAGGGTCAGGCCAAGGCCCCGCCGGAGCCAGCTGCACCCCCCCCCCCGGGCAGCACCGGCCCGCGCGGACACTGTCCAGTGGACACTCCTCTAACGCCCCCAGAGCCCACGGCGTGCGGCTGCGCCAGCGCCACCTCCGGGCCTGGACAGAGCCGGCCGCCCCGTTCCCGGCCGCGTCCACCTGTGGGACCCCCAGGCAAGCCACGTCACCTCCAGACCCTCAGTTTTCCCCTGCCAAAGAAGGTGGGCTCCGGGCTCCGAGAGGAGGGCGTGAACTCGGAGGCAGGAAGCGCCTGGAACGGGCCCTGCCCCCACCTGAAATTCTCCCTCTCTCTCCTTCTCTCTCCTTCTTTCTCCCTCTCTCTCCAGCTGCCAGGGGCCCCCTCGGCCAGCTGCCATGCACAGGGCGCCTGCCCTCACGCCCGGCCAAGCAGCCCGCCCCTCTCTCTCCTCTCTCTCCCTCCCTCCCTCTCTCTTTTCACCCTCCCTCCCTCTCTCTATCCTCTCTCCCTCCTCTCTCTTCCTCTCCCTCCCTCCCTCTCTCTCCCTCTCTCTCCCTATCTCTCTCCTCTCTCCCTCCTCTCTCCTCTCCCTCCCTCCCTCTCTCTTCCTCTCACCCTCTCTCTCCCTCTCTCTCTCCTTCTCTCTCTCCCTCTCTCCTCTCTCTCCCTCTCTCTCTTCTCTCCCCCCCTTCTCCTTCTCTCTCTCCCTCTCTCCTTCTTTCTCCCTCTCTCCTTCTCTCTCTCCCTCTCTCTCCTTCTCTCCTTCTTTCTCCCTCTCTCTCCTCTCTCCTTCTCCCTCTCTCTTCTCCCTCCCTCCCTCTCTCTCTCCCCCCTCTCCCTCCCTCTCTCCCTTTTTCTCCTTTTCTCTCCCTCTCTCCTTCTCTCTCCTCTCCCTCTTTCCCTCTCTCCTCTCTTTCCTCTCTTCTCTCTTCTCTCTCTCCTCTTTCCTCTCTCCTCTCTCCCTCTCTATCCTCTTTCTTCTTTCTACATCTCTCATTCTTTCCCTCTCTCTCCCTCTCCGTTCTTTCTTCTCTCTTCTCTCTCTTCTCTCTCTCTGTCTCTCTGTCTCTCTCTTTCTCTCTCTCTCTCTCCCTCATCACCCCCCCACCAGCAGGGCTGCAGCTCCCGTGCCCCCTTGTCTCAGCCCCCAGGACCTGTTCTCTCCCACTCATGCTCCCCCCACCAGAATTCCTCCCTCCCTCCCCTTGAGCCCCCAGTGCGGACTCCCGCCCCCAGAGGAGCAGGACCAGGGCGCTGAAGGACACTGCCCGCATCCCGCCCCTCCTTCCCCATGACGGAGCCTGAGGTCCCCCTCACCCCCCCCCATCGACCGGCTAATGGGGTTACAAGCTTCCACTCCCCAGGAACCCGCCTTTAATACCGGGATGCGGGAGGAAGCGGGCGGGGAGGGCGGGAGTCAGGCGTCTGCGCTGAGTGACGCGTCCTATATGAAGTTGATTCATGTCGGAGCAAATCTGGGCAGGGACCGGCTGATTCAGGCAGTGGAGTTATCGCTCTGCCAGTTTAATATTTTGCCATCTGCTAACTGAAGGCTCCAGTGCCTGCTGGGTCCTATAAAGACTTTTATTTATTATATTACACATGGCAACATCTGCCGCCGAATCGGGCTCCGCTCGGCGCCCTAATTAAACAGAGCGCGCGGGCGCCGGTGAGAGGAGAGGCCGGGGCAGGCCGCGGCGGCTGGGACTTAGAGCTGGCCGCGTCCCCCCACCTGCCCGCGCAGGGGCTCCCTGGAGACCCCCTAGCTCCCGTCCCAAGGGTCGCTAACTCTTTTTTTTTTCCTTTTTGGGTCACACCCGGTGATGCTCAGGGGTGACTCCTGGCTCTGCACTCAGGAATTACTCCTGGCGGTGCTCAGGGGACCCTAAGGGATGCTGGGAATCGAACCCGGGTTGGCTGCATGCAAGGCAAACGCCCTCCCCGCTGTGCTCTCACTCCAGCCCCGGGTCGCTAACTCTTGGGCAGCTGGACACACGCAGCTGGGAGGGCCCGGGAGGAGGCGGCTGGGCTTGCAACGCCTCCCCCCTGCCTCCCGCCCACACCACCCCTGCGCCGTGGAGCCGAGGTGGCCACAGCCAGGACCCCAAGGCTCTGGCCTGTGTCCCCTCCCCTGGCTCTGAGCACGCGGCAGGATGTGCCTGGTGACCTGGACTGTCCGGCCTGCTGCTGGCCGGGCTGGTGGCCAGGCCGAGGACACTGGCAGCATCACGGGAACGTGCATCTGAGCAGAGAGAAGCCCACCGGCAAGGGGCACGGGGCGGCAGGAGCAGGGAGGGGGGCGGCTCGTGTAGAGGCCGGAGCTGGGGCTGGCGGAAGGCGGGTCACCACGGCGTGGGGCTCGGAAACACTCCCGCGGGGTCATGGTGCTCAGAAGTCTCCCGCGGGTCACCCAGGGCAAGCCAGGTGCGGGTGAGGGCGTGTGGCCCGTTCCCCTGTGCGACCCGCTCAAGCACCCCTCGGCACCCCTTGGCACCCACTCTGCCACCCCGGGGTTCTCGCCTGTGGGGGCCGGGTCACCGACCCCTCATCCTTCCCTTTGCCTCGTGACCTCCGCAGTCCCGGCCTTGGGTGGCAGACATGGGTCCCTCTGTGGAAGCAGCTGTGAGATGCAGGCCCTGGGGGCGTGTATATGAGGTCACCGTCCCCTTCTCTCAGCTGCGGGCTAGGGCGCTGGGGGGGCCCGCTGGGGCGGCGGGAATGAGCGGGGAGTGGTCTCGGCTCCAAAGGGGCCCGGCCAGGGCCTCGGAACAGTCACAGAGTGTCGGCAGCCTTTCCTTGGCTGCCCAGGGTCGGGGGGAGAGGGGTCAGGAGGGGCCCCACTGAAATGCCCACGCTGGGCAGAGACGGCCTGGGTCACTGAGCACAAAGCCAAGGCGGGGCCCGAGCAATAGTCCAGAGCCGAGGGCACTGGCCTGGCACGCAGCCACCTGGGCTCATCCCCGCACCCCTTAGGGCCCCCCGTGCCCTGCCAGGAGGGAGCCCTGGGCACTGCTGGGGGTGACACGCCACCCCCAGAAGCCAGCGACAGGAAGGAGCTAACTTGGCACTGAGGCACCTCCCGGCAGACAGAGCCGGTGCTGAGACATTTACAGCATCGAGACACCCCGTTATGTAACTGAGCGACTAGATGCTCTCATCAGACGGGCTGCAACGTCTCGCGCCTGCCGGGCAAGACGCCCTCCCAGACTCGCCAGGGGCCCTCCCCCCGGGCCAGGCTCTCCTCGCAAGGTGGGGAAGTGGACACAGGTGTTGGGGAACAGTTTCCCCACCCACACCCACCCAATGTGCCTGGACACAGCAAGCGCGCAGACAGAATGCAAAGATCCTTCACTTCGAGACAGGCGACTTGACAGGGCCCAGGTCCTGTCTGCCCACGGACCACTGGCTAAGACACAGTCCGTGGCCAGACACCGACAAAGTGGGGAAACAGCCCCCTGTCCACACTCGGCCGAAGATGGGAAGGCTCTGCTATTAGCAGGGCTGAGGAGAAACGATCAAGAAAAAATATCAGGGCTGGAGCGAGAGCACAGAGGGGAGGGCATTTGCCTTGCATGCGGCCGACCCAGGTTCAATTCCCAGCATCCCATAGGGTCCCCAGAGCACTGCCAGGAGTCATTCCTGAGTGCAGAGCCAGGAGGAACCCCTGAGCATCGCCAGGTGTGACCCAAAAAGAAAAGAAAAGAAAAAATACAACACATAAAGCTTAACCTGTGACAGCAGGTGAGTGATCTCTTACACAAGGAGCTACAACAATCTTCACACACTCTCCTCTAAGGAAATCTTTTTGGCTCATTTTTAGCGAATGAATACAAAATTACAAAATTTTATCATTACCAATACTACTCATAACAATCAGTTGTTGTTGCTGATTATTAATTCTAAGCACTAATTTTGAATGAACACAAGCAATACAAAATAAATTGCTTCGGGCCTGCTATTGGGGCAGGCTTGGGTGGTGGTTGGGGAAAATAGGAAATAATGGTGGTGGGAAGGTGGAATGGTGGTGGGATTTGCGTTGGAACACGAATGTAATGAATCACTGTCAACAATTTTACAAAAATAAAATGGAGGAGCTGGAGCAATAGCACAGCGGGGAGGGCGTTTGCCTTGCACGAGGCTGACCTAGGTTCAATTCCCAGCATCCCATATGGTCCCCTGAGCACCGCCAGGAGTCATTCCTGAGTGCATGAACCAGGGGTAACCCCTGTGCGTCGCCAGGTGTGACCCAAAAAGCATAAAGGAAAAAAAAAGAATTTAAAAAAAAATGAGGAGAAACAGTGGGCAGGACCTAATCAGTGTGCTCACACACACACACACACACACACACACACACACACACACACACACACAGGATGGCCGCCCACCCGCTACCGGAGGGTTGGGTCCTTCTCCCTCCGTGCATCACTTGAAGCACTATGAGAGAGTCAGTTACTATTGTCCAAGAGGAGGCGCAAAATCAAGTTGTTGTTGCTGTTGTTATTTTTGTTGTTTGTTTGTTTGCCTTTTGGGTCACACCCGGCAATGCACAGGGGTTCCTCCTGGCTCTGCACTCAGGAATTACTCCTGGCGGTGCTCGGGAGACCATATGGGATGCTGGGTATCAAAGCCGGGTCGGCCGTGTGCAAGGCAAACACCCTCCCCGCTGTGCTATCACTCCAGCCCCTATTGTTGTTTTTAATCCAAGACTTGAATCAAAGCAGCCTGGCCTGACACAGTGCCGCCTACCGGCCAGTCCCCAGTAAGGGCGACGCTGAAACAGTGCGGCCCAGAGCGAATGGACCCACAGTGTCACCTAAGACAGGACCCCTCGGGGAAAGGAGGCTCGTGTCTGGGGTCCCCCAAAGCTGGGCCAGGGGAGCCCCGGGTCCAGCGCAGCCTCAGAAAAGGCCGTGCTGGCATCTTCGGGCTGAGCTGCCGTGAGCCCAGAGGCCCTCTCGGGTCCACTCGGTGCCTCTGGAGCCCCGGGGGACGGGAACGGGCTGGCAGGACCCAGACGCTGCATCCTCTGGGGTGCACATGCGGGGGGCCTCCTCCCCAGGTCAGCAGAAGCCTGGCTGTGCAGGGAGAACGTTGTTGGTTTTGCCACTGCATATGGTAGCGGGGGCTTGTGTCCGAACTCTGGGTCCGGGGACTGTCCATCCAGGAGGAAGCGCAGGATGAAGGCCGCCCTGGATAGCACAGTGCCGTGGAGAAGAGTGGGACAAAAGGTGTATGGCAGTACTTGTTCTTGTTTATGGAAATAAATGTCAGCCGAAAAAAAAAAATGGAAAACTAATAAAATGCCCCGGGTAAATCTCTTTGAACACGACGCAGAAGCAAGAGCGACCCATGAAATGCCAGCGATCTGGCTCATAAAAGACAGAGAAACTCACAAGGTGCCAACATGACACTGAAACCTGCCAAGGGCCACCTACAAGGGCAGCTCCCCGGAAATGACTTTATCTGGGGGCGGGGGTGAATATCTGAAAAAATAAGTTAAAGTGAGTTACTGTCAACACACCAGTCTGGACGCCACCACTGAAGCGTTTACCCACGACGATGGAAGTCACGGGACCCAGTCTACAGAGCTGTAAAGAAAACAACTGTCGTTCTAGAAGGATCCATCAGGAAATCCCCAGTCAGAATAGAGGCACAGATATGGGATGATCTCTCTCGTATTAGGATATGAAAACCCAAGGAAGGGAGGAGCTGAAGCAGAAGGACAGCGAGGAGGGCACTGGCCTTGGACATGGCCAAGCCGGGTTGGTCCCCAGCAAGCAGATGGTCTCCTGAGCCTCTGCCAGGAGTGATCCTTGAGCACTGAGCCAGGAGTCATCCCTACGCAACACCCAAAAAAAAAAATTAAAGGAATAACAAATGGTCAATGACAATAGAAGCTGAGAACTGGTCTGCAGAACTGGGGTGTGGGGGCACGGGGGTGAGGGGTGGCCAGGAGGGACCCAAGGACGATGGTGGGGGAAAGTGGACACCCCGAGAGGGCGTGGCTTGGGTGTCTCTGTGAAGCCTGCCTCTGGCCAGAATCCATCACGACTCTGGGAATCAGTGAACAGGTGTGAGAGGGCCCGGGACGTGGCTTTGCATGGATGAGGCCCTGGGTTTGATCATCAGGACTGACTCAGGGGCGGGGGGGGGGGGGGGAACAAAAAAGCAAAGAAGAAATGGAACGAGAAACGGGGACGGTACTAATACCCCGGCAGACCCTATCGTGCTGGTGATCACAGCTAAAGAGATGCAGTTCCTCAGTCTTCAATCATCAACCTTCACGATAGATTTCTACAAATTCTTTCACTTGCTGTAAGTTTTGCATTTAAATACATTTTTTTTCTCTTTTTGGGTCACACCCGGCGATGCGCAGGGGTCACTCCTGGCTCTGCACTCAGGAATGACTCCTGGCGGTGCTCAGGGGACCCTATGGGATGCTAGGAACTGAACCCGGGTTGGCCGTGTGCAACGCAAACGCCCTCCCCGCTGTGCTATTGCTGCAGCCCCAACATTTAAATACCTTTTGAAAAATTAAAATGAATAAAAGGCCAGGAAGATAGGCCCCGGAATGAGCAGGCACCCAAACCTAGTACCTCAAGCCTCCAGTGAGCACTGCTGGGCTGGCCCCTGGCCTGGCAGGACAGGAGTACCCGGACATCCTGGGACCCTTGCATTACACCACTGGCCCGGGGTTGAGGGTGGGGGCCTCTGAGTCCCTGAGGACTGCTTGGGGAATATCCCCAACAACAACAAGAAAAAAAATCTGAAAATCATTTAAGGGGGCAGGAGCAGCAGCCCAGCAGGGAGGGCGTTTGCCTTGCATGTGGCTGACCCGGGTTCGATCCTCGGCATCCCATAGGGTCCCCCAGTACCGCCAGGGTGATTCCTGAGTACAGAGCCAGAAGGAACCCCTGAGCATCGCTGGATGTGACAAAAAAAGCAAAAATAAATAAATAAATAAATAAATAAATAGATAAATAAATAAAATAAAAATCATTTAAAATAGGGGCTGGAGTAATAGTACAGCGGGTAGGGCGTTTGCCTTGCACGCAGCTGACCTGGGTTCGATTCCCAGCATCCTATATGGTCCCCTAGCACTGCCAGGGGTAATTCCTGAGTGCAGAGCCAGGAGTAACCCCTGTGCATCACCAGGCGTGACCCAAAAAGCAAAAAAAAAAAAAAAAAAAACATTTAAAGTGAAACGGTGAGAGGGTCAGCTTCCCGAGGAAAGCGGGAGCCTCCCCCTGGGCGTGGGCACACTCGTCACTCCCAGCAAATTCCTCCCCGTGTCCCTCCCAGCAAACGCACTGGCCCGAGTGACCGGAGGAAGGAGGAGGAGGAGGCAAACCAAGGCCTCTCAGAGGCACACGGCCGTGGAGCCAAAGGGAGATCTAAATTAGATGATAATATACTAGATAATATGGCATCAGGTACTGGTAACAAAAGGATAAATCATTTTTTCCAGCCACCAATTACACCGTCTCTGTGGCTTTGGGCGGAAAACAGGCGTGCAGCCATCCTGGGTTTCGGGCTGTTAAATCATGATGGATGACCCCAGAAGGAACCAAACAAGATCAGTGGAACTCATTCATTTGCCCGCCGCCCCGGGGACTCTCGTTCCCTCAGCCCCGACTGCCTCCTGCAACGAGTCCGCCCACCCCCCACGGACTGACAGTGAGGTGGCAGAGGGCCCCGGAACCACAGCGCTGGCCTCAGAGACCCCGGCTGGGAAACTAAATATTCCTCCTACACAACCCAGAGCCGCCAAGGGCGGCTGGGTGGAGCCGGGAGTCAGATCCTGCTCGAGTCCTGGGTGAGTTCTTTGATCTGCGTACGACTCGTTCTTTCATTGAGAAGAAGGGAACAGGGCTGGGGAGATAGCTCGAGGGGGGGCCGGGGAGTACCATTTCTAGCACATTCTAGTACCATTCTAGTACCATTCTGGTACCATTTCTAGCACATTCTGGTACCATTTCTAGCACATTCTATTTTTTTTTTTTTTTTTTTTTTGCTTTTTGGGTCACACCCAGCGATGCTCAGGGGTTACTCCTGGCTTTGCACTCAGAAATTACTCCTGGCGGTGCTTGGGGGACCACATGGGATGCCGGGGATCGAACCCGGGTCGGCCGCGTGCAAGGCAAACGCCCTACCCGTTCTAGCACATTCTAGTACCATTCTAGTATCATTTCTAGCACATTCTAGGCCATTTCTAGCACATTCTAGTACCATTCTAGTACCATTTCTAGCACTTTCTAGTACCATTCTGGTACCATTTCTAGCACATTCTAGTACCATTCTAGTACCATTCTGGTACCATTTCTAGCACATTCTGGTACCATTTCTAGCACATTCTAGTACCATTCTAGTACCATTCTGGTACCATTTCTAGCACATTCTAGTACCATTTCTAGCACATTCTAGATGCCCCCGCCGTATCATCCTATTACGTTCCCTACACATTAAGGTCCCTACCTCTGATCCCTGGCCTTAAACAGAGAAGAGAATGCAACGGTGAGTGAGTGGCAGGTTGAGCAGGGGCGGGGGGCGGGGGGCGGGGATTGCTATTTAAAACTACAATTGACTTCCTTTCCTTCAGCACCACCAGGAGACACATTAAGTTCTCAGAAATTGGGGCTGGAGCCATAGCATAGCGGGGAGGGCATTTGCCTTGCATGCGGCCGACCCGGGTTCGATTCCCAGCATCCTATATGGTCCCCTGAGCACCGCCAGGGGTAATTCCTGAGTGCAGAGCCAGGAGTGACCCCTGTGCATAGCCGGGTGTGACCCAAAAAGCAAAAAAAATAAAGTTCTCAGGAATTACTCCTGGCGGTACTTGGGGGACCACCTGGGTCGGTCCGGTGCGAGGCAAAGGCCCTCCCTGCTGAGCTGTGGCTCCAGCCCCTACACTAGACCCCTTGGCAACATTCTCTGACAGGCAGCTCTGGTTACGAAACGTGAGGTCCCCCCTCCCCACCCCGGGGCACAGTTTAGAGGAAGGCCACGCAACCCAGAGGAAGCTGGAGAGCTGGGCACTGCAGAACCGAGCAGAAACGCTGAGCACCCACGAGGAGAGAGAGCGAGGGCGCCCCACACCTGGCAGCCCAGCCTCGCTTTGCCCGTGAGGAAGAATCAGCATCCTAAGGCTGGGTTCGGTTTGGGGGCCACGCCCAGCGAGCTCAGGGCTGAGCCCCGCCTCTGCACTCAAGGATCTTCCCTCGAGGGCTCCAGGGACCATAGTGGGGGGGGGGGGTTGGACCTAGGAGGGCGGGGTGAGTGCAAGGCAAGTGCCCGAGGTCTCCCGGGCAGCGTCTTTTTTTTTTTATCACCATGTGGAAAGTTACAAAGTTCTCAGGTTTATGTCTCAGTTATACTGTATTCAAACACCATCCCTTCACCAGTGACCATATTCCACCACCAAAATCCCCAGTATACCCCCCGCCCCCTCCCCCGCCCCCCACCCCCAACTGTATAACTGATGAATTTCACTTCATTTTCTCTTTACCTTGATTACGTTCCATATTTCAACACAAAACTCACTATTGTTATTGGAGTTTACCCCCCAAGAAAAACAGCCCTACTAAGGAAGCATTTGATAATTGGTTTTCCATTAAAAGATTGTATGTTTTCAGTTTTTAGAAAAGGTTGTGTGGCCGCGTTAGCAGCCGCACGGTTCGGATGTGTCCCAGTCCCGCATCCCAGAGCTGTGTTAGTTGCTGCTCAGTGTCGTCAGGGCTCCATCTGGAGAAGGTGTGGTGGCTGCACCTCCTCCATCTGGATCCCCGGTGCTGCTGGCCCTGATTCGGGTCCGGAGCATTCTCCAGCCACATTGCTCACCAGAACGCCTGGCTGCTTCTCTGTTGAATGTGGCAAAATGGCGCCGAGGGTGGGTCGAGGGCGTGACTTCCGGCGGCCGGGACCACTTGGAGGCTGGGCTGGCGCCGCCACCCGAGCAGCATCTTAGCGCTGCTGCGTCCTACCTAGTCATCCCTTTGCCAGCCATCTGCCCCCACTAGGATGCAAGTCCCGTGGCCGTGGACACTGTGCCCTTGACACTCCCTGCGTCTTCCCTGAGCACCTTAGGAAATGACGAGGTACTCAGTACATTCTTCAATAAACGATTAAGGGGTGGGGGGCAGGGGGTCTGGGGCGTTTTGAAGCGGAACGACCGTAACCGCCCTGTGGATCAGGAGCAGTGGATGATGCACAGTTTCAGTCTGAGTGCCGGGGACTGTCGGCCGTGAGGCAGGACCGCAGCCAGGGCCGGCCCCCGACAAGCACAGTCCCTTCAGCTGTCCTTGCAGAGACGGACTCTCTGGACGGGACCGGCCAGGCCTCAATCTGTGTCACTTGGTGTCTTCCTCTGTACGGAACACGCTCTCTCCTGGAGAAGAAGGACTAAATGACCCCGCCGAGGACTGAACTGCCGCTTTCAGTCACACTAAGCACTCGCCGGGTGGAGACATTATTACCTGCTCAAACAGTTCTGAGGCTTGATGGGGTCACTGACTCCGCCTCCAGGGAAGAACGTTCTAGTTAGAAGATGGGCAGAAGGGCCGGAGCGCTAATACATGCCTTGCATGCGGCCTCCTTAGGTTTGATCCCTAGCATCATATGTGGCCCTAGAGCCCGCCAGGAGTGACCCCTGAGCGCAGAGCTAGGAGGAAGCCCCGTGCACTGCCAGGTGGGGCCCCCCAACTAAAAACAAACTAATGAAAATAAATAAGAATTTTTTTTTTTTTTTGCTTTTTGGGTCACACCCAGCGATGCTCAGGGGTTACTCCTGGCTTTACACTCAGGAATTACTCCTGGCGGTGCTTGGGGGACCATATGGGATGCCGGGGATTGAACCCGGGTCGGCCGCGTGCAAGGCAAACGCCCTACCCGCTGTGCTATTGCTCCAGCCCCTAAATAAGAAATTTTAAAATAAACATCCCTAAAGATGCAACAGATATTCTAAAAGCTAGAGAAATGATTCAAGATTGCTTCATTAAGTAGACACGCAGATTGGTAGCCACAGAGACAAAGAAAATAAATATCCCCTTATCTATTAGTGAAATTAAGCTTGGAATTGGGCTGGAGCGATAGCACAGCAGGTAGGGCATTTGCCTTGCACACGGCCAACCCGGGTTCGATTCTTCCGTCCCTCTCGGAGAGCCCGGCAAGCTACCGAGAGGTTCCCGCCTGCACGGCAGAGCCTGGCAAGCTACCCGTGGTGTATTCAATTTGCCAAAAACAGTAACAAGAAGTCTCACAATGGAGATGTTACTGGTGCTCACTCGAGTAAATCGATGAGCAACGGGATGACAGTGATATAGTGATACAGTGAAACTTGTAATTTAAAAATTCCCACAAAGAAAATTTTATGTATATACATTTAGTAAGTTTTACAAAATATTTAGGGGAGAAATAGTATCAATTCTGCACAGATGTTAAAAATGGAAGAGGAAGTGAAGGGTGTGAATCTCACTGGTAATAAATGTGCTTTGATACATGAGACCTGGATTCAATTCCAAAGTCTGGCAAAGACATTACAAGAGGGAAAAGACATACAATATGAATGTAGACACAAGACATTAGCAAAGGAATGCAGAATAGAAGGGCAGGGCATCAGGACCACCAGGTGGGACCTCTCCCAGGAGAGCGAGGTGGGTTTGACACGAAAATCAATCAGTGTGACTGATGGATCACTTCAAAATACGCAAAAGGAGAATGAGGTAGAAAGAACTCAGCGAACCAGGAATAGATACAAATCCCTTCAATCCGAAGTGGAAACCCGGATCTCATAATTAATTGAGTTAATATCACAATTAGCTGCAAAACATTATCATATCTTCTCTAAAATCAGAAACAAGGTATCAGCCCTAGTCAGTAGTTACTGGCGTCTATAACCAGGACATAAGGCAAGTAAAAAAAAAAACATGCAAAGTAGGGCCAAGGCTATAGCCCGGCTCTTTATTTTTTCTCTCTTTGGGTCAAACCCGGCGATGCTCAGGGGTTACTCCTGGCTCGTGCACTCAGGAATGACTCCTGGCGGTGCTCAGGGGACCCTATGGGATGCTGGGAATCAAAACCGGGTCGGCCGCGTGCAAGGCAAATGCCCTCCCCGCTGTGCTCTCGCTCCAGCCCTTATAGCTTGGCTTTAGAAAGCTAGTCCTGTAGATGTAAGGCCCTGGACTCAATCCCTGGCACCACCGAATTGGGCGGGGGGGGGGGGGGGGGGGGAGGAAAGACTAAGATCACAACAGCCTCTCGGACCCTTCCTCTGACTTCTGCTGAAGGAACAGAGAGATAAAAGAAAGGCATAACGTCTGGAAGACGGAAACGTTCTATACATTGCTTACATAAACATCATTTCTCTAAAACCTGGTAGGAAAAAAAAAAATGTCCCCAAAATAACAAGCCCAAAGCCCATCCCTAGAACATTCTGTAGTCACTCAGAATGAATCTCCAGGAGCTGGAGACCGCCTCAAAGGCCTGGGTTCAATTCCCAGCACTGAATGACACCCGCCTAGCCCCCCCGCCCCCACCCCCACCCCCCACAAGCAAGCCAGGGTAACCGCGGGACCACGGAAGAGACTCCCTCCCAATACAAAAGCAACAGAACGAAATTCCATTAAGAGCGACAATTAAAATGAGAAAATGATGGTTATAACCAACGGAAAAGGCCCTTCTTGGTTCACTCTGGGGAAATAGGAGCCCATGATTATAGGATTTTTTTTTTAAGGTCTGTTGTTTAACTTCATGGACACATGGGGGGGAAAAAAGTACTTTTTAGAAAAATGCATTTTCAGTCATTTAAGATGAAATATTTCCGTCTTGGCTATGCCATCATTGGGACCAGCTAGTTCACTACTGGGAGGAAAGCAGCCGTAAGCTTGTTTTGTTGTTGTTGTTGTTGTTGTTGTTGTTGTTGTTTTCAGGATGCTGGGAATGTCCCCAGGATCTGAGGACAGTTCAGCTGAGACAACCAAAATTGTCTCCAGCCCTTGCAAACATCCCCTAAAGAGATCAAAGTGGCTGTCAGCTGACAGGCTCTGACGCAGGGTTCAACAGCATGACACGTACAATTTGTAAGAAAACGCTTCGGCAACAGAGACGCAGACGAGTGATTATAGAACCAATATTCGTGTGGCTTCTGAGCAGCGCGGGGTGAGTGTTTATTACACCACCTTCCTTTCTGTCTGTTTGGAAGCTGCATAACAATGCAAAATTAATGGGACACACCACACGGGTGGCGGGAAATGCAACACTCGCAACAACCGTGTGCCCGAAGATTACAAATACCCAAATTACCTCTAGGGGGGAAAAAAAAAACCTACTCGGCTGAAACACAAATATCAAAATTAACCTGGAGAAAAATAATTACTCCACAAAGCACATTTAAGTGGTGGGGCATGAGTCAGACTGTGGTTCATAGCTGGTTCCCTGGATTTTAAAATAATCGGTAATTATATGCTTTTAGATCGGGGGAGGGGGGACGGCCAGATCTGAAGGCTAAAATTCAGTATCATTTAATTATCCGTGGTCTAATATTGGTAAAGGAATGGCGGTCAGCACAGCAGCGACAGGGACTGGGACCTTCCCAGCCGCCGGCCCTTTCCTCTCCTCGGGAAGGCAGGGGGAAGGCTCTGGGCCGGCAGACATCTGCATAATGACTTGCCTTTGTTCCTCTCTGGATGGCTAATTGAGCAACTTGTTAAACAAACATGCCTTCAGACTTCACACCAGATTAGAGGCCTTTGTAAATAAGATTATAGTCGGGAACGCGCCTCCCCCTGGCGGGTCGGAGAGTTGGGGACTCCCATGTTCCGGCTCCTTACTGGGGACCCCCGAGATGTTCAGGACGTGCCAAGGATCCTCTCAGGCCAAAAGCTCCTGCAGCACAAGGAGCCGGGCTACTCTCTGAAGGGAGACCCCGCCGTGCGCCGTGAGCGTGTCTGCCCGGGGAAGGGGTTCTCTCCCCCCGCATGACATGCACGCACACGCACTGGGGGGGGGGGGGAGTGTGTTACACATGGCAGAGGCGGCCTGGTTCCCCTGACAAGGACCGTCGGATCTAAGGACCTGGGATTCTGGTTGGGTTTGGGTCTGGGGGATGCTCAGGGCTGACTCCCGTTTCTGTGCTCAGGCATCACTCCTGGCTGAGCTCGGGGACCCTTAAGGGATGGGGCGCGGGGAGGCCAGCGCCCTCCCCGCGCCCTCCTGCCCCAGCCCCATGCCTCACTTGGGGCCCTGAGGCCACCTTTTCCTCCTGAACACCCACATTCGCTTCCGTGTCTCTGCCTAGCAGGAGTGCTCGCCGGGGGCCGTTCACGTTTCGAACCATTGGCGTTAGGACGGCGCCCAGACAACCGGCCCTGCCCCACAGTGCGGCCTGTTATACTCCGTCTCTCCCCCTCTGGAGCTCCTGGGAGGACGGGTTCCCACACGGCTGAGAGACGGGCCCGGTCTGAGGCCAAGGGGAGAGGGTCGGGGCGGGTCTGCCTCTGACAGGCTGTCACAGCACGCGTCACGTCATGGTGGGCCGGCCCTGGCCGCTGGAGGAGACGCTGCCCAGGAAGGGCCCTGGGGCCTCTCGGGACGGATCTCTCCCTCTCTCTCTCTCCTGCTCTCTCTCCTGCTCTCTCTTCTTCCCTCCCTCCTTCCCTCCCACCCTCCCTTCCTCTCTCTCTCCCTCTCTCTCTCCTCTCCCTCTCTCTCTCCCTCTCCCTTCTCTCTTTCCATCTCTCTCTCCTTCTCTCTCCCTCTTCTTCCCTCCTTCCTTCCCTCCCACCCTCCCTCCCTCTCTCTCTCCCTCTCACTCTCCTTCTCTCTCCCTCTCCCTCTCTTCTCTCTCTCCTTCTCTCTCCCTCTCTCTCTTCTTCTCTCTTTCCCTCCCTCCCTCCCTTCCTCCCTTCCCTCTCTCTCTCCCTCTCTCTCTTCTCTCTTTCCCTCCCTCCCTCCTTCCTTTCCTCTCTCTGTCTCTGTCTCTCTGTCTCTGTCCCTGTCTCTGTGTCTTTCTGTCTCTCCTTCTCTCTCTCTCCCTCTCCCTCTTCTTCTCTCTTTCCCTCCCTCCCTTCATCTGTCTCGCTGTCTCTCTCTGTCTCTGTTTCTCTGTATCTCTCTCTCTGTCTCTCTCTCTGTCTCTGTCTGTCTGTCTGTCTGTCTGTCTGTCTCTCTCTCTCTCTCTCTCTCTCTCTCTCTCTCTCTCTCTCTCTCTCGGGTCCCTCCCCAGGATGATGCCTGGACCCATCCCCGGGAGGGGACCAGAGATGCTTCCCAGACGCGCCGTGCCCCAGTGCCCAGCCGGTCACTCCCCCCCTCCGGCCGCTCCCCATGGGAGGCAGACGAGAGGACTTCCGGGAACTGCAAGCGGAACGTTCCTGGGAGACGGGACGCCCTAGGGGGCCGCACTGAGACTCTCACAAAGGCACATGAGCACTGACAACCCAGCGCGGAGCTCGCACCCACGCCCAGGAGCTCCCATCACTCTCCCAGCGCCCCTGGCGTCAGGCTCCTGCACTCTGCAGGGCTGTGAGGGAGGGGACAGCTGCCGTCTGCTCGCTCAGGGTGAAGGAGCCCAGAGGGTGGGGCGGCCCCCGGGCCCTGCCCGGCCGTAAGTGTGGAGGCAAAGGCGTGGGGAGGAGGCCCAGCACGGGCCAACGTGGCCCAACACGGCTGAACACGGCCCAGCACGCCCAACACGGTTGAACATGGCCCAACACGGCCCAACATGGTCCAACATGGCCCAGCACAGCACAGCACGACCCAGCACAGCCCAGCACGGCCCAGCACAGCCCAGCACGGCCCAGCCAGCCCGGCCTCCGTTTCCCCAAACAACACAGCTCTCACAGTCCAAACCTGTGTCTCGCATGTTTTTAAACGTGTCGCTCAGATCCGACATCTATGCTTCTTTCTCCCCACTTGCAGCCCCGTGTTCTGCCCCTTCAGGCTGTAGCAATCAAACGCCACAAGCTGAGTGGCAGAGCTGGCGACACGGGGCGGGGAGGGGAGCCTGCCGTGCACACGGCCAGACCCGGTCCCAGTGCTCAGCAGCCTGCGGGGCGGCCAGGGTCACCCCTGAGCGCGGGGCGGGGAGCCGCCGAGTGTGGCCCCAGCGTGGCCCAGCCAAGGGGGCTGCTCTCTGGAGACAGGGAAACCGAGTCTCTGGTCTGTCGCCTGGGGGCGAGGGGCTCCGCTTCCTGAGGGCCAGAGGCCAGCGTCTCCCTGTCCGTGTCCCCTCCGAGGGGGCGGGGAGGGCGGGCCTCACTCCGAGGGACTGGGTTGGACGAGATTCCCGGGGGAAGGGCGGCCCCTCCTAAAGCTGCCCGCTGGTCCTGAGGGACGGGCCACCCGGCACCACGGGCCCAGGGCCACAGAGCACCCAACTCGCCCCCTCACTGCGCGGTTGCACTTCAGAGATTTATCCTACAGGTGCATGTGTGTGCGCACACACACACACACACACACAAACACCAAATACACAAACACACCATATGCCACACACACACACACACACACACACGCCATGTAAACCACACCACACATACACACACATGCACACATGCACACACATGCCATATAAACCACACCACACAACACACACACAAAAGCCATACCATACACATACCACACATACACAAACACACCATACAAACATACCCACCACATAAGGCACAAACGCACATGCCCTATAAACCGCACACATGCACACACCATATAAACCACACCACACCATACACATACCACACATACACAAACACACCATCTAAACCAAATGCACACACATACACACATGCACACACGCACACACATGCCCTGTAAACCATACCGCATACACAAACATGCCATATAAACCACACATATAAACCATACCACTTCACACACATACACATACACAAACACACCCCATAAACCACACACACAGAGCTATGCAGAGTGACAGATGTGCGATGCTATTTGCTGCAACGTGGTGTGTAATAAGCGCAAACAGGCGCTGGGCTCCGCGTCCGTCCGCAGGGGACCCGACACGGGAGGTGCCAGGCTCACGGTCGACCACCGCGACGTCTTTACTGCTAGATCCAAAAGCCACCGAGAAACGCCACAGTAAGGGTCCTCGTCACGGGGGGAACACGCGTCGGGGGCCCTCCGGGAGAGGACGGCAACTAACCAACTACGGTTACGGGGGGGGGGCGGTCAGTGGAGGCGGCACACCTGAAGCTTACCCAGGGGTGGCCGTCAGTCATGCTTCAGCAGAACGCGGAGGAGAAGAGAAACAAAAGGCCACAGCAGACGGGGATCTGGCAGCAGAGCGGGAAGTTGCTACCAATCAAAAGTGACCTCTTTTGGCTGCTGAAAAGTAAACAGGCTGCACTGCAGGTAAGGCCGGGATAAACGAGTCGGGGCGAGAGAGCGGTACAGAGGGGAGGCGCTCGCCTCGCACACAGTTCCATCCCCGGGACCCCAGGGTCCCCTGAGCCCCGCCAGGAGTAATTCCTGAGCACAGAGCCAGGAGTAACCCCGGAGCATTGCCAGGAGTGACCCAAAACAATCCACGAAATCAGCAAACGGGGCTACAGAACTACACGGGTAGTAAGAGAGACGCAGGCGTGCACCGGCGGTGGCTTCCCCGTGTCCCTACCCCGAGACGGAGGAGAAAAGGCTTGACTACGGCTGCCTGTTCTGGGGGTCCGAGCAGGGCACAGCCCACGGCTGCCTGTGCACAGGTTCGAGCAGGGCACAGCCCACAGCTGCCTGTGCACGGGTCCGAGCAGGGCACTCTGCATGCTCTGCAGACGAGGGTCATCACTACAGGTCTGACTGACGAGCACCCCCTGGGGGTGAGCGGTGGCCCCTCCGCCCCCCCCACCATGCTTCACCCTAAAACGCTGAGCCCACCTCAAGTCGTGGGCCCTGGCCCCTCTCTGACTCATCCCAAGCCAGCATGAGGACCACCCACAGCCCCCCTTTCCCAGGAGAAGAAACTGAGTTCCCGGGAGGGGGTACGGATGCACCGAGGCACCCCCAGCGGCCACCTGTGGCCCCGGGTGCCTCGGGCTTCTGGGGCTCCGAGGCGCTGCCTCCACCCGCCCGGCCTCTCTCCTTATCACGCTCCCTGCTTCCGCGCGAGTCCCACCCTCGGGTCCCCTCTCGAGCCCGTCCCTTGCACCAGGCCCGGTCCTCACTCACTCCCAATCACCCTTCATCCACCAGAGCCTTGGAAATGAACTGTTACTAATGGTGGCTCATATGTCAGCCTAATGAATGGGATGCAGACTCCCATTAAAATAATGAAATTAGTGAGTTTCGAATTTGGTTACATGGCATGGCACGCAGCCTCAAGTAATTACCACTCCGTGCTCTTTCCCCGGAATTAAAGTCAGTTTATTTATTTAAGGTCCTTGGCTGGGCCATCTCTATTAAGCTCACATCATCTATTTGAGGACGGATGGGGTTATTTTTGGGGGAGGGTTTGTTTGTTTGTTTGTTTTTCCTCTTTGGCTTGTTTGTTTAAACGATGTTTGGGCTGTTCTCCTGATTGTCATAAACACGGCCAGGAGCAGCTTCCGAACCGTGTGCAAAAGCAAAGAATATAAGTCAAATCTTAGGTGGTGGTGGGGGGGGTTGGGTTTTATGTGGCGTCTCTTTTTGTTTGCCAAAGGGTGGAAACCATGAAAAGAAGCTCGAGGAGCCCAGGAACTCCCAATTATGCTGACATTTCTGCTGCAGAAGTACACCAGGATCCATTTTGCAGGGACCCAGTGAACTAGCTAATCAGATTTCCGTGGATAATTTGTTCCAAAGGTCGGCTGCCTTAAAAAGCACCTCGCGCCTCATTATTCGGTGAAGCCGGCTGCGCACAGGCCAGGATTTGGAGCTCAGCGTCCCGTGGCAGGGCCGCGCGTGTGGAATATTTTAGCGCGGATCCTGCGGCCTTGGCTCCGGCCAGAGTCGCATCCAGCTCCGTAATGAGCCGCCAGGCAAAAATCACCTACGGAGACGGCATCTGAATTGATGAGCTCCCGGGCTCCGCCGTGGATCCCTCCCGTGGCCCAGGAAGGCGGGAGGGACGTGGCAGCCGGGCCGGAGAGACCGACCGCCAGGCCGCTGTGGAGCTCCAGGGAGCGGCCTTTGTGTTACTGCGAGGTCGGGCTGGTCCACACGGGAGCCCTCCGGGCTGGGCCTCCCTCACCGCTGCAGCATCTGCCCTGAGGGCACTGAGTCCGGAGTCCCGTGCCCGGCCCCGAGCCCTCACCGCGTTTGGGAATTCCGGTGCCCCACAGCCCAGCGGGCTGCCCCGGCAACTCAACAACAGAGAGCGCCCAGCTGTCACCCGTCATCCTCACAACAACCCCGCTGGTCAATTCCAAGTGGCCAGGACCCTCTCGCCGGCCGTGACTTTGGGTCTGGGTACACAGGTGGGGCTGACGGGAGGTGCCTGCTCAGGCGCAGAACAGAGATGGAGACGGGAGCCCCGGGGGGGCCCCAGAGAGAGTCGGGGAATAAGCCATGAGGGTCCGTGCCCGTCCGTCCCGGGCGGCTCCTGGGGGCCAGAGCTCGGGAAACCTGCCCGCTCGCCTCCACCCCTCCGTGAGATTATTTCCGCCCTGTTGAACATTGTCATGGTTTTGCGTATCATGAGAACTCCGCTCTGTGCTCCAGACAGCCTGAAGAAAATCCCTGGGTCTGAGTTCGCTCTGTGTCAGGGAACAAAGCCCCCAACCCGGAGGCGAAGACGGCTGAAGCCCTATCTTTCTTTTTTTAATATGTTTTGTTTAAACTCTTGCCAAGAGGGGCCCGGGGATGGCTCCGGGCGAGCCCTCCTGACACGCCGGCGTGAAGCTGTGGGTCTGATTCCCAGCACCGTCCACACCCGGTCAGCAGCGGCCCCGACACTGCCACGGGGGACCCCGACACTCATGGCTGCACGCACGTTTCTAGGGCACCGGGACCCTTCCCTGCACTGGAGAAGCAAAAAGAGAACCAAAGTGTATTATTCAATTACTTTTTTTTTTTAACTCTTTGTTATTGTTGTTCTGGGGCCACTCCTGGCGATGCTCAGGGCTGACTCCTGGCTCTGTGCTCAGGGATCACTCCTGGCGGGACCAGGGGACCCTCTGGGATGCCAGGGACCAAGCCCAGATTAGCCGAGTGCAAGGCCAGCCCCTCTCTGCTGTACTGTTGCTCGGGCCCCAACAATTCAATTTTGTAAACATTTTTAAAGATAAAAAAGAAAAATCACTGGGGCTGGAGCGATAGCACAGCCTAGGTAGGGCGTTTGCCTTGCACACATCCGACCCGGGTTCAATTCCCAGTATCCCATCTATAAAATGTGACATTTTTAATGGCATCAAAGACTGGATGTTAAGAGTCTCCCAGAGGGGCTGGAGCGATAGAACAGCGGGGAGGGTGTCTGCCTTGCATGCGGCCGACCCGGGTTGATTCCCAGCATCCCATATGGTCCCCCGAACATCGCCAGGGGTGATTCCTGGGTGCAGAGCCAGGAGTAACTTCTGTGCATCGCCGGGTGTGACCCAAAAAAGCAAAAAAAAAAAAAAAAAAAAAGGCTCCCAGACACCAGGTTTCGGGCGGAGATGGAGGGAGCTAACAAGGCTGGGGGAGGATCTTTAACCGCGCCGTGAGATAAGAGCTCCATGGCAGTGTCACCTGTGTTGGCCCCGGGGCACAGCCACTGCTCTCTCCCCTCTGGGACCTCTTGCAAATCACGGATTTCTCATCAGGAAATAAAGCAGAAACCAAAATAACCCAAACTGGTGGTTGAGCGCCCCAGTGGTGGTGATTCACTAGCGCCATCTAGTGTGAGCCCTTCGCCACACGGGCGGTGCACGGCCCCACCTACTGTGGCCCCAAGGCAAGGGCTGGGTCCCTGGGACCAGGCAGAACACCCAAGAGGCTGAAACCCCCAGCAGAGGCACCTCAAGGGGGAGAAATCTGAGAAATCCGGCATCTTCGACTCGCCGGGTCTTCAGCCGCCCTGCAGTGCCCCTGCACGTGCTGACCCTATCAAAATCACTTATTCACTTATTGTCTGTCTTCCTTCACTTAAACCAAAGCACCCCCAGGCTCTGAGCGACAGCACAGCGGGGAGGGCGTCTGCCTCGCACGCCGTCCACCCAGGTTCGATTCCCAGCATCTCATAGGGTCCCCTGAGCACCAGCCAGGAGCAATTCCTGAGTGCAGAACCAGGAGTGACCCCTGAGCACTCCCAGTGTGGCCCAAAAAGAAACAAACGAAAACCAAAGCACCCCCAAGGAACAGTGGGAAGAGGCAGTCAGTGTGGGGGTGAAACCAGCGAGCCCCTTTCAGCGCCGCTGGATTTGATTTTCCATAATAAAAAAATGTGAGGGTGTGTGAGGCCAGAGCACAGTGGGGAGGGCGTTTGCCTTGTACATGGCTGACCCAGGTTCAATCTCTGGCATCCCGGAGGGTCCCCGAGCCTACCAGGGGTGACCCCTGAGTGCAGAGCCAGGAGTAACCCCTGAGCATCACCGGGTGTGACCCCAAAGCCCTCACCAAACCCTTCCCCCACAAAAAAAAAATCAGGATGTGAATCCAAGAGACAAATGTAGTTGATTGTTCGCTGCTGCACCCGCTGAGGTCTGGAACGGGACAAAGCACAGCCCGTGCCCGGGAAACACGGCTGAAGGAATTAATGAATAAGCCGCATGACTGGGAGCAAGTGATTCCGTCTCCCTAAGGCCCGGACTGCCAACTGCAGAGTGG
Source organism: Sorex araneus (assembly GCF_027595985.1). Taxonomy (NCBI): domain Eukaryota; kingdom Metazoa; phylum Chordata; class Mammalia; order Eulipotyphla; family Soricidae; genus Sorex; species Sorex araneus. The sequence continues at coordinate 214,718,161 of NC_073305.1, forward strand.
ACGGGGTGCAGCTACTTCGGTGGTGAGTGAGCATCAACGGCAGGGGTCAGGGACACACGTGATCACAGGGCCAGAATCTCCTGAGAGGGCTGAGGCCCCTTCCGGGGAGCCCGACAGCCCTGCGGCCTCCGTGGCTGTGAAGCTGCCGGACACACGAGGCCAGCGTCAGTGTGGGGGGACTCGGCTGAAGGAGGCGCAAGAATGACCTCCCCGGGGGCCGGAGCGGTAGCACAGCGGGGAGGGCGCTTGCCTTGCATGCGGCCGACCCGGATTCGATTCCCAGCATCCCTTAGGGTCCCCCGAGCACTGCCAGGAGTAATTCCTGAGTGCAGAGCCAGGAGTGACCCCTGAGCATCGCCGGGTGTGACCCAAAAAGCAAAAAAGCAAACAAAAGAAATGATCTTCCTATTAATGTCCTATGCGCTCCTTATTGTAGAAACCCAACATCGTGTTTTGCCTTCCAGAAGTAACTGAAGACTTTCCTGCAGCCCCCGCGGACCCAGTTCTCAGCAGGAAAAGGCAGGGAGAGGGACCCTCAAGCCTTTTTGGCTTGTTCTGTCCGACCTTGGCCTTGACGCCTGTGGGCGTGAGGGCTGGAGGTGACGCAGCCCTTTCTCAGCCCTGAGGCCGGAGGCTGAAGAGCGGAGCAGGTGGCCGGGAGTGCTGGGGGCCCTGGAGTTCCCCCGGACCCTCTCGCCCAGCCTGTGCGCTGCCGGGCGTGGACTGCCCAGGCCAAGGAGCCCTTCCGGGCGGTGTCATTAGCGCGGAATCTCCCAGGGTCACCAGCAGCAAGGGGAAGGGCTGAGAGCCTCCCCCGGGGGCCGCTAGGTGAGTGGTCGGTCAGGTCCAGTGACAGAAAGGGGTTTTCTGGGCCTGGACGGGAGCTAGTGGCAAGGGCAACGGGCTGCAGGGCTGCAGAGTCAAACCCGGCAGAGCACGGGGGCCCCTCCCTCCCCCACGGGGTCCGAGTGCCAAGGGCATGGCCCGCTGTCTGTCCGTCTCGGCCGAGGGGCGCGTGCAGAAACAGGTGCGGAAGACCCGGCAGCTCTGAGGATGGGACCACGCAACGAGCCGCGACGGGGTGGACAGAGGTCAGCGGGAAAGGGGCAGACACAGACGGAGCTCTCCGGGGGGAGGGGGGACTGAGGGGCCCGCAGCAAGGGGGCAGCAAAGGGACCAGGGACTGCTGGGTGGGGGTGGGGCCTGAGAGGGCGGGGCTGGGGCCTGGGGGCGGGGCCGGCGCGGGGTGTGCCTGAAGGGCCTTGGCAAGGGAGGCCACAGCAGCTCAACCTCAACCTCGGCCAAAACCGGTTTTGATAAAGAAATAAATGATAGCGCCTCTGCCGCCCACTCCCCTGCACTGCTTGTGCCCACGAGGCCAAGCACAGGCGTCGCCCGCATGTCCTCCTCTCCTCTCTCTCCCTCTCTCTCCCCTCTCTCTCTCTCTTCTCTCTCTCTCCCTCTTTCCTCCTTCTCTCTCCCTCCCTCTCTCCCTCTCTCTCTCTTTCTCTCCTCTCTCCTCTCTCCCTTTTTCTCTCCTCTCTCATCTCTCCTCTCTCTCTCCCTCTTTCCTCCCTCCCTCTCTCTCCCTCTCTCTCCCTCTTTCTCTCCTCTCTCTCCCTTTTTCTCTCCTCTCTAATCTCTCATCTCTCTCTTCCTCCCTCTTCCCTCCCTCCCTCTCTCTCTCCCTCCTTCTCCTCCCACTCTCTCTCTCTCTCTCTCTCCCTCTCTCTCTCTCTCTCTCTCTCTCCCTCCTTCTCCTCCCTCTCTCTCTCTCTCTCTCTCTCTCTCTCTCTCTCCCTCTCTCTCTCTCTCTCCTTCCTCTTCCTAAAAGGCTCCAAAGGCTCCAAATAAAATCTGCTTTACTTCCAAAAAAGAGAAGTAAGAATGTTTTTTAAAAAATAGGAGTGTCGGCTCATATGTGGAATATAAAGTAGCTGAAAGGTACAAGCTTACAATGTTGTGATTCCTGGCAGACATTTCACTAGACTTAGTTACTAAAATACAGAAATCCAAAACTATGCTGCTGCTAGTGCGGCCTCCGGACCTCATATCTCTTCATTCTCAGCAATGGAAAACAAATTGCCAAATGCTTTCTTTTCAGCAGATCGACTTTAGGGGGGAGAAACTCCAAATCAATAATAGTGAAATTTTTTTATTGAAATACTGAATGTAATCAAAGTAAAGTGAAAGTAAAGTGAAATTTACCAGTTACACATGCGGGGCGGGGGGCCGGGGAGGTGGGGGGAAGGGGGGAGGTATATTATGATTCTTGGTGGTGGAATATGTGCACTGGTGAAGGGACGGGTGTTTGAGCATTGTATAACTGAGACTCAAACCTGAAAGCTTTGTAACTTTCCACATGGTGAACTAATAAAATTTAAAAAAAAAATAGGAGTGTCGGGGCTGGAGCGACAGCACAGTGGTTTGCCTTGCAAATGGCTGACCTGGGTTCGATTCCCAGCATCCCATAGGGTCCTCTGAGCACCACCAGGAGTCATTCCTGAGTGCAGAGCCAGGAGTAACCCCTGTGCATCGCCGGGTGTGACCCAAAAAAGCAAAAAATAAAATGAAAAATAGGGGTGTGTATAATGAGCTGATCGGCTTGGGCCAGGCTCACCCCCACCCCTGGGCGCCCTCTCCCCAGCAAGGCCCTAGACACATCCCTCGCTCTCCCATCTCCTCCCAGACGCTCTTCGGCCATTGCTGTGGTGGCGGTGACAGTGTCCTGTGGTCAGCGGGCCCTGGGCTGAGGGGTGAAGCTCCCACCGTGCACCCTGGGGGCCTCACTGGCCTTGGCTCAGCAAACAGTCACAGTCGCTAGCGGGGGGCGGGGGGCCAGGGGGTGTTTCAGGACATCAATGTGATAAACAGCAAGTGTCCAGCTTCCGGGAGGACGTCGTCCAACTTGACAGGACAAGTAGTAACCTGCCTCGAAGGAGGGCGGTGGGCGGGGCCTGGGGGCGGAGTGAAAGCCTGGGACCCCACCCAGCCCTGCCAAGGAAAACCAAAAGACACGAGCAGGCCTTTCCCAAGGGCGGCCAGTGAAGGCCAACAGACACAGGGTGCCCATGGGCCGTTCCCGCCTGCCCAGTGGGGCGGCTCTTACTGTGTGACGGGGGAGGGAGGCCACTGGGGGCGCGCGGCGAGCCCCCTGACCTGCCGTCCTCCACCTCCAGTGCCCTCGGACACCGGCAGACTCTTTGTGATGGGCCCGCGTCCCCTTCGCCTGCCGGCTGCGGAGGCCACGACACAGGGGAGGTGGTGCGGGGACACGGTGAAGGACGGGCGACCAGGCTGGGGTGAGAGCTAGCCCACGCACCCGCCACCCCAGGCGAGCGAGCACCAAGCTCGGGGCTCCTCTGGACCGGACTCTGCTGACCAGTGACCCTCACGGCCGTCCCCTGGAAGCAGCAGGCGCCCCTCCCCCATCCCCCGGCCAGGCCCGACCCCGGCGGCCCTCCGCCCCCCCTCTCCAGCAGCCGCAGCCGAGGCGTAAAAAGGGTTTGATCAGTGGCGGCCGGGCTGATATTGATAAAGCGGCCGCAGTTTCTGCAAATCACCCAGTGCTCAGAGACACCGAAGATTCATCTTTACAAAGACGGGGCAGAGAGGGCGAGAAGGAGGGGAAAAGAAAAAAAAAAACCAACCCGAGTCGATTTAGTTTCCGATGATGACTTTCTCCAGCAGACACGGGAGAGTCAGAAGTTTAACGGATGCCCATTAGACAGGGAGACAAACCGAGAAATATCACCCAATTACCCGCCGCTCCCGGGCGGCGTTTGTCACGGCAGCAGGTGGGCGCGCCTGTCTCTACGCCCTGGCAGGGAAGCCGACTCGCCCAACAAGCCCCGGGCCCCACCTCGGTCCCCGGCCGTCCTTGGAGGCACATTCGCGAGAGCCGCGGGGTCTTTGTTCTTCCGGCGGCGCCTGCCCTCACTGACACGAGGGGGACCAGGTTTTCACGACAAAGAGAGAATGAACCCGGTGCTTCCCGTGCCGAGGGGGTGAGACCCCAGGGTGCGAGGTGCTCCCGTTTCTCGAGCCTGGCAGTGCCCACATTGGGAGCCAGTTGGTTCTGTGTGGGGGCGTGGGGGCGTGGCGGTCCCCGTGCACGGTGATGTCTTGTGACCTCCCTGGGCTCTCCCCACTGGCTGCCCAGCTGTGTCTCCCTCACCGCTACTTCCTCACCTCTGACTGTGTCTCCCGACGGTGCCCGGTGTCCAGGCTCTGGTGTTGGGGGGCTCCAGTGCGGACCATTTCCAGTGAGTCGCAGAAATGCCCCCTGAGTCCCGGCCTCTGCGTCTCTCCAGCCTCTCTGCTCACCTCCACAGCTCTCCTGTCCCACACAAGGGCCCCACTCGGCAGCTGGTGCCTGGAAGTTACCCACAGTTCTGCTCTGGGCCCTGCCACTTATGATGCCAGTCCTGCCCGAGATGTTTGATGAAGCCACCAGATTGCAGAGTTGTGCCCCCGTAATCACTCGAGCTCTACTCACAGTAACCAAGGCAGGGAAACAACCTAAGTACCCACTGATGAGCGAATGGAGAAAGAAAGTGCCGTGTCCGAGCCCAGGGGAATATTACGTGGTCATGAAAAAGGAGGAAACCCTGCCATTTGCAACAGCAGAGATGGAATTTTGGGGTCCAGCAGATGATACTCTGCTGTTACTTGCATGTGTAGCTGGGTGGGGGGAATAAAGTCACAGGCAGAGATAGCAGAGTGGTGATCACGGGGACCGAAGAGGCTGAGGGAAGCGAGAGGGACTGGTCAAAGGGCACAGAATCCCCATGCCAAGATGAGTAAGTACTGGACTCCCACGTAAGGTGTGTCGACTGCATTTGACCACTCTGTGCTGTAGACCCTAGATGCTGTATGTGAGCTGACTGATGGCTGCGTCACCCAATCCCATGTGGCAATCACTTCACGGGATAGTGGGATAGCCAATCACGGTCAACACTATCAACTTACCGTGTCCCTGGCTTGTTGGATCACAGTTCTAAGTATTTTAAGAAATAACATTTGTTTTTTCTCCCACCCACCCTGGCAGGGACCTTAGGTTTATTATGCAACTCCCCCACAGTGCTCCTGAGGCACACCCGATTCTGTCAGCACTCCTAATCCTGTGTTTATCTCTAACCTTCCTTTGTGCTCTGCTTCTCCTCTCTGTTAATCATATATCCCCAAATCGACCCTGTGACTTGTAAAGTCAAATTCTTCTGAGGACTCCGGATTTTGTGTGTGTAAGTGAAATATGGCCTTTCTCTTTCCGTCATGTCCTTCACATTGTTTATTTTACAGCAATGTCCTTTTTGTGTAGACACAGGAAGACAGTTAATGCTATGCTTTTGTAACACAGGAGTTAGCTGGCTCTGGATAATATTTATTCCCGGGCACTTGTCATATTTACTTGACGTAAGCCTCCATTTCCCTTTTATTTCTTGACACCCCAGAACGGGGGTCCATCTGAGGGACAAGGATGGACTCAGGGCAAGCTGTGAGCTACCCTGGCATTGAAAAGGGACAGGCCAAGCACCATGAGAAGTATAATAAGTTAAGAACAAGCTCATGGAACAAACTCTGTCATGACCCAAAAAGAAGTAACTGGATCAGGACCCTGTTTGGGTTAGGAAAGACTAACCTGCCCTGTTGACAATGGTCTGAGATATATAGTGAGATGTGCCCAGGAAGAGCCACTCTTTAAGCTTAACTCTTCCTGTGCTTGTACAAAATGACCTGAAATACTATTAAGAAGTAAATTTAAGACGCCTGTTGAAATGGACACAGGTGAAGGAAAGGAGAAAGCAACACACCCTTAGATGTAATCCCGCCCTTGGGTGGATCTCCTAGCAGGAACCTGGAGTGCTGAGCCCTTAGATGAGACTTTGTCCTTGTGTAATCCTCCTAGGAGAGCTTCCCTGGAAGGAAAGCTTTGCATCTGTTCATCATTTACGATAATGTTCAGCCACACCTGTGTGTAACTGCTACCCCCAAGCCTTCATGATTTTCTCCATAACTAACACCGTGAGACTTGAATAAACGGGCACTGATCACCGACCAGCCTGGTGGTCCCCATTCCCTCTTTCGTTCATCCATCACCTATGGCCAGCTGGGGGGGGGGGTGCGGGGGACAGCGATCACCCAGAGGCACCCAGGGACCCCCCAGGAACAGCGACGCGGGCTAATTACACCCTAAGAAAGTTGAATGAAATCAAGGGGAAAACTGAAAGCCCTGGAGTCACGTGATGGTCAACAGTCCAGCTTGGTATCAGAAACTTCCAGAAACACCTCTCTGGTTCTGGTGTAAAATGAGGAGCTGGGGCCTCTTGTGTTCCATGCGGCTGACCCAAGTTCGATCCCTGGTATCCATATTCCTGGTTTCCTCTGAGCCCCGTCAGGAGTGAGCCCCGAGCACAGAGCCAGGAGTGAACCCTGAGCACGGCTGGGTGTGGCCCCCGAGAGAGGGAGAGAGAGAGAGAGAGAGAGAGAAGAGAGAGCAGAACAAGAGAATGAGCGAGAAAGGGAGAGAAAGAGAAAGAGAGGCGTCTCTGTAAACCTAGGGTATTCCAATTGAAAGTAATCCTCATTTTAAATGCAGAGAGCACGCAGCAGAGACGCAGATGGGCTGAGAGGGGGAAAAACTCTGACACCAGTCTGGAAGGGTTAAGTGACTTCATGGAAATGAATACCAAAATATTTAAGTTGGCCAACCTTTTCGTTTTTTACTTCTAAATAAGGTTATTTGAGAGAAATGAAAAATAACCACTTTTATAAAGTCAAAATCACATTCCTGAACTCTCACCTTGCATTTGGGGATGGAAACGGACCCGAAGCCTTCCCCTGGGAAAGACGGGGTCCCTCCCGGGGTGTGGGGGACCCTGCAATCACACTCCGCACCGCGGGACCGTGGGACCAGATGCAGGTTTCCTATTTCTAATCAACTAAAACATATTTTGCCACTCGAAAGTGTGCCTGTTGGGCCAGAGAGATTGCACAGCAGGTAAGGCACTTCTCTTGCCTGCAGCGACCCGGGTTCGATCCCTGCATCCCATAGGGTCCCCAAGCACCGCCAGGAGTGATTCCTGAGTGCAGAGCCAGCCAGCCAGCCCTGAGCATCACCAGCAGTGGTCCAAAACCAAGCAAGTGCAAGAAGATAAATATGCGAGAGCTAGTACAGTGTACAGGGCGCTGCCCTTGCACGAGGCCAGCTGGGTTCCATCCCCGGCATCCTGTATTCCCCCAAGCCTACCAGGAATGATTCTTGGGTGCAGAGCCCGGAGTTGCCCCTGAGCACAGCCAGGTGAGCCCCCTCCCCCAAAATAGCCAAAAAGCAAAAAGAAAAGTGCCTGTCAAAGAGGCAGGCTGGGGGGTGGAGGGGTGAGGGGAGAGGGAACCTGGGGACACTGGTGGAGGCGAGTTGACGCTGGTGATGGGATTGGTGTTGGGACACGGCCAGCCTGAAATTTAAATACCTGAGCTGTATTTTTTTTTTTCAAAAAATATATCTAATAGAGAAGGGAACATAAAGTAAGCTCTGGTTGGAGGACCCGCTCGGGAGGGGAGATGCGTGCTGAAAGTAGACTATAGACTGAACACGATGGCCACTCAATACCCCTATTGTGGACCACAACACCCAAAAGGAGAGAGAGAACAAAAGAACAAATGTGGCAGGGCATTCTCTGTGGCAGGGAATGCCCTGCCACAGAGGCAGGGGTGGGCAGGGGGATGGCATTGGGAGGTGGGAGGGATACTGGGTTCGCTGGTGGTGGAGAATGGACACTGGTAGAGGAAGGGGTGCTCGAACATTGTATGAGGGAAACACAAGTATGAAAATGTGTAAATCTGTCACTGTACCCTCATGGTGACTCACTAATAATATATATATCTAATTGGGGTGCATATGTGCATGCATGCATGTGTGTGTGTGTGTGTGTGTGTGTGAGAGAGAGAGAGAGAGAGAGAGAGAGACAGAGAGAGAGAGAGAGACAGAGAGAGAGAAGGCTAAAGTCACGGGAACTTTCTGTATATTTGTATGAGAGAACTTTCTAGACTGCATTTAGCTGCTGTGCTTAATTAGATCTCAGGAAAATAAGACGGAGAGTATTTGCATGGCGCTGACTCAAGGGGACCGTACTCTCTGCAGAGCTAACCTCGGGGCTGAGCTGTGAGGTCTCTATTTTGGAGCACCCCCAAGCAGAGGTGCCGAGAGGAGTTCCAAAGCACTTGACCTCGTGCACCTGAAATCCAGCTGGAGTGAGGAAAGATGAAAGGTAGAAAATTGGGCAGAGACACGCAGGAAATGACTTCCACAGGTGCCAGTGAGGTGCAGGTGCTTGTCCTTTCAGAGGCTGCCTTTGGGTTTCTGTTTGTTTTTAATTTGGTCCAACGGTGAGTCCCTTGCTGGCTGAGGCCCCTAGGGCTGATCAAAGGAAATTTGGAAAACAAACACCCCCCAGCAGGAGGTAACCTGCAAAATGCAAGGGTGAGGTCTCTGGAGCCCCCGGGAGAGGAGGAAGCTGCAGAATGGAGGAGGGGAAAAAATAAATAAAAGAAAGATGGAGCAAGTGGTGTGCCAGAAAGGCATTCCCGTCCCAGAGCTCCTGCCCGCCCTCCGAGGGCGAAAACTGACAGCTCGTGAGCAGAAGCAGGGCTCTGCTCGGCACTGGGGGACAGCCACGTGCCGTGTCTGGGCTCACCTCACCCCCGCAGCGGCCGCACGGAAGGGGCAGAGCCAGAGAGCACAGAGGGGCCAGGCAGGGCGAGCAGAGGAGGCGGCCGTCCAGGCGCACGCCGCTGACTCCCGTTCCATCTGGATGCGCTGCTCACGGAACTCCCAGAAAGAGCCGCAGCCACCTACAAGGCTCTCCCGGGCACACAGTGGCGCAGAGCTAGCCAGAGGGACGGGGGTGGGTGTCTGGCCGAAGCGTAAAGGCTTTCGCTAGCTGCGTCCCGCAACTCAGAGCCACTGGTGCGAATCAAAGGACACAGAGGTACTTTCCCCCCAGTTAATGACCTCGGCCGCGTGCAGCTCACAGAGCCAGGCTCCCCCACTCATCTTGCCGTTTGACCCAAAGCACAGACCCAGGAAGGAGCCCCACGAGACACCATCAAGTCCGGCAGGACGCAGGGAGAAACTCCAGGAGGAAAAAAGGCAGAAAGTCGCAGAGTTCACTGGCTAGTAAACTTGGTGTGGCGAAGGCGGGAATTCTCCCATGTTACCTATGATGCCGACACACCCAGTCCACTGCAAATACCAGCGGGATTTCTCTCTCTCTCTCTCTCTCTCTCTCTCTCTCTCTCTCTCTCTCTCTCTCTCTCTCTCTCTCTTTGCTTTTTGGGTCACACCCGGCAATGCACAGGGGTTACTCCCGGCTCTGCACTCAGGAATTACCCCTGGTGGTACTCAGGGGACCCTATGGGGTGCTGGGATTCGAACCCGAGTCAAATGCCCTACAGGCTGTGCTATTGCTCAGCCCCTCTCTTATTTTTTTTTTTAAGAAGATGACAAAAACAAGAACTGAAACCAGTTTTGCAAGAAGCCCTAAAATAGCTCCTGTGAAGGACAGGAGGACTGCCCGGAGCACAGGGCTCTCTGCTGGGTCAAGAGCGGCGAAAAGCCAAGAGCAATTCATTGCCACAAGCTGACTTTCGTTGGCTTATTTTCTGGTGATCCTATCTGCCACCCCTTTAAGTTTTACTGGCCCCAGTTGTATGAAGTAAATCTGTTACATGCCTGCCAAGGGGGCCGGCTGGGAGGGACCCTGGGGACACTGGTGGGAGGCAAGGGGACCCTGGTGGGGGCACTGGTGCTGGAATATTGTGTGCCGGAAGCACCTCTACTACGGACAACTTTGTAAATCAGTGTCTCAGCAAACATGCCTGAAAAAATTAATTAAAATGGAACTTTGTTACTGGGCAGAGTGAATCCTAGACACATATGGAGATGCTAAACTAGAGCCCTGAAATTCTAATATTGGAAACCAAGGATTAAATCCATTTTTTAAAATTTTTATAAAAGACGTTGATAAAGCAACTAAAATTCACATGGAAATGCTAAGAACTAAAAATAGATGGGGCTATTCTGAAGGAAATCAAGGATACAAATTTATACACTAGGATATAGCAATATTTTTTGCTTTCTTTTCTTTTTTAAATTAAATCACCATTTGATACACAAGTTATAAAGCTGTTCATGATTGAGTTTCGGTCGTATAGTGCTCCAACACCCATCCCTTCGCCTGTTTATATTTCCCACCAACAGTGTCCCAATTCCCCACCCCCACCCCCGTCTGCCTCTAGGGCAGGCACTTTTCTTCTCTCTCCCCCCCACCCTCATTTTATTTTTCCAGGTTAGGCACTGTGGTTTGTAGTGCCATTACGTAGCACTGAAAGGTTATTATGCACATCACTTTACCTCCTCCCAGCACTCAGTTCTTGTCCAGAGTGATCATTTCCAACTATTGTTGGCATAGTGGCCCCTTCTCTGTCCTTACTGCCCTCCTGCCCTTCCCCCCCAACCCCCACACTTGTGGCAAGCTTCCAACCAGGGACCAGCTCTCCTGGTCCTCATTTTTATTGTCTTGGGTATTATTCTCATGTTATGGGTTTGTTTTTATCCCACAAATGAGTGCAACTGTTCTATGTCTGTCCCCTCCTGCGGACTCATTCCACTTCTATCCAATATAGTACTGGAAGTACTTGCCATAGCAATTAGGCAAGAAAAACACAGCAACATGTTCAAAGCTAACATAACTAAGGCAGTATGAGACGGCAGAGAAGATGCGGGAGTGGAAGGGGTGGTTTGGAAAATGGGTGGCAGAGAAAGTCGGCCTTTACAACAGCGAGGCGGGGCGCACTGGCTCCAGGCATCCCACGCTGACAGTAGGGAGGATGACTCGATCACACTTTGCTGATGGACGTGTGGGTCGCAGGGTGACCACTGGGAGATAATCCGCTGTCTCTACGAAAGGTGGGCATACGGACACCCCACCGCCCAGAAACTTCTCCCAGACGGGATCTGGGGTTCCAGGTCACACAAAAGCAAACCCTGGCCCCAACACAGCCCCAAATCTCTTGCACTGCCAGTTTCTTCCACAACGACAACGAGCTGTCTGTGGTCCTCCTACCTGGTGGGTCCCCAGAGAAGCCAGGACAGGAACAGACAGACAGGAGGAAAGTGGAGGGACCTGCACCCAGCCACAGGATGGAGAGGACAATGTATCCACGCTGTTCTTCTTTTTTTTTTTTAATATTTTTTGGATTTTTCTTATTGGTTATCTTTTTGGCCACACCCAGCAGTGCTCAGGGCTTACTCCTGGCTCTGTGCTCAGGGATCGCTCCTGATGGGGCCCCGGGGGGACTGTGACAGTCACTGTGTATACCTTCAAGTCATACAAGCATATGGCCTGTTTTTAAATATGTAAGTGAAAAGGAGGCCGAAAGAAATCCCCAGCCCTCCTCCCTCTCCATGAGCACACGGGGGCGGGGGATGGGGGGAGCATCTGCAACAGCCACATCAGACCCCACAGGCCACCAGGGCTGGAACCCTGCCCGACTCCGCCGTGAGTTGTCCCGCCTGCGAGACTCTGGGACGGCAGCCCAGCGGGGAAAGCCGGCATGAGTCCCAGCTGGGAGACACGGGGCCTCTTGGGCCATCGCTCTCCCACGGGAGGCGCGGACTGACCTGACCGGAAATGGTGGTGGGAGTGGGACGGGCTGGGAGGGAGGAGAGAGAGAACCAAGAGCAGGACTGGGGGGCTTGGCAGGAAGTCGCCCCTCGAGGCACCCCCGGAGCGAGACGCTGGGAGATGCAGGCAGTGCCCCCCAAGTCCAGGACGAGCTAGCTGGACCCAGGAGGCCCTCGGGGCCGGAGCACGCGCCTGGCACAGGGACCACCTGGGCTCAATCCCTGGCGTCCCCGGGACCCCCCCCCTCCCATGAGTCACCCCTGAGAGCGAGCCAGGAGCAAGCCCTGAGCAGCACAGGGAGTGGCTCCCCTCCAACACCCAAACAAAGCGAAAGACCCTCAAAGGTCAGCCCAGGAAGGCCCCGGGGTGTCCTCGGCACGGAGCAGCCTGGCCTGAGCACCAGTGCTCCTGAGTCCTGGCCCGCCCCACGCGCCCCTCCACCAGCCCGCCCCTGACCGGCACGTCCCCACCTTTACGGCGTTACTGGGTAGGGCGGAAGCAGTTTTTGCTTTAAAAAATAAAAACTAAAACCCAACCGAGCGAGTTTCCCCGCCGAGGGTGGGGGCTGGGGAGGGGACGCATATCGGCTTAACGTGCAATAAACTGACGTCGCCAAAAGCAAAAAAAGAACGAGCTAGAAATATTCACACCCTCACCACGGCCCCGAGCAACTGTCTCTGAGAAGGCGCCAGCGGAAGCGGGCCCAGAGGACCCCATTTTTTCCTACAGGCAACGCTACACCCGCTTTCCCTGGGCCCGTGACCTTCCACCCCACCCTCATTCAGCAACCAAAACACAATCTCTGAAAGGAATAGCGATGTAACTCAGAATAACATAGCCCTGACGTTCATTCCCCCTCTTCATCCTCACCGTCTCCCTGGGAGCACCCCCCTCATGCCCCCCCCACAAAAAAATAAAATCCCTTCTCCTGTTGATTTTTCTCATCCCCGCCACACACCACACAATTGGGTAAATAAGTTCTGTGTTCCATCTTTTAACGGGGGTTATTCAATTTACTCAAGCCAATGTGAAAATTTCCCCCTGGTTTCCATGACAACCTCTCGGCACATTCAGTCTTCATATAAATGAGTTATTGCTTTTATGTTCTCATACCCTAAGACAATGGGGAAATTAACATAATGTGGCCATGCACCACAAAAAAAAAAAAACAATCAAAAAAATCCTCCTATCGTCCCCAGAAATACCAAGATAGCGTTCTGTGAAAAAGAAGCAGAGGGAAGCGAGGCCCTTGATCTGACAACGCGGTTAACATTCGAGATTTCATTTCAGATGCATTTCAATGAAGGCAGGCCCTAATGGGGCTCCGCCACGGAGGCTGAGAGAGAATCGAAATGAGGAGGCGGGAGACGGAAAAGCAGGGACCCCCGCCCGGCCCAGGACACACGGCCTCCCTCCAGGCTGAGCCTGCCCCAGGCCCTTGGCCCCTGCTGGCCCCCTGGGCCAGAACATCCCTCCCTGGTCTCCCCAGACCAGATTCTGACTCCTCCCTCCAGTCCCCTGGTGCAGGAAGTCACGATGCCTCCCTCATCTGCACGGGGCCAGGTCCCCTCCCCCCCGCCCCAACGCCCCCGCCGTGCTCCACTTCACATCTGAGGCTGGTTTTCCTGGAGGCAGAGGAGGACCCAGCAGTGGGTGCTGGGGTGTGGAAGGGAGACGGGCCGGGGAAGCCATCAGAGCAAGGCCGGCTGGGCGAGCGGGACTCAGGGGCGTGGGGACTTCTGGGAGGAGCACTGGGAAGTGAGCAGGGCAGGGTAGCCAAGCTCAGCAGTGCGCTTCTCCCACGTGGACACCCAGCCTGCCCCACAGCAGGGTCCGGCACTGAGGCACGGAGGAGGCGGGCCGGGGGGAGCACCTGCCGTGTCCCCAGTGCCCGCACGCCACGCTGGCAGCACCCCAAGGTGGACGCAAGGGGAGGCAAAGAGTCTCCACTGAAGCCATGGCACCGTGGGGACGGGAGCACCGTGGGGATGGGAGCACCGTGGGGATGGGAGCATCGTGGGGACGGGAGCACCGTGGGGACGGGAGCACTGTGGGGATGGGAGCACTGTGGGGACGGGAGCACCGTGGGGACGGGAGCACCGTGGGGACGGGAGCACCGTGGGCTGCTGGGCCGGGATCTCTGTGGAAAGGGTCTCTGGGCTGGCTCCGCCCAGCGTCCTTGTTGTTGCTGCTGTTGTTTCCGGGGGCGGCCCTGAGGGGACGGTCCCATCCCGGGCACTTCTGCTAACAGGAGTGGAGGAGACCCTCTCTGTGCTCCCACCTGCAGCAGCGATGCCCAGCCCACTTCAGCAAGGACCCCCCGGCCCGGGAAGCCGTGGAACTCACAGTCCCAGCCCTGAGGGCCCTGACAGGGAAGCCCCCGGCCACCCGCCAACGAAGCAACGCGCTGGTGAAGAATGGCATGGCCGGGACACTAACCACTGTGGGACTCTGAGCCCCGCCGAGGGCCAGCTGAGACAGGACGGGGCAGAGGGACGGGGCAGGCTGACAGCGGAACGTGGACGGGGCATATTGGCGTCCACCCACTTTTCATCCTGGTTTGGAAACTCCGCCGCAGTAGGGATGCGTTTTGCTCCTCGGCATCTAAGACCAACGCCGGGTACAAAGACATACAACCAGTGGGGCGAAATTCCCTGTGTCCGTCAAAAGTGACTCCACCTTGGGGCTGGAGCGACAGCACAGCGGGGAGGGCGTTTGCCTTGCACGCGGCCGACCCGGGTCCGATTCCCAGCATCCCATAGGGTCCCCTGAGTACTGCCAGGAGTAATTCCTGAGTGCAGAGCCAGGAGTAAGCCCTGAGCATGGCGGGTGTGACCCAAAAAGCAAAAAAAAAAAGTGACTCCACCTCCTGGCCTGGCTGGGTCACAGTGAGGGAAGGGGGAGAGGGCAGTGGGGAGGGAGAAGGGACCACTACAACCATCACAGCTGGGAATGGTCACTCTGGACAAGAATAGAGTGCTGAAAATAGGTAACGGGATGCGTACAATAACCTCACAGTGCCATAATGACCAAAAGGAGGGAAGGAGAGAGAGAGAGAGACAGAGAGAGAGAGACAGAGACAGAGACACAGAGACACAGAGAGAGACAGAGACAGAGAGAGTCTGCCGTAGAGGCAGGCTGGGGCGGGCGGGAAACCGGGGACACTGGTGGGGGGCTGAGCATTGGCGGAGGGCTGGAACACGGTATGACTGAAACCCAATCACGGGCATCTTTGTAACTGTGTATCTCATGGTGATTTAATTTTGGGGGGAAAAAATGTTTTTAATGACTTCACCTGCCTCAGGAGGGTGTAACTGGCCTTGACCCCCCCTTGACCCCCCAGAGGGCCTGCCAGGGAGGAGGAGCAGATGCAAGCAGGGACCACGCAGATGCGGCACGCGGGAGGGAGCTAGCGGCTGACCCGCCAAGGACAGGCTGAGGCTCATGACAGGGTCCCCACCCCCAGATGTCTCAGGGGACCAGCCGTGACCCCTCTGGCCGCACACACGCCGCCTGTGTTCACTTCTCTCCTCCTCTGCCTCCTTCCCTTTCCCTCCTTCCTCCTTCCTTGCCACCACGTGGCCCGACAAACCCTCAGCGACATGCGTCCCACCAAGTGAAGGCGACGGTGCCTCAGTTTTTCTGGCCAATCTGGAAACGGACAAGCTTGAGACCACCCCCACTGCGACTCCCGACCACCCCTCAGAGGGCCGGGAATTCACACCGCCACGAGCAGGGGGCCTGGTCACGGCGCTGCTGTCCAGCTGTCCCGCGGGCTTCCTGGGGGGCCCAAAGTGCGTTAGTGACATGCCAGCTGCCCTGAGGGCCACCAGGAAGCCAGGCTCCATGGCCCTCCCCCCACTTATGTCCCCATCAAGGGTCCCGCCCCCACCTCCCTCTCCAGTATGGTCAGGGGCCTTGTTTGGAGAGGGCGGGGAGACTCCTGGGGTGCTCGCAGGTTCTGAGTGTGGGAGCGGCCCCTGGCAGAGCGCGGGGTGCCAGAGCCAATGCCAGAGGCTGACCCAGCACAAGGCAAACGCCCCCTCCCGTAGCCCTCTCGGCCCGCCTCGCCCTTCCTGCACAGCCCTGCAAGCAGACCGGGTCCAAACACGCTCAGACTGGCCCCGGGCCTGTGCGGTTTGCTTCCATGGCACCACTACACGTGTCTGTGTCCAGGAGGTTGAGGTCGGCCCAGTCTCAGGCGGGGGGAGGGGAAGGGAGGAAGCCAACTGGCTTCTCAGTAGCGGAGCATCCAGAAGTTTCCACCTGCCACTGAGCTCCAACGGAACAGAGCCAGGCTGGAAGCCAGAGGGCCAGGGTGAAGGGGACGAGGGCCCCTCCTCTGAACAAAAGCCGCAGCAGGAGAGCCGGTGGCGGGGGAGGGGCCAGGCCAACAAGCTGGATCCTCAGCCGCGTCGAGGCCAAGTCGATAGAAAAGTCTCAAACTGATCAATTGAGAAATAGCTGCATAAGCAACTTATTTGCAGTTAGAGAGAAGCGCCTAAAAATGGAAACGCCAGCCCAGGCGGTTACCTCTGGGAAACAGAAGGGGGTGGGGGGAGGGGCAGCCGGGAGGGTGGGGCTGGGTCAGGAACGGAGCCCCTCGGCTCCCCCACCCCGCACCACACACCCAGCGACTCTGATACATTCCAAAGGCCGGGAAAGAGGAGAAAGTGGAGTGCTTATTTTTTAAAAAACTACATAACTAAGCCCAGAAAATCTTTTTGCTGTGAAAAAAAAAAAAGCAGGAGGAGGGGAAATGGCAAGATGCAAAAAACTAAATTGAGAGTATGGTTGCAAGTATCTTCTTCTTATTTATTTATTTTTTTTTTTTTTTTGCTTTTCGGGTCACACCCGGCGATGCACAGGGGTTACTCCTGGCTCATGAACTCTAGGAATCACCCCCGGCAGTGCTCAGGGGACCCTATGGGATGCTGGGAATTGAACCCGGGTCAGGCTGTGTGCAAGGCAGATGCCCTCCCCGCTGTGCTATCGCTCCAGCCCCCACAAGTATCTTATTTTTAAAAGGAAGAAAGAAAGCATTCATGTGGGGCCTGGGAAGGCTAAGGCAGTCTCAAAGGTGAGTGGGGACTTTTATTTCCCTAATTTCCAGGGAGGTGATTCTCATATATTCACCAGGAGAAGAAACAAACCCTCTGCTCTAAGCAGACGAACCAAGCAGGGACTAGGTAAAGACGTCAGAAGAGCTTCTGAAGAACCCACAGTGGGACACAAGGACCTCGTTCGAATTCCTGGGACGCCCAGGCATGGAACCCCAGTCCCAGAGGTGGAACCGGGGTGAGGGGGGTCTCTTGACAGGCTCTGGCAAACGTGCACTCGACCAGGAAGCCTTCCCAGAAAGGAGTTAGCTCACATCATTTTGTTGTTCTTGGTTTTTGTCCGTTTGCTTGGGGGTCGGTCACACCCTGCGATGCCCAGGGGTCACGCCTGGCTCTGCACTCACAGTGCTGGGGAACAATGTGGGATCCCAAGGTCAGGGAGCTTCTGGGTCTCTGATTCCATGCAGGAGGGCGTCAGCCTCACCTGATCCCCTCCAAGACCCCACCTTCCTAATGCCACCCCAAAAGGTGGGACCCAATGAGCGGGGCAGGAGGGGGAGGCACAGAGCAATCACCCCACCGCTATAGTCTCTCTCCGGCCCATAGGTGTGACTCAACTGAGCAAAAGCCCCACGTGTCTCCATCCTGTATTCAGTTCTGAGTCCAGAAAGCACATAAAGTCACTAACACAGGCCAAGCTCAATCCCCTGCTTTATGCTGGACGAAGTGGAAGGGACTGGCGTCATAATGACAAGTAAGGAAGGTGAAATGTCCAAAGTTTTGTGCCCAAAGACGTGGTGTGCAGGCAGACAAGAGCCAGGGCCACTGCAATACGCCCCAACTCCCTAATAGGTGCTTTGACGTGGGGGTGGGGGGGAGAGGGAGTATAAGTCAGAGGAGAACACACAGAGGGCTTCCTGGAGGAGGTCCAATCTAAGTTCAGATTCAAAGGACGACACGGAGCAGGTGAGCAAAAGTGAGAGACGGGTTATAGTGCAGAGAATACGACGTGGAATGCCTCGGAGAGGGAGAAGAGGGAAGCGAGTCCGAGGAACCAAGAATGATGAGAGGTGCCTCATTTTCAGGAGACGGGCCAGCCCCAGGGACCCTCCGACCCAGCCCTGCCCTCCCAAGCTGCCTGAGTGGCGGCCACCGAGCCTCGGGTTCCAGACCCTGGGCGCCAGGCCTTTCTGGCCTCGGGAACGGAAGTGAGTTTCTCACACCTCTGGGGGTGGAGACTGAGTCACGATCCAGCAGATCTGGGGCCTGGGGAGCCCCTACTTTCCAGTCGGGGGGGCACCCTCTTCGTGCTGTGTTCTCACGTGGGGAAAGGGAGGCGGCATGTGCTGCGGTCTCTGATCCCGGGCAGGGGTCTCCTGCCTCACCTGATCTCCTCCCAAGACCCCACCCCCGAGTGCCCCCACATAGGGAGGAGACCCAACTTGGGGGCTTGGGGCAGGGGGGGGTGCTATCCCCTCTGCCTCTGTCTTCCTCCCCGCCTTCCTCCCCCCCTCTTTCCTTCCCCCAGTCCCATTCCAGGATCCGAAGGAGCTGGTCACTTCCTGGGCATTCCCGATGCAGGGGCCTCACTTCTGGGTCTGCCCTGCGGGACCAGGGGACAGCTGCTGGGGCCCACTGCCCCAGCCTGGGACAGAACCGCATACCAGACGCTGTCTCTGCAACAGAGTGGTTTGTCCACAGGCAAGACTGGCAAGGGCCGTGGGCAGCCTTCCCCCAGGGGGGCATCGGAGAGGCTGGCCCCGGGGGTTCTGAAGCTCATTTCTTTTTTTTTTTTTTTGCTTTTTGGGTCACACCCGGCAATGCTCAGGGGTCACTCCTGGCTCATGCACTCAGGAATTACTCCTGGCAGTGCTCAGGGGGACCCTATGGGATGCTGGGATTCGAACCCGGGTTGGCCGCGTACAAGGCAAACGCCCTCCCCACTGTGCTCTCGCTCCAGCCCCTGAAGCTCATTTCTTCGCCTGCCTCCTGGGGGGAAGAATGGAAGGTTCCCCCCCCCCCCCCCCCGGGGGAGGCCCCATCCCAAACACAGCATCCGGGGACATCCAGAGCACCTACTCTGCCAGCGAACACCACAACCCCCAGTGGCACCGCCTGGAGTCTCGTCTTTCAAACACCATCTCGGAAGGAGAAGCAGCCCCGGGCCAGGCCAGCCGCTGTGCCTTGCGGCTGCCTTCAGAGTTTATCTCTAAGTTATTCAAGGCGAGAGACTCGGCCCGGCTCAAATTATTCACCATCGACCTTGAGATCAGGAACAAATTGGCTACAGCAGCCAGCGACAGGCCAATGTGATCTAAACGCCCCGAGCGGCACGAGGGCCTGTGAGCTGACAGGGGGAAGTCAATGTGCATCTTGGAAAATTTTGAAGAAGGGGGAAAGAAAAAAAAAAATTAAAGGTCACCACATTTGTAGGCAGAATGGATTTTCCGGAGGCCATTATAAACAGACTGCCGGAACTGCAGAGAGGCAGCCGCCTGACAGCTCCTGGGGGCATTCAGGTGAAAAGCACACCCCCCCCCCTCCCACACGCCCCCTGAGGGCAGCTGTCTGCAGCCTCAGGACACAGCACCAGCGTTCCTGCCCCTGCGGAAAGGTCACCGTTAGCCTGGAGGGCCGCCCTTCCCGGCTGTGTGCTGAGCGTCCCCGAGGTGGGAAGCCAGGAGGCCCCAACCTTCCTAGAGTGCAGAGGTCTGGGTCCCACACAGACTGAACCCCACGGCCAAGGCTGCAGGAAAGAGAGACAGAGGCCTGGCGGGAAAGGTGCTGGGAGCAAGGCCGGGGACCGAGGGACAGGCGAAGAGACACCTTGTGAGGCACAGAGCACTTGTGTTTTCTACGTTGTTGTTGTAGACACAGAATTAGTTTTGGTTGATAGTGAGAGTCGACATCCACTCGCTGTGTGCCAATCCTGGGCAGGGCACTAAATTCTCAGATGCTCCCTCCCTCGTCATGAGGGGGCACCCACCACGCAATAAAGAAAGCCAAGGTGGGGCCGGGGTGATAGTACAGTGGGGAGGGCATTGGCCTCACACAGAGAGAGCCAGGGAGTAACCCCTGAGCATCCCTGGGTGTGAAAAGAAAGAAAGAAAGAAAGAAAGAAAGAAAGAAAGAAAGAAAGAAAGAAAGAAAGAAAGAAAGAAGGAAGGAAGGAAGGAAGGAAGGAAGGAAGGAAGGAAGGAAGGAAGGAAGGAAAGAAAGAAAGAAAGAAAGAAAGAAAGAAAGAAAGAAAGAAAGAAAGAAAGAAAGAAAGAAAGAAAGAAAGAAAGAAAGTAGGGCGTTTGACTTGCACACAGCGAACCCGGGTTCCAATCCCAGCATCCCATATGGTCCCCCAAGCACTGCCAGGAGTAATTCCTGAGTGCATGAGCCAGAAGTAACCCCTGTGCATTGCCAGATATGACCCAAAAGCCAAAAAAAAAAGAAAGAGAGAGAGAGAAAGAAAGAAAGAAAGAAAGAAAGAAAGAAAGAAAGAAAGAAAGAAAGAAAGAAAGAAAGAAAGAAAGAAAGAGAAGGAAGGAAGGAAGGAAGGAAGGAAGGAAGGAAGGAAGGAAGGAAGGAAGGAAGGAAGGAAGGAAGGAAGAAAAAGAAAAAACCAAGGCCCAGAGAGGCTTCTGGAAGGCCCCCATCTCTCCCCAGATAATCCCCGAGACAACCGGGAAATCTGGGTGCAGGGCCCAAGACCTTGCCCCGGTCATTTTACTACCATCGGGGCTCCAGTGGGGTCAGCCTAGCCCCAGCCGAATGTCCACTCTGAGAGGGAGCGAGTTGCCTGCAGCCCAGTCCCAGGCAGGGGAAAGTCCGCTGGGTGAGAGCCAAGTGCGCGGGTGAGCGCCTCGTGGAGGCACCTGGGGACAAGCCCTCAACCTGTCCAGCTTCCCTCGGCCAGCTCGGGCCCCTCTGCCCCCCCAACGCTGGGCCCGCCGGGGCCCAGGCCATGCCTGCAGCGGGCAGGGCTCCTCCTCCCAGCACGGACTAGGCACAGCCAAGGTTTCTGCTCACGCCCCTCGGGGCTGCCCCCCTTCCCCAGGAACCCAGCGCTTCTCCACTCGGGGCCCCCCAAGGGACGTGCTCCACCGGGTCCAGCGTCTCCTCTGGCCAAACGGAAAGGCCGCGAGAACTAGCACTGGGGACCCCATGTTAGCCACAGCCCCACACCTGTAACGACGGGATGCTCAGCGGGCCCGGTGGGCAGGATGCAGGGCTCACCTGTACCCCAGGGAGCACCGTCCCTGGCTTAAGTCCTGGGAAAGCAGAAGAGTAAGTCAAGGTGCAGGACCGTGAAAGGAAAAGCCGTTTAGGACAGCCTGAAAAGGGGAAAGGAAGCCAAACGGGGTAATCCGAGTTAGCAGGTGCGGGCAGCAGTCAAGGAAGACACAACCCTAGGGGCCTGGGAGGGAGCCACCTCAAGGCAGGAAGAAGGTCCGAACCCAGGTAAAGGGACAGAAGGGGACGCTGGCAGGGAGATGGGGTCGCCCTCTGGGCAGGGGACCCTGGTCGAGCAGGACATGTGCTCGGCATGAATAAAGAGAAACTACTTTGCTCGCATTTTCGACTCTGTCTCATTCCTCGGATCACGAACCCTAACAAAACCAGCAATCTTGGCGCAAAAATTAAAAAAAAAAAATAATAATAATAATAATCAGTGCTTCTCTTTACAACCCACCGCCTGGCTGAGGCTGTTGGCACTGCAGCTCGAGAGAGCTGATGCAAGTGCATGGACCCAGACGTTATTTCTCACATACGGGCGCCGTGCATCCGCCTTGTAACTGTGTTCGTGTGAAGCGGGAGAGAGAAGTGTAAATGCTGAAACTTGGTCTTCCGCATGGTGGGGTGGGGGCGTGAAGAATGGGACCACCTGGTGGCTTTGGGGAGAAACTCCAGCCTGCCACATTCTTGCTCTTGCGCTGACCGGCTGCCTGCGGGGTATGAAGCCCCTCGACCTGCCTGGGTAGGAAGCGATGTGGGGATAGCCCAGCACTGTGGGGATAACGCAGCGACCCTCGCTCATTTGCTCCCGGGGTGATTGGTTCCCGAGAAACTCACCGCAGTGGCCGGGCCCTTTTCTGGGTCCTAGTAGCTACAGGACCATACATAAAAGAAAAAAGAAAAAAGCTGCAGAAAAGAAAGGGGGAGAAAAAGAACGAGATAAAGAGGAAAGTAGGAAGAGGAGAGGAGGAAGACATTCGTGTGACGCGTCCCTGCAGGACGGCTGCCCAACAGACAAGTGTCACTTTGCGTCTCAACACGGTGCTCGGGGCAGTGGCTGGAGAAGGGTCCCTTCTCCCCTGCCCTGTGTCAGAAGCCCCAGCAAAACCGCAGCCCCAGATCAAGCCTTTTCCTGGGCAGACGCAGCCCTGGGCGCCTTTGAAGCCACCATGAATCCTGCCAACGCGCCAGCCACAGCCGGCCTGGCTGGAAGGGGGAGGACAGGCCAGCTGCTGCCAGGAGGTTGGAGGGACTCGGGATCCTGGAAGGCGGCAGCTCCTGGGGGCTGAGCCAGGCTTCAAACTCACTGTAGCACTGTAGTGCCTTTGTTCATCGATTTGCTCAAGTGGGCACCAGTAACGTCTCCGTTGTGAGATTTGTTGTTACTGTTTTTGGCATATCGAATACGCCATGGGGAGCTTGCCAGGCTCTGCCGTGAGGGCGGGATACTCTAGGTAGCTTGCCAGGCTCTCTGAGAGGGATGGAGGAATCGAACCCAGGTCGGCCACATGCAAGGCAAATGCCCTACCCGCTGTGCTATCACTCCAGTCCGAGTCCTCCTGTAAGTACATCTAAATCCCTTCATTTCTGATTCTTTATTTTCTCCTGGATTGGGGGCCACACTCCAGAGTCCACAGACTACTCCTGAGTCCATGCTTGGGGGCTGCGCCCAGCGGGGCTCGAGGGACCACAAAGTACTGGAGACAAAAGCTGATCCTCTGACAAGCAGGGCGCAGACACTAGCCCTCTGAGCTACCTTCCGATCCTTCTTTTTTTTTTTTTAATTTCCTTTGATCTCGGGGTCATACCCAGCAGTGCTCAGCGGCCGTTCCTGGCTCAGTGCTCAGGGATCACTCCTAGGGTTGCTAGGGGAACTGTACCTGGTGCCAGAGATTCAAAGCCAGGTCAGCAGGATGCACAACCAGGGCTTCATCCTGTGTCCATCTCTCCAGCCCCTGGAGCTGACTTTTTTTCTTAAGCTTTGGGCCACACGCAGTAGTGCTCAGGGCTGACTCCTTGCTCTGTGCTCAGGAACCACTCCTGGTGGGATTCAGGGGACCATATTGAGCACCATGGATTAAACCTTGGCCAATTGTATGCACGGCAAGGCCCCCACCCGCTTGCTGTACAATCTCTCCAGTCCTGAGCTGACTTCTTCATCGCAATGTGACTTGCTAATCACACTCATCCCATCTGAGTCTAATGTGTTCTGGGGACTGCGGGGCAGGTGGGCAGGGACCCAGGGAAGGTGCCCCGGGGGTCTGGGAGGGGCTCTGCAAACCCACTTGATGCCTGGCACCGGAAGGTCATCTCCTGCTTCTCGGCCCTGAGGTCAGCGAGTGGCCCCTGGGGGAGGACAATGGGGTCCAGGGGGGTCACATATCGACTCTCACTCACTGGCCAGCTCCCCTGGAGGCGAGGTAGAATGAGATCACTTGAACCCAAGACCCCGGGTTGCAACAGCTCCTGCTGTCCAGGAGGGCCTGGGGCCAGGCAGCTGCGACCATCCAACCCGACTTCTCACTGTCCAAGCGAGCCTCAGAAAGTCTCCAAAAAAATTAAAAATGAACAGTGGCTGCCTGGAGCCTCCCTGACGCGCCTCCCGGGCCTGACGGATGAACACTCTCCGGGCAGCACACAGCCAGCTCTGCTGGGGGGCAGACGGTCACGGCGGAAGAGGCCAGGCCGACAGCTGTGTCCCTCCACGGACTGTGGATGCCGCTGGGGTCCAGGCTCAGTAGGCTGAAGAGAGCGGCCGGATCCCGGGTCACACACCTGAGCAGCTTGGGGGCCTGAGGGGCACCGTCCAGCCCAGCCTGGACATGAAAGCGAATGCTCAGTGCGGGAGAGCTCGAAGGCCCCACCATCTCCGTGCGGGCTCTCAACCCGAGTGGGGTCTGACTCTGAGACCTGGGGGAGGGTCACCCCCCCCTGCAGCAGCTTCATTGCCGTGAAATGGGGTCGGGGCTCACACAACTAGGCAGAGGCTACGAACACCCCCTCCTGGCCTCACAGCCCAGTGTGCTCAGGGGGCTCCTGGCCCTCCCCGCGCTGGAAGCCACAAGCTTCCAGCGCACTCATAGACACGGTGCGTGGGGAGAGGTCCATGCCCTCCACTGTCCCCGGGAGGAGGGGCACATGGACGTCCCTGGCTGAGAACCATAGACCTGGCCAGGTCGTGAGGGCCAATGGGCTGATAAACACATCAGACCGGGTGGGGAGGAGGGGCGGGGGGAGGGGTAGCCACGGCCACAGGAAGGAACAGACTGAACAGGGTCTTCTTGGGACTGCAGAGGGAGAAGCCACGAGGAGAGCAAGTGAAACATTGTAGCAGTAGAGGAAACACTATAGCAGAGGAAACATTGTGTTGGTGGATGAAACCATGTAGCAATGGAAGAAACATTGTAGCAGTGGGAGAGCCATTGTACTGGTGAAAGAAACATTGTAGCAGTGGAGGAACCAGCTGTGGTAGAGGAAACATTGTAGCAGTGGGGGAACATTGTAGCAGTGGAGGAATCATTGTCAGGTGGAGGAAACATTGTAGTGACAGAGGTCAGACTCGGCCACCAAGCAGCCACCCCACATCCCTCCCCGGGGGAGCACTGTGCAGAGCTGAGGGAAGGAGTTTCCATGGCAGAACACCGGCGCCAGAGACTGCCAGCCGCTCTCCTGTGGGGTCTGTTCTCTGGAACATGTATGTGCCCGAGGGAGCAGGGAGCAGACAAGCAGATGGCACTGGTGTGTGTGTGTGTGTGTGTGTGTGTGTGTGTGTGTGTGTGTGCATGACACCCAGGTAAGTGGCAGGGCCTGTGTTGCTCTGCAGAGCCGCATCTCTCCCCTCAGGGCTGCGTTGGGGAAGGTCCAGCCATCCTGCTGCACACGCCAGCCTCGTCCCCACCCACGGCGCAAGCACGGTGCCACTGGTGGGCTCTGCTTATCTGCCCTCCCTGCACGGGCCACCTGCACCACCCCTGGCTGATGCTTCCTCCAGGCCACAGGGCCTCCGCTCAGAGTCCCTCGGATGAAAATATGCACATGGGCCTGAGCACGGCACAGGATCATTAACCGATGATTACATCACACCCATCGGCAGGACAGACACTGAACCACGTTGACCAACACGACCCTGAATTTTCAAGGATGTCACATACTCAGAGCCCCCCGAGAGTGGGAGTGGGGAGACCCAGAAGGACACCCCATCCAAACCCCTGGCTTCGCAGAGAGAGAAACCGAGGCACCGAGATGTGCAGGAAACCTCAAGCATCTGAGGGGGGAGAGGGGAGAGGAGCAGCTGTGTGTGAAGCGTCCCGCCCCTGCACCTTGCCCTCGAGAGATCAGAAATTGGTGCGTGATTTATAGGACGCGGTTTACTTGACTCATCTTTCTCCCGCTCTCCCCCCCGCCCCTGCCTTCCCCATCGCACCCCCCAACCCCCACCCTGCTTTTTAATCCTCGCTGGAACCATCCATTTTGCAAACCCAGTGCTGTCCCCAAGTGACAGATGAGACGAGTGACATTTCAAATATTCCGGGCAGGGGCGGGAACCTGCGATCACAGACTCAGCCGGGCCTGAGTCTTCCCCCGCCCCCCGCATCCCCTTCTTTATTCCTCCTGGGCAATAACCGCGCCCCCCCCAGCCCATAACACACACCGCCGACCACCACCAGCCCGCCCCACCCCTCCACCCCAACATTCATTTCCCCTGATTCATTTTTCATGCTTCTGAATTCTGCCTCTCCAAAGCCCCGCGTGTCGCTGTTGCTACTGCTCACACCTCCCGTCCCCTCATGAATATTTCAGACGCGACGGTGATACGATCGCTCAACCTTAGAGGCACACCGACTTATCTTATTTATCTTACTGCGTCCCTCGGATCCTGGGATTAAGTCCAAATCAGCCTGTGAGCATTTGCTGGGGCTGTTCCCCGCCACCCCCACCCCCCACCATCATCCCCCCCTCCCCAGGCTGCTGCTCCTGTGGGTTCTGAGTCTAAAGGGGAGACCCGGGGCAGGAGTGGGCACTGGCCCCGAAGCCCAGTGAGCTGGCACCGACCCTCCTCCCTCAGGGGGCAAGTCCCCAGTGAGGGCCGGCTGGCTGCGGCCCGGAAGCTCCTTCCACCAGAGCATCGGTGCCAGCTGGTGGGGCCCCAAGAGGCAGCCAGGGGAGGGTCCCTGGGAGCACAGCCCCTGCTCCCGTGTGCCCAAGGGCAGGTCACTTCATCACCTGGGGCCAAGTCCCCCTGGCCCCAACCCACTGGACTCTTCCAGTGGCTATTGAGTCCTCCCGGCTCCTGGCAGGCTATGGGCGAGGACTCCGAGGACTCTGCCACTGGACCAAGCAGGGGACTCTTAACTAAGGGTGTGGACCACTAACCAGCAGGGGACCTGCACTAACTAGCAGCTGTGATAGTAACCACTGAGAACGAGCAGCGTAGAGCAGTGACTACCGCCAGCTGGCAGCATATAAGCACCTGCTGAGCACTAGGTAAGAGTAACTACTGCCAACTAGCCGTGTAACCCTGAATGAACCGTTTCTGTGGCTGGCGAGCGGTGGCATCCTTATCCGTGTCTACCCCAAACTGTCCCTCCCTGGTATGACTCCTGCCAGCCCCACCTTCCCAGGACCAGCCCTTGAGCACGGCACACGCTCCGTTCCCATGTAGAGCAGGTCCAGGTATGACTGCCGCCTCCTGGGGTGGCTCTGGGAAGGCTGAACGTCCCCCTGGGACTGCAGGGCTGAGCGGGTTCCATGGAAATACAATTTCTGGTGCCAAAACTAGGAGAGTCCTGGACAGGCCACAAGATTCACTTGAAGACGAGCCAAGTTTAAAGGCTGGAGCGATAGAACAACGGGGAGGGTGGCTGCCTTGCTCGCGGCCAACCCAGGTTCCAACCCCAGCACCCCAGAGGGTCCCCTGAGCACTGCTAGGAGTGATCCCTGAGAGCAAAGCCTGGAGTAAGCCCTGAGCATGGCTGGGTGTGGCCCCAACAAAAACGAAACCAAACCCTAAAAAAGCCAAGGCAAGCTTCACAAGGGACACAGGTGCAAATTAAAAGCAAATCAGGTGACAGGTCAAACTCCTAGCAGCTTGATTGACATTCGTATACATGGCATAAGTCACTGCTGATTGTAACGCCCACGGAGTAAGGGCATTTCTTTTTTTCACTTCTGATTTTCAAAGCGCTTTTTATCAGCACCACACACATATCTGGCGATGAGAAGCCAAAGTTCTCTCACCCGCCTCCACTCCCTGTCCCAAAGGCTGTGCTTGTGGCCAGCCCCGCCCTGCCCACCTGCTCCTGTGTCCACAGACGCCTGGCCTGAAGGACTGGGGTCCCCGCAGAGCAGCACCCCCAGATGTGACC
Organism: Sorex araneus; assembly: GCF_027595985.1. Lineage (NCBI taxonomy): Eukaryota > Metazoa > Chordata > Mammalia > Eulipotyphla > Soricidae > Sorex > Sorex araneus. The sequence continues at coordinate 214,745,500 of NC_073305.1, forward strand.
GTTCCCCAGCAGCAAGACCAGGGTCAGCACGAGGTCTGCCCCACAGCTGGGAACCCGGCCTCACGTGCTGGGGAGAAAGGCAGCTGAGTCAGAGAAGGGAACACCGAGTAGAGGGTGTTGGGAGGACCCACTCGGGTTGGAAGATGCGAGCCGAAAGTAGACTAGACTGAATATGAAGGCCGCTCAATACCTCTATTGCAAACTACAACACCCAAAAGGAGAGAGAACAAAAGGGAATGCCCTACCACAGAGGCAGGGTGGGGTGGTAGGTGTTCGGGTGGGGGTGGTGGGAGGGACACTGGGAACATTGGTGGAGGGAATGGGCACTGGTGGAGGGATTCAAATGATCACTGTATGACTTCAATGCAAACATGAACGTTAGTAAGTTTGTCACTGTACCTCACGGTGATTCACTAACAAAAAATAAAAAATAAACAGGGTCAGAACAAGAAGTGGGGGCAGGCCCCAGAGGCACCCCCCCTCCTCCCCACTGCTGGGCCTGCCATTAACTCTTTTTTTTTTTTTTTTTGCTTTTTGGGTCACACCCGGCGATGCACAGGGGTCACTCCTGGCTCTGCACTCAGGAATTAACCCTGGCGGTGCTCAGGGGACCCTATGGGATGCTGGGATTCGAACCTGGGTCAGCCACATGCAAGGCAAATGCCCTCCCCACTGTGCTATGGCTCCCGCCCCCATGCCCTTAACTCTTTAGATGCTGGAACATAGCCAGTGCTGAGTGTGTGTGTGTGTGTGTGTGTGTGTGTGTGTGTGTGTGTGTGTGTATGTGTGTGGAGGGGAGGGGAGTCCTGGAGAGGGGAAGGAAGAGGAGGAGCTACTTCCCCGTGGCGCGTGGCACGGGGGCCATCCGTGGGCCTCTGCTCTGCCTGTGGAGGGCCCGCCCACTCCAGGGCTGGCGTCTAGAGCCAGAGACGGAGCCGGGCACCCCGGGCACCTGCTTTGCGTGTGTCTCCCAGAGCCCATGGTCAGCTGCTCGGGACCCATCCAGGTATCCAGGCCCACCTGTGGCGGGAGAGCAGCTGTGACACGGGGCAGATGCCATCGGCTCAGGGAAGCATCTCCTCAGGCACTGGGAGAGGGCCCTGGGGCAGCGTCCTCCGGTCAGCGGCCCAGGCTCCGGCAGACGCTGGGAAACGGACGCGCATGAAAAGGAGACCGAGTGCCCCATCCGTGCACTGGAGAGGAGCCCCCGGGGGGGCAGCAGGAGCCCAGGACAGCGAGGCCAGAGACACGGATGCCCAAGGCTATCCGTCCCGGTTCTCCGCCCCCGTGGGGCTCCCTCCCCGCAACGCCCGGGCGGCCTCTCCGGGAGGCAGTTCTCAAGCCTGCGAGCAGCCCAGATTCACGTGAGCCGTCCACGGGTGGCCACGGATGCCGGCACCTTGTGCTCGGACGCAGCTTGGATTAGCCAGACGCGGGGGGGGGTCGTCTCGCTTCAAAGACGCCCCTGCAGGGACTGGGATGAGGCAGCCCCCAAAGCCACCGTGGTCGTGTCAGGAGGGCCGGAACCCAGACCCTCCGGACCCAGCAGGGGACAGAGGCGGAGGCTGAGAGCCCTGGGCCGAGGTGACCTGGCGTGACCGTCCCCGGGAGCGCGGGGTGCAGACGCTGGCCCGGAGGCTCCAGGGGCCGCCCAGGCCCAGACCCTGTGCAGGGAGCACCCGAGTCTCCTCCCCGGGAACAGCCCCAGGACTGCGGCAGGCGGGGCAGGGGCCAGACTCTCAGCACAGCCCGGCATGAGGCCAGCATGGGGGCAAGGGCAGCTGTGTCCCCAAAGTGCTCCTGTCCACGCCTGCCTGGTGGCCTTCGTGCTGCCCCCCCAACACACACACACATACACGCACACACACATACACACATACATGCACACACATATACACATATACACACATATACTCATATACACACATACACACATGCACACATATACACAGACACATACACGCACACACATATACACATATACACACATATACTCATATACACACATACACACACATGCACACATATACACAGACACATACACGCACACACACATACACACATATACACACACATATACACACATACACACATACATACACACGCGCACACACATACACACACATATACACATATACACACACATACACACATATACACACATACACACACATACACACACAGATACACACACATACACACACGCACACACATATGCACACATATACACACACATACACACACATACACACATACACGCACACATACACACAGACACATACAAGCACACATACACACATATACATACACATGCACACACATGCACACGCACACACATACACACACGCACACACACATATACACACATAACACACATATACACACACATACAAACACACATACACACACGTGCCAGACCTGTTTCCCTGACGCCCTGGTCTCGTCCTGCTGGCCAGAGGGCTGCCTCGGCACCCATCACCTGCTGGGGTGCTCCGAGTGGGCCAGCAGGCCTGGCAGCGCCACCTGGAGGACGCGACTCTGACACAGTCCACGGGGTGCCAGGCAGGCAGCCCTGCAGGAAGCCAGGAGTCCCACCCCAGTTAAACCTGCAGAGCCTGGCGGGAGGGTGGGAGGGAGGGGGCGGGCAGAGGAGCGGGGGCTGGGCCGGCGAGTGGCTCCGGCCCCCTCCCCCTTTTCATCTCAAAGAGCCAATTTCAAACTTGCCTCGGGTGGTGCAGGAAATTAATTTGATTCTCTCAACCTTGCGGGGAGTGGGTCTCACTCCGGAGTGTCTGCTGGGGCGGGGGTGGGGGGTCCAGAGTGACGGAACCGGCCCCGGAACCGGCCTGGCTTCAGAACCCCAAATCAGCTGCCCAGAGGCTGCCGAGTAGATGCCCAGATCGCTCTGGGCTGTGAGTCCAGCCGGCAGACTCAGAGAGCACTCGAGCCCCAAGGCACGGAGGTGTCACTGGAGAGCAGGGGGCCCCTGAGGAAATGGGCACAGAGAGAGACAGAGACAGAGAGAAAAAGAGACAGAGACACACAGAGAGAGAAAGAGACCGAGAGAGACAGAGACAGAGAGACAGAGAGAGACAGAGGCAGAGAGACAGAGGCAGAGAGACAGAGACAGAGAGAGATAGAGACAGAGAGAGACAGAAACAGAGAGAGACAGAGACAGAGAGAGACAGAGAGAGAGAGGCAGAGACAGAGAGAGAGGCAGAGACAGAGAAACAGAGACAGAGGGAGAGACAGAGATAGAGAGACAGAGAGAGACAGAGACAGAGAGAAACAGAGACAGAGAGAGACAGAGACAGAGAGAGACAGAGACAGAGAGACAGAGAGAAACAGAGACAGAGGGAGAGACAGAGACGGAGAGAGACAGAGACAGACAGAGACAGAGACAGACAGAGATAGAGACAGAGACAGAGGCAGAGACAGACAGAGACAGAGAGACAGAGACAGAGAGAGACAGAAACAGAGACAGAGTGCCAGGCTCAGCCTCTCTGTGCTGAGTGCCCTGGGACAGACCCGGAGCCCAGGTGGGCTTCCTGGCTGTGACAGCCCTGAGAGGGACCCCTGTGCCCTCTGCTGCCACCTACTCCCCCTTGATGGAGGTGGCCGAGCCGCCGGCCTCTTCAGGGGGGATCTGCCACTCTGCTGCCCGCCGCACCCCCGCACCCCTCCTCTGCCCCCCCACCCCTCCTCTGCCCCCCCTCCCCTCCTCTGCCCCCCCAACCCCTCCTCTGCCCCCCCACACCCCGACTCTCCCACAGGGAGGGGCCCCTTGCTGCCCTCAGGGAGAAAACCAGGACGGACACAACGGCCGGAGACGACGGAGACCCGCTGGGAGGCTCCGGGACTCACTGAGCCAGAGGTCAGGGGTCAGAGGTCAGAGGGTGGTGTGGCAGTACAGGGAGTGACCACTGCCTGGGCCTGTACAATAAACCAACCAAAAGGGTCCGACGCCCAAAGCAAGCGTGTGCCGCTGAGTGTCCTGCCACAAGGTGGACCTCAGCAGCCCTCGGGGCCAAGGCACCCTGCGGGGGGGGGGGGGGGGGGCCCACAGGCCCGCCGGGAATCAGCCCTGAGCACCGCCGGGTGTGGCCCCAAACAAAACAAACAAAAAAAAGCCGGCCCCTGGCATGGCCAGGGGCTCCCTGGTCCGAAGGACACTGGCCGTGAGCAGCCAGTGTGCCACAGGCAGGGGCTGTGCGTGCCGCCTAAATATCAGCCCTAGGGCAGCCCAAAGGGCAAGAAAAGGACAGATGGCCCGGAAGATAGGACAGTGAGTAGGGCATTGGCAGCCAAGCCAGGTTCCGAGCACCCCCAAGAGCAATTCCTGAGGTGCTGGAGCGATAGCACAGCGGCGAGAGTGTTTGCCTTGAGCACAACCGACCTGGGTTCGATTCCCGGCATCCCATTGGGTTCCCCGAGCACTGCCAGGAGTGACCCCTGTGCATAGCTGGGTATGACCCAAAAAAGCAAAAAAAAAAAAAAAAAAAAAGAGTAATTCCTGAGTACAGAGCCCTGACCATTGTTGGGTGTGTCCCAACACACACACACACACACACACACACACACACACACACACACACAGACAGAGGTCCTCTACCGGGCTGCTCATATGCCTTTCCCGGTCCTTATCCACACAGCCGACCCCCTCCCTTCAAGACTTCCCCTGAAAAGAAAATCTCGCCTGTTTAGTTTTGATTTCCTCCATCTCTGGCTTCTCCAGGTTCATTTCCTCCCTGGGCCACCTCTGGGCCATCCTCGTCCTACCTGTCTCCATGACACACCTTTTACATACTCCCCCGAGTTTGGGGTTTTATTTTATGAGCTTTGGAGGCTGAGACTGTCTTGCTTGTCACTACATCTCTAGCATTAGACTTTCCACATGGAAAATGTTCAGTAAATATATGATGAAAAAAGGGAGGGAGGGACACGTACGCTCCCAGAGGCGAGTGGGGGGGGCGGGGAGGAGATTATCAGGAAGAAGATGCTTCAGCCCAAGGGGGCAAGTCAGACAAACCAAAAGCAACATCCGGCACGCGACTCACCTTCAGAGAGAGAGTTTCCATTTTGCAAACCTACAGAACGACGAAGCTGCCTTTTTCTTTTTTTTTTTTAATTTGTTTTATTGTACTGTATCACGTGAAAAAAAAATACAAAGCTTTCAGGTTTAAGTCTCAGTCATATAATGATTAAACCCCATCCCCTCACCAGTGCACATGTTCCTCCACCAAGAACCCCAATATACCCCCCTCCCACCACCCCCACCTGAGTCACTAATGATCTTCACTCTATTCTCTCTATACTTTGAATACATTCAACATTTCAATAGAAAACTCACAAGCTGCCTTTTTCTGAACGCCATGCAGTGGAAGAAAGAAGGGGGTCTCTGCCAGACCACCAGGTGAAGGGCCAGAGCAACAGGACAGCGGGCAGGGCGCTTGCCTTGCACACGGCCGACCTGGGTTCAATCCCTGGCATCCCACGTGGTTCCTAAGCACCAGCAGGAGAATTCCTGCAGGCAGAGCCAGGAGTAACTCCTGAGCATCCCTCGGGCTGGGTCCCCCCAAAGTCTAAGACAGAAAATCAAACCTAGCGAAGGTCAGCCAGAGAGTTGGCCCAGCAGGTAAGATGCCTGCGTCACGTGCGGCTGACCTGGGCTTGATCCCCGGCACCGCCTAAGACGCTCCAAGCCAGGAGTCAGCCCTGAGCACCACCAGCTGTGCCCAAATAACCAACCCAAATCAGCAAGGGCGAGAGGGCTGAGGGTGAGGCGACGGTTATTTGCCAAATTCCTGCCCCCACACCCACCTAGACAGCCCCTTACGTCGCAATGCCCAGTTTCCGGTGAGAAGCTCCAGGACAGTGTTGGGGCCGGTGGCCCGAGGGGGGAGGGAATCAGAGACCACTGACCGCCCTGAGGAAGGAAGAGGGGGAGCAAACAGCCCTGAGGTGCCCCCGCTTGCTCCGTGAGACACTCCGTGAGTGTCCAGCCTCACCAGGTGCTTGGCCAGTGCTGCGGAGAGGGCCACTTCCTTCCTGTCTGCCCGGACACCTGAGCACCAGGGGGCATTGTCCACACTCGCTACAAATGGCCAGCATGCTCGGGGCTCCCACTGGGGAGTCCGTCCACGGGTTTCGGGGAGGTCTGGGCTGCCGATCACCCCAGCTGGACCCAAGAAGCTCCACCTTCCTCCTCGCCCCTGACCAACCAGGCCCCCAGGGGCGACTCCCCCGTCAGTGAGACCAGCCCGGGGAGCTGTTCCAGGTGGACCCCGGAAGTGCAGCTCCCAAATGCCAAAATCAAGCCAGCGAAGACTCCCACCACGACGCTCCCACACAGCCAGAGGGCAGTCGTCTGGGAGGGAAATTTTTTTTTCTTTAAATCTGATTTTAAAATGGACAGAGGAACTGAACACACATTTTCCAAAAGGAGAGATGCGGAAGGCCGGCAGGCTTATGAAAAGATGTTCGATATCACTCATCATCGGGGACATGCCAAGCCAAACAGAACACAATGAGGTACCGTGTCGCACCTTTGTTCGCGTGCTGGGTTTCTTGTCTCCTGATCAAAGACAAGAAATAACCAGGGCTGGCCCGGAGGTTGGGGAGGAAATCACAATAGTGCGGTCGCTATGGGAAGTGGCGGGGCTTACTCATAAGATTCAAAACGGAACCGTTCTCTGCTCTCTGGCCCTCAAGGGTCCTGCATGCCACCTGCCGTGTTCACTGCTGTGTCCTTCACAACGGCCACGGCGCGGAGGACAAGACCATGTCCATTGCAGGATGAACAGAGATAGGAACTGAGATAGAGGAGGGTCTCGAAGGATGCGAACTTGGGGCCGGAGCCACAGTACAGCAAGGAGGGCATTGGCCTTGCAAGTAGCTGACCCAGGTTCGATCCCTCCATCCCTGATGCCCCCCTGAGCACCGCCAGGAGTGGTCCTTGAGTGCAGAGCCAGGAGTAAGCCCTGAGCACAGCCCCATGTGACCCAAACACACACACACACACACACACACACACACACACAAAAATACACATGCTGAAACATAATACCTATATAGGCATACACAGGATAAATATTGTAATGTTGTATGTTTTGGGAGATAAATATATATGTGTGTATGTGTGTGTGTAGGTGTGTATATATACATCACTGTACCACTGAATCACTGTCATCCTGTTGCTCATTGATTTGCTCGAGCAGGCACCAGCAACGTCTCCATTGTGAGACTTGTTACTGTTTTTGGTGTATCGAACAGGGCACAGGGAGCTTGCCAGGCTCTGCCTCGAGGGTGGGATATTCTCGGTAGCTCGCCGGGCTCTCCAAGAGGGGTGGAGGAATCGACCTCAGGTGGACTGCGTGTAAGGCAAACACCCTACCCGCTGTGCTATCAATAATTAAACCATTATGAAACCATTAAATTAAAGCCTAGCACTTGCAAGAATGTCCAGCGTCGTGCAGCGCATTATGCTAAGTGAAGTAAACCAGTCAGAGGACCAACACTGGAAGACCTTGTAGTACACTGGACTCACTGAAACGGTACAACAGAGGCTGTCAGGGGCTGGGGGGGAGGGGAGGCCATATTAGTCAAAGGCAGGAACTTCACTAGTCGATGGGCAAGTTCCAGGGCTCGGGTGTGGGAGAGTTAACAACTCCGGATGAGGTGCTTCCGAGGGGCTCAGAGAGTAGAACCTTCCGGGTGCTCCCCACAAGACAAGAGGAAATCCTGGGTCGTGTCCAAAGTGTCCACCTGGGTCGGGAGTCAGTGTAAGGCAGCTGCCCTGCACACCGGCCTCACCCTAACCTAGCGCGTGTCGATTCCGTGCCAACGAGGCTGGGACTGTGTGCGCGCACGCGCACACACACACACACACACACACACACACACACACAGAGCAGAGCCGGGCAGAGGGGGGAGAACCGACACCCAGCTCTGAGCACCATCTGCTTCTGCTCCCTTCCCAGGAAAGGGACCTTCAGGCATCCACATCCTCCCCGTGGAGAGGGGACCGTGCGGCCCTGGCGCCAACTAACGCTGAGGCGGGGAGTTGAGGGGTCAGACTGCGGAGACTGAATTGTCACGGTACAATGTGTGTATGCTGCCTGCACTTTTTTCCCTGCCACCTGCCACATGCACACATTCCTCTTTTTTTTTTTTTTTTTGCTTTTTGGGTCACACCCAACGATGCACAGGGTGACTCCTGGCTTTGCACTCAGGAATTTCTCCTGGCGGTGCTTGGGGGACCATATGGGATGCCGGGGATCGAACCCGGGTCGGCCGAGTGCAAGGCAAACGCCCTACCTGCTGTGCTATCGCTCCGGCCCCACACATTCCTCTTGTTGGCGCTGTTGATGTTGTTTTAGACTGGGATCGAGGACAAGCGTCTCGACACGGAGGCCGGGCTAATCAGCCATTCCCGCAGCATCAACGTGCGTTTAAATGTGCGAGCGTCCCGGCCGCCACGCCTGATTGGCTGCTCGACCGAGACCCTCGGTGCCCCCTCTCATGGGGACAGAGGTTGACAATGTCCCTGTGGTTTTCACAGATGTGTGCCTCCCGGCATCTTCGTCACGTGGTTTCTCTTGTCAATTCGGAAATGCCAAATTTCTCATGTCAAATCAGGATGACAGGAAAACTCGAAACATGGCGTTCTGCAAGGGCTGAGGGGCGGCAACAGGAAGTGGAGAGATCGGGAGGAGACAAATCATCTCCTTCTTAAGGTCCCCTTGGCACCGGTGCCTCAGTTTACCTGACTGGGTTGGCTGGAAGGGAAATGAGTCTCATAGAGAGAGACGAGTTCCAGCCACGGGATCTCGTTAAGGCTCCCCCGTCTCCAGCTACAACCCCCTGAACCTCAGTGTTAATGGGGGTCCTCTCTGGTCTCTTCTGTAAAAGGGGGGTGACCCCCACCTCCCTTTCAGTGGCTCTGCAACTAGAAGATGTCACCAGTGAGAATAACAGCCTCCGGGGCCAGAGCGACAGCACAGCCTTGCATGTGACCAACCCAGGTTCCATTCCCGGCACCCCGTAGGGCTCCCCGAGCACCACCAGGAGTGATTCCTGAGTGCAGAGCCAGGAGTAAGCCTGAGCACTGTCAATGTGACCCCGAGACACAAAAACAAACAAAAAAGCATGTCAGCCAGCACAGAGCACCTCAGAGCCAGGCTGGGACCCTCCTTCCCCCCCTCCTCTCATGTCTGTGTTTTGGGGGTTTTTTTGGCTATTTGGGTCACACCTGGCAATACACAGGGGTTACTCCTGGCTCTGCACTCAGGAATTACTCCTGGCAGTGCTCAGGGGACCATATGGGATGCTGGGAGTCAAACTCGGGTCGGCTGTGTGCAAGGCAAATGCCCTCCCCGCTGTGCTATCACTCCAGCCCCTGGGGTTTTTTTTTAATAGTTTTTAATAAATCACCATGAGCTTACGGTGCAGGAAGGCAATCCGTGAGAAAAGTTACTTCTTGGACATTTTTAAAAGCATCTAACCCCAAAGCAGGGGGATCTGGGATTCCATCTCAGTCCCAGTGACCTGGGACTCCGCTTCCTCAACTCTGAAGTGGGGCTTAGGGGGCTCACCTGGCTGGGTTATCAGTAAACAGTGAGAAAACCAGGGCGAAACTCCCACACAGAAAAGAACTCTGCAAATAACCCCCCACGACCCCCACACCCCGTTTCTGTCTCTCTGGCCCCACTCCCACACGTAAGTGAGAAAATGAGCGAGTGAGGTCACCTCCTCTGTGTCTAAGTGTTTTCTTGTGAGGAGACATCTTTCTTCTGAACATCCCTTCCCACGTGAAAAATCCGCATGGGTGGAATCCGGACAGACCAGACTGATGTCACTGCCGCATCACTCACTGCAGTCTGCCGCTACTGTGATCTGATGTTGCCGCCCCCACTTGGAAGGGAGAAAAAAATAATAATAATAATATGAAAGTTGGGAAGTGGAGAACTTCATCCTCCAGAGTTTTCAGAACCTAATTCGGCTGTAATCACGGAAGATTGAAAGGAGGCTTGGCGACACATTTCTCTTCCTCCTGGGCAGATGAATCTCTGCCTCGCGTTTGATTCTGAACGAGCTTCCCCTGCATCTTCAGTGGGTTTGACGGATCACGCACAGGAGGCCACTCAGTAAAATGATACAGTGGAGATCAGAGCATGCGAGATAATTTCCACCGAAATGTCTGCCACCAGCGATGAGTTATAGGCCTTTGTCTCCCACTTCATGGGACACAATTTCACTTAAAGCCCAAATCTGTCACTTCGGCATTGTTTATCGAAATGCACTCCGTCTCGTGGTCCCCTGAAGAACGGTGTCAAGTCGGGAGGGAGAAAAATCAAACAGGTACGAACATCCCCGGACAAAATAAAATAAGGAGAAATGGCTTCCGATCTGCATAAATATTATCCACCGGTGATGCCTCTGGGCCCAGAAATGAAGGCATCCGTCTGCGAGGGGAGTGCACGGTCTTGTCAGAGGCGCCTGCCGGGCCCTACAAACCCTCTGAGTCCTGCCCAGTGGCACCCCCGTCTCTGTTTGACACCTCAGCTTATTCATGAGTCCACAAGGAAAGGCTCAACGGGAGTTTCACCTTGCACAATTTCTCTAAGCTTCTTTCATGTTCTGTTTTTTTTTTTTTTTTTTTTGCTTTTTGGGTCACACCTGGTGATGTACAGGGGCTACTCCTGGCTCTTCACTCAGAAATCACTCCTGGTGCTGCTCGGGGGACCATGTGGGATGCTGGGATTTGAACCCAGGTTGGCCACGTGCAAGGCAAATGCCCTGCCCGCTGTGCTATCACTCCAGCCCCAATGTTACATATTTCTTGACTTTCTCACGCCATCCATGCACCCTGACATTCCTGAGGGTCTTGCGGAGACATCCAGGATGGCAGGGCCGGAGGAGCTTCCATTTAAGGAGCTGGGGGTCAAGCTGGAGCGACAGCACAGCGGGGAGGGTGTTTGCCTGGCATGCGGCCGACCCGGGTTCGATTCCCAGCATCCCATAGGGTCGCCCGAGCACCGCCAGGAGTAATTCTGAGTGCAGAGCCAGGAGTAACCCCTGTGCATCGCCGGGTGTGACCCAAAAAGAAAAATACTATCACTATCACTATCATCTTGTTGATCATTAATTTGCTCGAGCAGGCACAATAACATCTCCATTCGTCCTAGCCCTGAGGTTTTAGCAGCCTCTCTTTACTCATCCTTCCCAACGGTGCCGCATTAGAGGCTCTTTCAGGGTCAGGAGAATGAGACCCATCATTGTCACTGGATTTGGCATATAAATACGCCACAGGGAGCTTGCCAGGCTCTCCCGTGCAGGCAGGAAGCTCTCCGTAGCTTGCCAGGTTCTCCAAGAGGGAGAACTAGGCTATCAGATGTCCCAGGAATGAGTGCAATCATTCCGTGTCTGTCCCTTCCCTTCACTCGCTGCTGCATATCTTGTCCTTTGGCAATGCTAAAGTAGACTGCCACAGGGCTTTAATAGCAGTAAAACCAGGAGTGTAGGATAACATTGAAAAAAATGGTCTTTTTTTACATTCCTAAAAAGAAAAATACTATTCAAAAAATTAAAATAAAGAGCTGGGGATCCAGGTGTCCCTCCCCCCGCCACCCCCCACCATCCCAGCCGTGGGGCCCTGGGCATCGTCCCTTCGCCTTTCTGGACCTCTGGTCACTGAGAGCCTGGCCCCAAAGGCGGGGAAGCACCACCCTCTGCATTTCCGCCAATACCTGCTGACCCCCACGGCGGGCGGGCGCCTGGCCTCGGAACTGACCACCACTGGCCTGAGCAGGAAGGCCTGGGGGAGGAAGTGACCCCCTCCTGGGCTGGCTCCCTCGAGGGGGCTCTCCAGATGCTCGGTTCTCTTTAGGCTCCGTCCTGGGGCAGAAAGAACGCCTGGAATCTTCCGAGGCCTTGTGGGGGCCACTTCCAAGATGCCGGCGCCGGACACTGTCCCAGGGGAGTCTGCGGGCAGCCCCCGGCCCCGTCACCCTCCGCATCCCTCAAGCTCTCGCTACGCTTTGGATGAAGCTGCTGCGTCTCACCCCAGGAAGACCCACCCCTCCTCTGCCCACGCCCACCCTTTCCTTCCACACGGCGGTTTACAAAGTTGTCCCTGATGCCTTTGTTACGGGCATCCAATATTCCAGCCCCACACCCTCCACCCAGGAGACCTCCCCTCCCACACGGTCCCCATCCTCCCAGCCACCCCCCGAGTCTGCCCCCTCAGCAGGCACCAGCGAATTTATTTTATATTGCTTGTGACAACTAATCACTGTCATCCTGTTGTTCACCGATTCGTTCGAGCGGGCACCAGTATTGGATATGCCAAAAACAGTAACAATAAGTCTTTCCATGAGAGACGTTACTGGTGCCCGCTCGAACAAATCGATGAGCAACAGGATGACAGTGTGACAACTAAATGGCTAATGGAATTTTAAAAAAAGGGGGGGGCTGGAGCAATAGTACAGCGGGGAGGGCGTTTGCCTTGCACGCGGCCGACCCGGGTTCTAATCCCAGCATCCCATATGGTCCCCTGAGCACTGCCAGGAGTAATTCCTGAGTGCAGAGCCAGGAGTAACCCCTGTGCATCGCCAGGTGTGACCCAAAAACCAAAAAAAAAAAAAAACCCTTAAAAGTGAAAGAAAATTTGTGCCAACTGCTTGATCTCACCACACGAAGACCCCCCCCACCCCGCCTTGTCCTTCTGAGGAGAAGCCCAATCTTTGAGGGATGCGACAGTCAGGTGACTCGAGAGAGGCTGAGCCCTCTCAAGCCCCGAGAGCGTGGACCCAGGCTCACCTAAACCCGTCGCGGTGACGCTGACGCCGCCTTTCCGTGGCTGCCTCACACGAGCGAGCGCTCCTGAGGCGGGAAGTGGCTGGGAGTCTCTCCTTGCCGGTAAACAAACGCCTCAGAAGGACAAACGTTCCAGCCTTCGGGCCTGGTCGCCTGAGGCTGAGAGGTCTGGGGCAGGGTTTCCCTGGACCCCCGCAGACCCACCTGTCCCTCAGGGATGCTCAGGGTGAAACTGCGGCTACGCGGGGGTCTGGAGCTTGGTCCCTTCCCCACCCCCCGGCCTCTCTCACAGCATCGCCTCTGGGATAAGTCCCCCTTTTTGCTTTTTCCATGGTGACGGAGAGAACGTGGCCCTAACAGTATTAACGTTCACGCTTTGGGTGTGCAGAGTTACCGCATTCCGCCACCGCCAGTGCCCGAGCCAGAGCACTCTCCTGCGAGTCAGCCCCGGAGTGTGCCGTAGAGGACCCAGCGAGGATGCTGTCGGGGGAAACCGCATCTCCTCCTTCAAAGGCCCGGCTGAGCCATGGTGCGGCGGACGTGTGCAGGGGTGAAGCGTGAGGGGTGAATAAGTGAATGACAGGTGCAGGGGGAGGTGGGGGCTGCCTCCCCTGTCCAGGATATGGTACGACCTGGGCTCACGGCCAGACACAGGGCACGGAACGCGCAAGTGCGGGAAAAGCCAGACGTGACTGACAAGAGTTTAATAAAGGGCTCTGGGCCGCGGTGGGAGCCGGAGCACAGGAAATCAGAAAGGATATTGCAGTTCCCTGGAACGAGCGACGGCGAGGGGCCCAAACCACCCCCCAGACCGAGGCGGGGAGGAGCGGAGATGGCCCCGAGGCCCAGGAGGGTGGTCACTGCGGCTGGAGCTCCCGCCACAGCAACCTTCCTGGGAAGGCTGAGGAGGCACAGCCCCTCCTCCTCCTCCTCCTCCTCCGTCCCACCCTCTGCTGTCCCACGAGGGTCACTGGCCCAGCCCAACCTGCCACTGCACCTCCTCACTACAGTCCACGGAGTCAGGGTCCGGGAAAACAGTGCAAGAGCAGGTGGGCAGCGGGTCCGATGGACACGCGCAGAAACATCCGACACAGAGGCCATGCAGAGACAGGACAGGCTCCGGGCAGGTCCTCCGTGTCCAGCTCGCCACCACGGTGTCGCCTACCAACAGACTCTCCCGCACACTGGCTGAGCTCCTACATGGACACGCGTCCCTGCCCGTGTTTTGTTCACACGGGAAACTCTTCTCCAATTGGGGCTGGAGTGATAGCACAGCGGGTAGGGCGTTTGCCTTGCATGTGGCCGACCCGGGTTCAAATCCCAGCATCCCATATGGTCCCCTGAGCACCGCCAGGGGTAATTCCTGAATGCAGAGCCAGGAGTGACCCTTGTGCATCGCCAGGTGTGACCCAAAAAGCAAAAAAAAAAAAAAAAAAAAAGAAAGAAACTCTTCTCCAATGGCCGGAGTAACTGCAGGGCCCGGGAGTCGGGGGACTTTGTGGTTCCGAAGCCGATTCAGGGTGCAGGAGAGCCAAGGAGTGGATCAGTGACAGAACCAGACCCCCGGCAGACACGGCTGCCCCGGGGAGGTGAGTCTCTGCCCCTCAGCCAGAAGTGCAGCAGATACATTTCTAACTAGTCAGTGTGGCCCCTTTTCTCCCAGCTGGGAGCCAGCAATAACTGTGACAAGTTTTGCGTCGTCCAACACTACAATCCTTCCCTCATGCACAGAAAAAGGAAACTTGCTCATCCTTGGAGATGAGGCCTTGCATTCCCTGCTTTCTCGCTTTGCGTCCACAACCCTCAAGAAGTCAGTTATGGCTTCTATATTTTGAAGTGGTTCTTCACTGCATCACTGTATCACTGTCATCTTGTTGCTCATCGACATGCTCGAGCAGGCACCAGTAACGTCGCCATGGTGAGACTTGTTGTTACTGTTTTTGGCATGTCAAATACGCCGCGGGGAGCTTGCCAGGCTCTGCTGTGCGGGCGGGATACTCTCGGTAGCTTGCCGAGCTCTCTGAGAGGGATGGAGGAATCAAACCAGGATCGGCTGCGTGCAAGGCAAACGCCCTACCCACTGGGCTGTCACTCCAGATCCAGCCCATTCCTACAATAAGATGAGCACTATGATGAAAACCTTAAGAGAAGTCTTTCTGTTTGTTCGTGGGGGACCCACACCCAGGAGTGCTCAGGGCTGACTCCTGCCTCTGCACTCAGGGATCATTCAATCGGGTGCCAGGGATTGAACCCTGGATCAGACACGTTCCGGGCAAGTGCCTTCCCGGCTGTGCTGTCCTTCTGGCTCCAAGACACGCCTCTGTAAAACATACGTGTCAACAGTCCTGGCGATGACACCATCCAGGCCCTGCTCTATGTGAGAGACACATCCACAGTCCCGGCAACGCAGTCATCCCTGAAGCCATCTCCAAGGCCTAGTGGCCGTACTGCCTTCCCGTGACTGCTTGTCCCTGAAACCCTTCAGGGCCCTCCAAATAATGAGGATCTGTCCATCCTCCTTCGAGCAGAAGATGCCTTGACTTGGGGGGCCCAAGTATGTGACTCAGGTGGTAAGTAAGCACAAGTCCCGCCTGTTTTGGGTTCTGGGCTTGACCCCCAGCACCACCTGGTTCCCCCCAGGACCTCCAGGGACAGCCCAGTGTTCCCCCAGCACCACCAGGAGTGGCCCCATCAATAATAATTTTTAGAGACCCTCCGCTCCTAAAGGCTGTGATCCTGAGGTCTCCTAACCCATTTTGGCACCAGAGCGGCTTCTTGCAGCCATGCATTTTGACTGTGAACTGAGCTAAAATATTAGAAACCCAAAACTGAGTGAGGACTCAGAGTCTTCACTCTCAGCAATGAAGAGAAATCATTAGATGATGCCTATTCAGCAGGCCTGATTGTTGGGGAAAATTTCCAAACAATAATAGTGAGTTCTGTATGGAAATATGGAATGTACTCAAAGTATATAGAGAATAAAGGGAATATCATTAGCTACTTAGATGGGGGGTGGGGTGGGAGGGAGGTGTATTGGGGTTCTTGGTGGTGGAGCATGTGCACTGGTGAAGGGATGGGGGTTTAATCAGTATATGACTGTGAATTAAACCTGAAAGCTTTGTAATATTTTTTCACGGTGATTCAATAAAATATTTTTATATTAAAAAATAATAATAGTAATAATTTTTTTAATTAGGGGCTGGAGCGATAGCACAGTGGGGAGGGCATTTGCCTTGCACTTGGCCAACCCAGGTTCGATTCCCAGCATCCCAGAGGGTCCTCTGAGCACCGCCAGGAGTGATTCCTGAGTGCAGAGCCAGGAGTAACCCCTGTGCATTTCCAGGAGTGACCCAAAAAAGAAAATAAAAATTAAAAGCTGGGTTGTGACACTTTCAACTACCCCAATGAGCACAAAGCTTTTTGAGACAGTCACTGATAACTCCTACATGCAGATGAGAACATTATGGCCCAGAATCAGTGAAGTGATGTGCCGGGATCCCCCAGGCACAAGACGTCAAACGTCAACATTCACACCCAACACCAGCTGATTCCTGCAGACCTTCCCCTTATCCCAACTCTGCTCAGGTCTGGGTTGACCTAACTACTCTTTTCTAGTCTGCTACTTCCATTGAGAAGGGATGAGAGGGGCTGGAGCAATAGCACAGTGGGTAGGGCATTTGCCTTGCATGCGGTCAACCATGGTTCGATTCCCAGCATCCTATAAGGTCCCCCGAGCACCGAGAGGAGTAATTCCTGAGTGTAAAGCCAGGAGTAACCCCTGTGCATCACTGGGTGTGACCCGAAAAGCAAAAAAAAAAAAGTGGGGGGAAGAGAAAGGGAGGGAAAGAAATCAAATTTAGAACACAGAGTGGAAATGAGAGAGTTAGAGAGACAGAAACAGAAAGAGACAGAGACAGAGAGAGACAGAGAGACAGAGAGAGACAGAGAGAGAGGGGAGAGAGAGAGAGTGAGAGGAAGAGGCGTACGGAAAAGTGTTTGCATGCAATTGGATTGAACGGAACCAGGTTGAATTGAGTGACTGTTTCCATGAATCTAAGCTCTCGGTTTTTTCATTTCTGAAACAGATTCATCTCACAATCAATATGAGCATTTAATGCAGTGTTTCTTTTTCCCTCCAAGAGCTGTTATCGAATCAATGATCTCCCTTCAGATCAATGGCTCCTCATAAATAAAGAATGCAGGTGAAACGCCGTTGCCTTGGCAGGCACCTCCTTCCCCTGCTGCATACACATCTGGGCCTTCCAGAATGACACTGCTCAGATCTTGGAGTCACTCAAGGCTCATTTGGCAGATAAAGAGACCCCCGGGGCCACGTGCCGTCTGTGCACACCACTTTGTGCCTGAAGAAGTTCTTCATGGTAGCCGCCGTGAAAGAAAGCAGCTCAAGTCATAATGCCCAAAAGGAGAGAGTGAGAGTAAGGGGGGAATGTCTGCCACAGGGGCAGGGGGAGGGGTGGGATGGGGGGGTACTGGGGACATTGGTGGTGGGGAATGTGCACTGGTGGAGGGATGAGTGTCCGATGGTTGAATAACTGGAACTCAAACATGAACGTTTTGCAATTGTATTGTATGGTGACTCAATAAAAAATAAATGAAATGATTTTTTAATAATTTTTCAAAAGAAAGAAAGCAGCTCTCACACAGTCAGGGCATACAAGAACTCCAGGTACAAATGCTGAATTTTCAAAGCACTTCACTGGGAACCATCAGCAAAATAAAGTCTGTGGGGGCCGGAGAAACAGTGCAGGGGTCAAGGCACTTGTCGTGTACACAGCTGACCCCAGTTGATCCCCACCCCAAGAGGGACCCCCGAGCACCAGAGACAGAAGCAGACTTTGAGCGCTGCCAGGTGTAGCCCAGACCCCTCCCCAGATGGAAGTCTGTGCAGGCACACTTCACCAGCTTGCTGGGCCTGAAGAACCCCACCTGCGAACAGGTCGAGCCCAGCCAGCTCTCCTCTCCTGCTGGGGGACGGGGCTCCCGGCTGCTTCCGGGGGCAGACAACAAGGAGACATGACTTGGCAGAACGCTTATGGGGGCAGCTTGAGGGTGTCAAAACAAGAAATGCGAGTACCCTTTGGCCCTGCAACTACACACACACACACACACACACACACATATACACACACACACTCTCTCTCTCTCTCTTGTTCATTAAAACACTGTAGTACTGTGAAGTTCATGCCCGCTTCAGTCAGCTTAATCGGCGGCTGAATAAACTGTACTCCTACATTAAAATATTTATATATATATATATATATATATATATATATATATATATATATATTCTGTAATGCCACAGGCAAGAGCCATAGTACAGCACGTAGGGCATCTGCCTTGCATGCAGCCAACCTGGGTTCAATTCCTGGCACCCAATATGGTCCCCTGAGCCTGCCAGGAGTGATTGCTGGGTGCAGAGCCAGGAGTAAGCCTTGAACACTGCCTGGTATCCCCCCTATCCCCCGCAAAAAAAAAAAAAAAACCTGCAATATCAAAACACTGAAAACACCATCAAGGCACTGGCTAAACAAATGCAGTGCAGCTGTTCAGCAGAGGGCCAGCCAGCCATGGAAAGAGGAAAGGAGGCTTCTCTAGACTGTTTCCATCAACACTATTTCACTATTTTTTAAAATAGTTTTAATATACTTTATTTTTAATAATTCACTATTTTCTCAAAATACCATCTTTTTAAAAAAATTATTTATTTGTTTTGCTTTTTGGGTCACACCCAGCAATGCTCAAGGGTTACTCCTGGCTCTGCACTCAGGAATCACCCCTGGCAGTGCTCAGGGGACCCTATGGGATGTTGGGAATGTAACCCGGGTCTGCCTCATGCAAGGCAAACGCCCTCCCCGCTGTGCTATCGCTCCAGACCCTCAAAATAACCACCTTAAGCCACGCGAGGCGTAGGGCTGGGCATGCGGCCACCGGGCTATGTTTCCGTGAGAGGACTCGCATTTCTGCTTCCTAGTTTCTGCGTGTGGACGTTCTTCGTGAGAAGCACTTGGAGGAGGCTCTCGAAGGTTCGCTGCCGTGGAAAGCGTGGCCCAGCCACACCTGGTGACATTCAGGGCTGTGAACCGCACCTCACAGCTTCCTCAGGCCTCGGCCCAGGTCCGAGGGGGTCTCCGGGGGCTCCCAGCTCCCCCACGTGCTTCTGATTCCCACCACCAGTTAGCTGCATCCTCCATTCCTTGCTTGTGCTCACAGGGTGACCACGGGGGGGGGGGGGGAGGAAGGGGCCCCCCATACGGCCGTCGACGTCCTTCAGACCATTAAACTGATCCCACAGAGAGACGGGGGCTGGCGCCTGAAACAGACGCTACGACTTTGATCGTGAGCATGCTAAGGGCCGGGTTACCCCTTCTGCCACGTTCTCTGTGCCACAGAGACCAACCGTGTTACCGGATGGGACCAGGTGGGAATACCAGCGCCGTACTAGAAGCTTCTACCTTGGCCGAGCACCGGGCAGACAGAACTCTGAAGAGACTTCTGATGATTCTCTCTCCTACTCAATGCACTGGAAATGAAAGGAGATGGAGAGGGAGAGAGAGTAGCCAGGGGGCGGCCAGCAGCACCAGATGTTAAGATACCGAAGGCGGGCTGGAGCAATAGCACAGCGGGTAGGGCGTTTGCCTTGCACGTGGCCAACCCGGGTTAGATTCCCAGCATCCCATATGGTCCCCTGAGCACCGCCAGGAGTGATTCCTGAGATGCAGAGCCAGGAGTAACCCCTGTGCATCGCCAGGTGTGACCCAAAAAGCAAAAAAAAAAAAAAAGATACCGAAGGCTCCCTCTCACGGGCCCCCCGGTTCTCAAACTGGGGCGCACGGTGCCCTGAGGAACCCCGTGTACCCCAGGGACCTACGGAGCCGCCGTGTGGAGGGAACCGTCTTCCTGCCGCGTCCATAGACCTGGGCCCACAGTCATTTCCCAGAGCTGCGCTGCCAGGGAGGGTGCAGAATGCACAAACACGCAGATGAAACATGAGGCGTCCGCGGTCTCGGGCTACACTCCACCGAGTTTGCATTCATTCCTCCTTCCCTCTTAGGGGCCGTTTGTTAAAAGTTTGAAAACCCCCGCTGGAGGCACACTGCCCTGCAGAACGGCACGGCAAAATCAATCTCGTTACCCTAAGATAAATTTCGCTTCTCTGAAATGAAAGTAACAAGCTCGCTCATCCACCATTTTCACCTGACTTGGCCACAGATGGCTTCCAAGTGCTCAGACTCCCGTCGTCCCTCGAGGCCCAACATGCTGCTGGCTCTGAAGGTTCCAGGCGTCAGAGGCCCTCCCGGGTCAGGGACACAGGAGCAGGAGACCAAGCTGTGACCCCACGACAGGGACTATCTGGAGGGGCCCCACTGCAGTGAAACCCGCTCACCTGGGTGGGTTTTTTTTTTAATTTTTCTTTTGTTTGTGCTCAGGGCATACTCCTGGCTCTGCGCTCAAGTGTCCCTCCTGGCAGTGCTCAGGACACCCTGTGGGATGCCGGGGATTGAACCTGGGTCAGCTGTGTGCAATGCCCTTCCTCCTGTACTATGAGTTTTCAATAGTGCTCACCACTTGTAGGATAACATTGCCGCAGCAGCTTAGGTTTATTGGGGTTACTCCCATCACAGTGCTCCCATTCCTCTGTGTTTATTTATAACTTCTTTCTTTGTGCTCTGCTGACTTGAAAATATTGTTTTCCTCTTCTTCTTAAGTCCTTTGCATAGTTTGTTCAGAAGAATGTCCCTTTTTGCACGGGCACAGGAAGACAGTAAATGCCATGCTTTTGTAACGTGGGAGTTAATTGATTCTCAGTGATATTTACCTCCTGGGCATCTGTTCTCTCAACTTAAGCCCCAGTCGCCCTTACTTCCTAGCCCCCCAAAAAGCAGGGTCCCAACAAGGAACTGGATGGACCCAGGGCAAGCGGTGAGCTATGTGCTACCCTGGCATCGAGATGGGCCTGGCCAAAGTGCCTAATGCTTAACTATACGTTAAGAGCTTGGTCATGGCAATGACCCCCAAAACCCCTGGCACTTTCCTGGCACTCTGTTCCCCCAGGGGGTGCCTGTCCTTATCTCCCAGATACGATAAGGAAATCACGGCATCTCTGGGACAAAGCAGGAAAGCTCCAGTGATCCAGACCGAGGCTGGGGTCTCTGCCGTGTGGCATCAAAACTCAAGCCCCCGGCTCCGTGACCGCATGGACACGAGCTCGTCCTTCCTGTCCTCTCCGGAGGCCCACGTGCGTGTGAGGGCACAGGCTGCAGAGCTCCTAGGCTCCAGCCAGCGGGAGAGCGTCACCGTTCAGTCAACATTTGCACGAGCGTCATCAAGAGAAGGACTCCTGATAAACGGATTCTCGTGAAGGGGTAAACGCCTGGGACAGGGGCGACTTCCCGATCCGCCAATCCAGTGACTGCCAGTGCGCTGGCGAAACGTGCGAGCCTTCTTCCTCTTTTGAACTGTTCTAGATTCCCAGTCCTCGCTAAGGCACCAGGACTCAGTCTGTAACCAGCAGAAGCCTGAAGAGAACCCCACTGGCTCAACCGGAAACCCCGCCCCCCGTTTCCGGTTTGGCTTTAGCCCCACCCCCGCCTCTGGAGCCCAGATCGTGTTCTGATCAAACAAGAGATCTCTGATGCTGTTTGGTCTTTGTTAGGCGGAAAGTAAAATAAAATGGGTGTGTGCACCTGCCGGGCAGCCTGGCACTTCATCAACTAGAAAGAAGGGGAGGAAATTGGGAAAAAAAAAAAAAACAGTCTTTCTGCTGCTCAAAATCCTCCCAGCCGCCCACCGTGGGCCCCACCCTGTCTGGGATGGACGGTGAGGTCGGTCGTGCTCTGGACAATTCAGAGGCAGGAGCAGGGGGTGAGGGAGCCCCGCTGATGCGGAATGATGGCGGAAATCAGGCCGAGGTAGGGAGGTGTAAATTCTGGAGCATGCTTTACGACCCCATTAGTTCTTAAGCACATAAGGATCCCAAATCAAGGAGCATGCACACGCATCCCCTTGGATTATTTAAGAGATAAGGCGTGTTCAAAAATTAGCATATAGATCAGGGGCGTGTGGTTGAGTGCCGCTAAAGTGGGCTATAAATGCCGGGAACAGTTGTGCTTCTGAAGGCGCTTTACATCACTCCAGTGAACTGTGAGTCACAGAGTGCCACGCAAGGCCTGATCTGGGCACCTAGCCGCAGTGCCACCTGGGGGCCAGCCCCTGGTCTCAGCAAACACCCGGGTCTTTAACAGACAGGGGTACTGATTTTCTTTGTCTTTATAACTGCCAAGTTGGGGGTTTACTTCATGTATTTTTTCATTGTTTCTTTGTTATCTTTCAAAATGCCTGTTGGGGGGCTGGAGCAATAGCACAGCGGGGAGGGCATTTGCCTTGCATGCAGCCGACCCAGGTTCGATTCCCAGCATCCCATAGGGTCCTCTGAGCACCGCCAGGGGTAATTCCTGAGTGCAGAGCCAGGAGGAACCCCTGAGCATTGCCCCATAAAGGTGTGACCCATAAAGCAAAAAAAAAAAAAAAAGCCTGTTAGATCTCTGGTGATGTTTTGTGTTTGTGTTTGATTTTGGGGGCCACATACGTTGGTGCTCAGGGCTCTGCACTCAAGGATCACTCCTGGCAGGGCTCCGGGGACCATATTCGGGGTGCTGAGAATCAAACTTCAGTCACCTGCGTGTAAGGCAAACGCCCTCCCCACTGCACTATCTCACAGGCCCGGCTTTTTAATTAGCATGCACCCCATTGGTTTTAGGAGATCGATCCAGGGATAAATGTTTGCCTCTGTCTCTCTTTTGATAAAATTTACAATCTTCACCCATGACATAATGCGGCACTTCCCATCACCCTATGAAGAATAAATTTAAATCAAAGAAGCAGAAATGCAGGAAGCACATCCCTGCTGGGGCCTGATTCCTCCTGGTGTCCAATACAAGCCCGTTGTAGGAGCTACAAGCATAGAACTCGAAGGCAGGGAAAGAAAAGCCAATTAAGCACCTAGACTAAAGGGTTTTCTTCTTCGCCGTCATGTCCTTAAGTCCGAACAATAGGTCAGACACGGGAGTCCCCAGGGCCACTTGTCAAGTTCATGGTCGGTTGCCAAGTTCCACCACAAACTCATCTTCCTCCCACACCTGAACTCCCAGGCCCAGGAAGTTAAACGAGCAGAGAAAGCTCAGGCCGACAGCTCTCTCCAGCCAATCTCCCCCTAACTGTTGGTTCTCAAAGGATGGAGGCCCAGATGCCTGAGAAATGGCTCGTTCATGGTCATCTTCTATGTCCACTTCGCTCCTCGTCTCATCTCTCCCTTCACAGGATTTTTTTTCTTTTTGGGTCACATCTGGCAATGTACAGGGGCTACTCCTGGCTCTGCACTCAGGAATTACTCCTGGTGGTGCTTGGGAGACCATCTGGGACGCTGGGAATCGAACCCGGGTTGACCGCATGCAAGGTCAACACCCTCCCTGCTGTGCTACCGCTCCAGCCCCCCTTCACAGGATTTTATGCTGTGACCTCCCCGATAGCTCCTAAGAGGTCATCCAGGGTGTGTCTCTGGAGGGTCTTTCCGGGTCAGGAGGTGGAGGGAGGTGGAGTAGACGCCCTCACCTGGGTGGGTCTCAGCCAGCTGAAGGACAGATGAGGACAAAAGGGCTAACTCGTCCCCGAATCGGAGTTCTCCCCAGCTGGCTGGCTCTGACCTGGGAGTCAGTCCGTGATTTTGTCTTTTGGTTTCTGTTTTTCCTACATTCAGACAGTGCGGAGACATCTGCTCCTCTGGGTCTCGAGTCTGCCAGCCTTTTGGCCAAGGCTACGGTGTTGGTGCTTCTGGCTCACCAGATTGTTGATTCAGGCCACAGATCTTTGAACTTGGGGTGTGAGTCAAATCATAGGATAAAAAGAGAGGAAGTGGTGGATGGATGATGGGTGGGTGGGTGGATGGATGGATGGATGGATGGTGGATGGATGACTTGATGGATGGATGAATGGATGGATGGATGGATGGATGGATGACTGGATGGATGGATGGATGGATGGATGACTGGATGGATGGGTGATGGATGGATGGATGGATGGACGGATGGATGGATGGATGGGTGGATGGATGGATGAACTGATGGCTGATGGATGGGTGGGTGGGTGGAGAGATTGATGGATGGATGGATGGATGGATGGGTGGATGGATGACTGGATGAACTGATGGCTGATGGATGGGTGGGTGGGTGTGTGAGTGGATGACCAATCATCATGTTCTAATTCTATCGCCACAATGATTGGTTCAGAACTGGGCACTTGAACCTAACAGCTCAATGAGGGTCAGTCTCAGCTTCTGTCAAGATTCTTGGCCATGATGCAGTCGCTTCCCCTGGAAAGATGATTAAGCCGGGAGGAGGGAAATTAAGAACTGCAAAAGAACCTGAGAATGAAGCCAACCTGGATAAAGACAAAACTAAGAGCTTTGGATCAGAGAGGTTCCAAAGCATGTCACAAGGAGCCTCTAGATCCAGCCACTCCTGAAACCTAGGTGTGGAAGTCGTACGGAACAGTACAGCAATGAGAGCGTCCACATTTCTCTCTCTCTTTTTTTTTTTTTTTTGCTTTTTGGGTCACACCCGGCATGCACAGGGGTTACTCCTGGCTCTGCACCCAGGAATTACTCCTGGCGGTGCTCAGGGGACCATATGGGATGCTGGGAATCGAACCCGGGTCGGCCGCGTGCAAGGCAAACGCCCTACCCACTGTGCTATCGCTTCAGCCCCCACATTTTTCTCTCTTGCACAGAGCAAATCCAATATTTCTTGCCTTGCTGGCCTGGGAGCAGGAAGAAGTCAATCACCTTATTGAGGAAAGTCAAGTACAGCCAAGCGTCTGAGACATTATGTGCAAAGAAACCCAGCATGCACGTCCAGAAACGTGACTCCACTCTAGGGTAAGAGCAGCTAAACGCAAGTACCAGCAAGGCAAGATTGCTTGCTGGCTGCATGGCCTTGAGCAAGTCACCTACCCGCTCTGCGGACAGAGACTGTGATTCTATCTGCTGTCTAGGGTGATTTTTGGAAACGAGTAGGTACAGGGACATGGCTCTGCGCCACTGTGCCTGTCTTCCATGTGGGAAGCCGAGGGTGTGATATCTGACACTGGACAAATCAACTGGGCAAGGGACGGCTCGAAGGGCGGGAGCACGCCCCTGGCCCCTGGCATGACGGAGCCCCTCGTTCCATCTCTGGCACCATCCGGTCCCAGAGTCAACTACAGGAGGAGCCCCTGTGCATCGCCAGCTGTGGCCCCAAACAACAGAGCAAACCCACGCCAAGCAGGTACTACGGTTGTGTGCAATGACTGGCCCGCGTAGACACTCAACATAGGTGCCGTCCATCGCTGATACGATTCATAGTCACATGAATATGGATTCATATGAGGCTAAAATAAATGCTTTGAATGTGGCCACTGGGTCCCCGTGCCCTACTCACAACACCACCTCCTAAAATCAACGAGAAATCCTGTCCCGAAGACCCGTCTTTCTCAACCTTTTATCCAAACACGCCTCTTCCAACCTCGGTTCCTTCCTGTGGACCCTCCCGTCCTACCAGCTGGTCCCTTTGCCTCATGCCATACTCCGCCCCCCCCCCACCACCACCATTGACACAATTTTTACCTGCTCCCCCACCTTGGAATATCCTGGGGGCCGAGGGGTCCCCAACTGAGAAATGCTGCCATAAACGGCAGCCCCACCCCAAGTTTCCCAGCTAGATGGCTCATCCAGGAAATGACTCAACCGCTTCAATCAGGCCAAATTCCAGAAATGAAAAGAAAATACCACCATCTCTCCGCGTCAGAAGCCACTCAGGGAAGTTTCCCAATTACCACACTACTTCTGCACATCAAATATGAATTACTTTAATTGCCCCATAAGAATGCACTACTGAAGCATTTGACTTGCCCAGAACTAATTGTCTGTCAAAAAGATATTTTGCAGCCAAGCGAATCGCTTAATTGGACATCTAATTTAACTGAAGCTTTTTTTTTTTCCTGCTTATTTCATGCTTTCTTTCCTTGTTTTTGTCCAATTGTGAATGCCAGGCACTGCTTTCAAAAAATAATTTTTCTTGTTTTTTTTTTCTATTACAAAAGTAATGTATGTTCATTACGGAACACTGGGGAAAAAAATTAAATTCAGAAGATGAAAGAAAATGCCCTTTGACTTGCTTCCCTGAGAAAGACTAGCAAGATTTTTTTTTTAACAAGTTTCTTGCTAATCTGCTCATTTGTTGAGTTTCCTGATTGTTATTCTACCTATCTAACAAATGCATCTCTCCCAGCTTTCAGCCTGCACCTTACACTTAACAGTTTGGGTTGGAATTTTCCACCTGCCTACACCAAGATCTTCAAAAACGTTTTCTGGAAACACTAGAAGTTCCCAGGGACACTTGGCTTCGTCCCCACGTGATGCTGAGCGCGGATCTGCCTGTGACCTCCCGCTGAGTTTCAAGTCTCTGTTCTGGGGAGAGTCTCGATGGGGGGGGGACACGTCTCGAGGCTTCTCCTGTGTCTCCACGCCTTGTTCGAGCGTCTGTCCCCTCTCTCCGGACCAGGGTGTCTGAGAGCTAATGGCACCGGGAAACGGGGCGACCGGGCAGAAGGAGAGAGACTGGCCTGCTGACGGGGTCCCTCACGGTGCATCCCTCCAGGGAGACCCCCCCAACCCACACCGCTAATGGGCCGGGAGACACGCCCCCTCGCCCACAGCCCCCCAGCTGAGCTGACTCCCTACCGGGGCTCTCTCACGTCACAGAAGAGGGCGTGAGGGTCAGGACAAGGAGGCCGTGTTTGCTGCGACCCCGGGCGGGGCAGGGCAGGGCAGGGGGCAGCCGGCACCTACGGGGCATTCATTCATTACTTTTATCTGTCCTTCAGCCAGGATCTGCCAAGTTTTTTTATTTCTGCTTTTTGGGTCATACCCAGCCGTGCACAGGGGTTAGTCCTGGCTGGGAATCGAACCTGGGTCGGCCACGTGCAAGGCAAGCACCCTACCTGCTGTACTATCGCTCCAGCCCCCGCCCCAAGTTGCTTCCCCCACTTTTTATTGATTCACCATGAGACACAGTCACAAAGCTTTCATGTTTGAGCTTCGATCATACACTCATCAAACACTCATCCCTTCATCGGTGCACATTTTCCATCACTAAAATCCCCAGTACACCCCCACCCCCCACCACCATCCCACCCCCTTGCCCGACCCGTGTGGCAGACAATTTGCACAGAACTTTCTGCTTCGGTTATGTTTAATGTTTCGACACCAGTCAGTCCTACCACCTCTCAAACCTGTGGATCAGGCAACACCGGATGATCTGTTTTGTATTGCTTGTGATGGATAAAATATAATGTTGCGCGGCCACCCACAAACAGCCCCCGGCTACGTAAGCTCCCACACGGCCAGGGTCCCAGAGACACACACACGAATCCCGAGTTGCTTTAATGGCACCTGAAGCTCTAGCCAGAAGCCTGGGCGGGCCCAGGGCCGAGCTGAGCCCATCAGAGGCCTGGGTGGGCCGGGATCTGCCCTGGAATTTGCACAGCACGAGCTGAGGGTCGCTTCCACCAGGAGGAAGCACTGAGCACCAAAACCAAAGCCAAACAAAATGCGGAAGGTGGGAGACTGCAGAACCCGGAGCCAGTAGACAGAGCTGGCAGGAGCCGCCGGGGGAGGGGCAGTGCTGGGGCGACCAGCTCCTCGCCCGTCAGCACAGACCCGATCGCCCTCGGCGGACTCCTGAATTAACAGGACATCAGGGTCCGAACACAGCTCTGGAACCAGACCGCCTCCCAGCTGTTCTGCTTCTCGGCTTCTCAGTCCTCCCCCGTGTCCCCCCCCCACCTACGCTGTCATAGTTAATTAACAGTCACCTTTCCACCGGGCCAAGGTGAATTCAATTAAATGAATCCAAGGGTGTGGCTTCTGAGCGCCTCTCCTTAAAACGTGTTCGGCAAGGGCTGAAGAGAATGCAGATGTTAGGGCACCGGCCCTGTATATGGCCAACCCTAGATCCATCCCCAATGCCACCTATGGTCCCCTGCCGGGAACACTGCCGGGAGTGATCCCAGAGCACAGAGCTAGGAGTCAGCCCCGAGCATCACTGGAGATAACCCAAATCCCACTTAAAAAATGAGGGGCTACGGCTTTTGGCAGAAATGCATCTGGTCTGTGCATTTAACTAACGGCACCTCGCCACCCCGGGTGGGGAAAGGTGTCACGCCACCCCGGGTGGGGAGAGGTGCTTGTTCCTTCCGCCTTCCACCCCTTCCCCCGCCCGGCAGCACAGTGACCGCCATCTTTCAGAGCCTATTGGACAGCCAGGTACGAGACTGCAGTGACGAGACACGTGGGGCCTCACGGGCTGGGGGGGTGGAACCGGCCCTTCTCCCCTCCCCGACGAGGCCCCAAGTTGCTGCCCATGAACAGCTCCAGACTTATGACTGAAATATCAGAGGTCCAAAGTTGCACGGCCGCAACATCACAGGCTCTTCATGATCAGCTGTGGAAAACAAACCGTCTGGTGATGGCTTTTTGGCAGGTCTGATGGTTGGGGGAAGTTCAGGATAATAATGGTGGGTCTCTTGTTGAAATATTGGATGTGATCAAAGTGGAGAGAGAGTAAAGTGGAAAGCATCTGCCACATAGCCAGGGGGAGGGCTGGGATGGGGGTATACTGGAGTTCTTGGTGGTGGAAGATGTGCATGGTGAAGGGATGGGTGTTTGATCATTGTATGACCGAGACTTAAACTTGAAAGCTTTATGACTGTTCTCACGGTGATTCAATAAATAAAAAATAAAAATATATTTTTTAAAAGAGTCCCAGCGGGCACCACAACACCAGAGAATTCTCCAAACCCCATACTGAGCCAATATCACCAGGATAGCCCAGATGGAGCAGGTGCGGTCTCTCCGCCTTCCCCAGAAGGAATCCCGGCGACCATGAGGTTCTACAAGCAAGGCTCTGGAATGTGGGTATCAGGACTATTCCTCCGACCTCTCCTGATATGCAAAGTGAACAATGGAAAATAAACAATCTAGCGTCTGCCCCGGGAGGCAGACATGAATGGTGGTGGGAATATCCGAGCAAAATATAAATAATGTCCAAAACTAGAGAGAGTATCTGAGCAATTGTCTGCCATAGAGGCAGGGTAAGGACTGGGATGGGAGTGGGGGGGATACTGGGGACACTGGTGGTGGGAAGTTTGCACTGGTGGAGGGATGGGGTATGGCTGAACATCAAACATGAAAGCTTTGTAACTGTATCTCACAGTGACTCAATAAAATTTTTTTTATTTTAAATGAGGGCTACATAGTTGGCAGCCTGCCTCATGAGCTGGGGGAGACGGCAGCTGGGATAGAGAAAGGATCACTAAGTCAATGATGGTTGGAGGGATCGCTCGGGATGGGAGATGTGTGCTTGAAGTAGATAAAGGACCAAATATGACGGCCTCTCAGTATCTGTATTGCAAACCGTAATGCCCCAAAGTAAAGAGAGAGTCTGGGGGAAACTGTCTGCCATGGAGGCAGGGGGAGGGTGGGAAAGGGGGGGTTTACTGGGGACATTGGTGGTGGGGAATGGGCACTGGTGGAGGGATGGGTGCTCTATCATCGTAGGACTGAAATTCAGACATGAAAGCTTGTAACTGTAAATAAATGAAATGAGGGGCTGGAGAAAGAGTTCAGCAGTTCAGGTTCTTGTGTTATGGGCCGCACAAGGCTCAATGCCCCGCACCCCACGTGGTTGCAGGCACCACGAGCAGCCCTGAGCCCCGAACCCCGCCCGGTGCGGCTCGAAAGCCAAGCAAAGTGCTATGCGGACCCCATCAAACCCCCTCTGCTGGGCCAGGCACTGCCCCGTGGGACAGAGTCCACAGCCATGAGCAGGAAGGAGACGTGTGCACCCCCCCTCCAGGGACTGACCGCACAGGGAGGGCCAGAGACCTTGGCGAGAAGCCCCTGGTCCCGCCCTGACCGGGTCCTGCCTCAGAGCTAAAGTCCGCCCGACTCTGCCCGTTTCCTGAAGCACAGGGGCCGGCCTAGAGTTGGGTCTCTCTCGATTGTGAGAGGAAACGTCCAGACTCGCACCTGATCCCCAGGGGGAGGCTCTTTAGGGATCATCCTCTTTAGGGAGGAAATGGAGTGGAATAAAGGAAGGATGCCCAGGGCCGGAGCCATAGCACAGCGGGGAGGGCGCTGGCCTCACATGCGGCCGGCCGACCCAGGTTCAATCCCCGGCATCCCATATCGTCCCCTGAGCACCGCCAGGAGTAATTCCTGAGCACAGAACTAGGAGTAATGCCTGAGCATCATTGGGTGTGACAAGAAAAAAAAAAGAAGAAGAAGGTTGCCCAGATCACCCTTGAACCGAGAGCTTAGGGAGAGGAAGGACAGAGAAGGTAAGAAATCCGGGGGGGTGGGGGGGGCTGGAGCAATAGCACAGCGGGGAGGGCGTTTGCCTTGCACGCGGCCGACCCAGGTTCGATTCCCAGCATCCCATAGGGTCCCCCGAGCACCGCCAGAGGTGATTCCTGAGTGCAGAGCCAGGAGGAACCCCTGAGCATCGCCAGGTGTGACCCAAAAAGAGAAAAAAAAGAAAAGAAATCCAGGGGGAGGAAGAGGACGAGAAGGGGCAGTCACGGGGAGGCAGGGGCGGCTGCAGGTACGCTGGCGATGTGGAGAGCGGCACAGCTGTACACCCAAAGCACAGACCCGGCAACACCGAGATCTAAGCTGGAGCCACTGCACTCTGCGATGTCCCTCTCAGGGGGGCAGGCAGGTGGGGGGAGGGGATGGGGGGCCTGGAGGAGGGGAGCTGACAGTGGTGGTGGGACGGGCCTTGAAATACTAAACACCGAGCCTCACCCACGAGCGAAGCTGTTCCTAGACCTCGCAACACTCCATACCACACACCACCCATACTCCAAGAATAACACACATTTGATGGGGTTCAAAGTAGGAGGCAACCAATCTAAGAGGGAAATTTGTTTACAGATATATATATATATATATATATATACATACATATATATGCATGCAAGGCTTGATTTTTTTTTTCTTTTTGGGTCACACCTGGCGATGCACAGGAGTTACTCCTGGCTCAGGCACTCAGGAATTCCTCCTGGAGGTGCTTGGGGAACCATAGGGGATGCTGGGAATCGAACCCAGATCAGCCACGTGCAAGGCAAACACCTACCCGCTGTGCTATCGCTCCAGCCCAAGGCTCAATTTTTAACAACATGTTCGTGATCCCTTATTGAAGGGCTTAAAGGCCCCTGGATGAAATACAACAATCTTCATACTCTTTCCTCTAAGGAAACTTTTCGGTAAGCACTTTCAGCAGTTTTTCATAACACTGTAGTACTGTAGCTCTGTCATCCTGTTGTTCATCGATTTGCTCGAGCGGGCACCAGTAACGCCTCCATTGTGAGCCTTGTTGTTACTGTTTTTGGCATATCGAAGACGCCATGGGTAGCTTGCCAGGCTCTGCCTTGCGGGCAAGATACTCTTGGTAGTTTGCTGGGCTCTCCGAGAGGGACGGAGGAATCGAACCCGGGTCGGCCACGTGCATGGCAAGCACCCTACCCACTGTGCTATTGCTCCAGTCCTTTTTCATAACAAACAACACAAAATATATTATTTTGGTTCTGCTTTGAGGCAGGGGTTGGGATTCAGGATGGAAACATCCGAAATATGGAGGTGGGAAGGTGTCATGGTGGTGGGATTGGTGTTTGAATATTAAATGTCATCAAATATTATGAACTACTTTATAAAATAAAAAAAGTAAAAAAGGAAATACTAAATGTGGGGATGGAGCGATAGCACAGTGGGTAGGGCATTTGCCTTGCGTGGGGCCAACCCAGGTTTGATTCCCAGCATCCCATATGGTCCCCAGAGCACTGCCAGGGGTAATTCCTGAGTGCAGAGCCAGGAGTGACCCCTGTGCATCACCAGGTGTGACCCAAAAAAGAAAAAAAAAATACTAAATGCCTAAAAGTCAACTATCACTGACTTTGTAGATCATGGTTCTTTAATTAAATTATTTAAAATATTTTTTAAAGGGGGGGCGGGGACGCTCTTTCTACTTTGCACTCTGGCCTGTTTCCACAGAGGGGCCGGGAGTCCTCGCCCGTCTCCCTCCCGAGAACTCCAGCTCACCCCCTCACCCTTTGACCCCGTCCCAGGGACCTGCTGTGGCCCCTGGGGAGCCCCTTGAATATTCACACCAGCCCTGGGCAGAGTCAGGAACACTGAGCAGTAAATTATAACAAGCAGGCGTGGAGCAGGCTGTGGGTCATTACGCAGGAGAGCGAGGGAATCCGTCTTGGTGCCAGCCAGTCATCTGGCAGCCATAGCTCTGCTTTGCAAACTCTTACATATATGTATATATTTTTTAATACAGAATCATTTACAAAGTAAATTAGATTTCCGCACATCTTATCTAATTAGCCCGGCCCTCCGCAGGCGAGGGGTGACTGCTTAATTGCCAGCTAATGTCATCAATACCGTGCGTTTGCTTCGCCCCTCCGAGACGCCCGCACCAGGCCGGGGCCACCAGGGAAGGTGTGGGGACATCCCCGCGTGAGAGCCGCGTGGACGCGCTGCCTGGCCGCCGCTGTCCACTCCTGGCAGCGTCTCCTGCTCATCGCTGGCCTTCACCAGTGTCCCCCGGGAGCGGCCTCGGAGGCCAGACGCCAGCCAGGGCAGGCGTGTCGCTGGGGAGGCCGCTCACTCGGGACACGACGGGCCAGGAGGCCAGAACGGGGCCCCAGGAGGTGCGTCCACAAGCCTGTCACCACATCTGACTCCTCTGTGGAGCGCGGGCCGGGGGGGCGGCCAGCAT
Source organism: Sorex araneus (assembly GCF_027595985.1). Classification (NCBI taxonomy): domain Eukaryota; kingdom Metazoa; phylum Chordata; class Mammalia; order Eulipotyphla; family Soricidae; genus Sorex; species Sorex araneus. Next base: position 214,778,211 of record NC_073305.1, read on the forward strand.
GCGCCCGGGACTGTCAGTGCCGCAGAAACGGACCAACAGCCAGTGAGACAGCCTGGGAGCTAAGGTATGTGTGCTGACTTCAGGCCCCCAGAGCACTGCCAGGCTCAGCCCTGCAGCCCCTGAGCACTGGAGGGGGGGTCTAGGGCACCCCGAGCACCCCAGCAGCTCTGGGTCCCGGAGTTCCCACATGGAACCCCCAGCCTGGCCAGGTGGGAGTACCCAGGAGGGGCCGCGCCCCGGGCTCTGAGCACGGTCTGGGAGGCCCCTCCCCCCTAAGCCAATAAATAAATAAATAAAGGCCCGATTGGCAGCGTCTGCCCATTTCCCCGTGTAAATACCCCCATCGCAGCTGACTCCACAATGCCAAGACAATGTCGCCAAACAGGAGTCAGTGGGAAGACCCGGGTGCCCGAGCCTGCCCCAGAGTGCCCCCCCCAAAATGACAGAGCTGGGGTGACCCACCACCTGCTCTCTTCAGTCCCTGAGGGAGACAGTCCCAGCGGGGGCCCCCTGGCCCTCCACGCTGTCCCGGAGGAGGGCGGAGAGATGCTCAGGCCTCTGGGTTGCGGGTCAGGGCCCGTTTATCGCGGGTGTGCTGGAGGCGCCTCAAGAGAGGATGCAAAGCTATTTCCAGGCCAGGAGCAATAGCACAGCGGGGAGGGCGTTTGCCTTGCATGCGGCCAACCCGGGTTCGAGTCCCAGCATCCCCGAGCACCACCAGGAGTAACCCCTGTTAACCCCTGTGCATCGCCGGATGTGACCCCCCAGAAAAAGCAAAATTAAAATAAATCTGTTTCCACTGTGTGCCCCGATCATCCGTCTGGAAGAGGCGCAAGAGGCAGCGGGCCCGGGGGAGAGGGCGTGCGTGAGGGCGCTCCCGCGAAGGGGCCGTGGGGGAGCGTGAGCGAGTCGTGGGAGGATCTGGGGACCCGAGTTCCAGGCAGGGGGAGGCCAAGGCGGGAGCCGGGGTGGAGGACGGCACCCGGCGTGGCTAGACTGAGTGAACGAGACGCCAGGGCAGGCTGAGATGGGAGCCAGCGAGAACGACACAGTCCTGGGAACGTGTGAGGGGCAGGAGGGACTCAGACCCACCTCACTAGCCCGGCTCTCATTCTTCCCTTCCCTGCGGCCTTCTCACGACGCTGGCCTGGCCAGGAAGTCAGATGCCCCCGCTCTGGGCCTGAGTCTTAAACTGGGGTCACGGCGACTGGGGACTCTGGACAGTTCATCCGCCCTCCGGGCAGAGGGGCCAGAGCGATGGCACGGCGGGGAGGCGCTCGCCTAGCACGTGGCTGACATGGGTTCGATCCCCGACAGCCCACAGGGTCCCCCCAAGTACTGCCAGGGGTAATTCCTGAGTGCAGAGCCAGGAGTAACCCCTGAGCACTGCCGGGTGTGACCCCAAAACAAAAAACAACAATGAAAACCAACCTCCATGCAGGGGGACATGTGGGACACCCATTCACTGAGAGCCACTGTCACACACACACACACACACACACCCTTCCCTGGGCTACACAGCACTGGTTGTTCACACACACACACATACCACACACACACACACACACACACACACACACACACACACCCTTCCCTGGGCTGCACAGCACTGGCTGTTCACACACACACACACACACATGTTCACACACACACACACACACACCTTTCCCTGGGCTGGCTGTACACACACACACACACACACACACACACACACACACACACACACACACACACACACACACACACACACACACACACACACCCTTCCCCGGGACTGCACAGCACCACTGGCTGTTAACTGGTTGGGGTGGGCCTGCAGCTGGGGTCCCTACTGCAGTCAGTCCCCAGGCCTGCTCTGCACGGCCGCTCCCCTTCCATCTCTTCAAACCCCCTGTGCCCTCTGGAACCTTCCGCACAGCTACCCCCAGGCCACAGGGGCTCCCGCTGGGCCCAGCATCTGTTTGCGCCTGGGCCTGCTGTTCCCGGGAGGAGAGGCCGGGCCTTGCCCTGGGGGTTCTTTCACTCTGGGAGCTTGTTTGCCTCCTCTGCCGCTGGGCACTCGCCAGGGACGCTCCCGTCCGTCCAAACGGAGTCCAGACCTCCTCGAGAGCGTCTGGGAGAGGAGTGAGTAATAGCGGCTCTTATTGACGGTGCTTATCAAGCTTTCACTCCAAGGCTAGCCCTAAAAAGACAAAAAATAGACATTCCTGATGAACCAAGAGCCGCGGCACGAGAAGCAGAGCCTCCCGCCTACTGACTGTGATCCTGAGGTCTCCTAACCCATTTTGGCACCAGAGCAGATTCTTGCAGCCATGCATTTTGACTGTGAACTGAACTACAACCTCGTGCAGCCCGGGGAGGGATTTTTTTCCCTCTCCACCCCATTTTTCTGAGCGAAAATGGCGGCAGCGGCAGCAGCCACGCGGTGAGAGCCACCCTCTAGGACCCCTACACCAGGAGGTAGGACTTTCTTTAGTGACGTAGCCTGTAGGTGATCCTGGGAGGGGAGGTGTTCCCGGCGCGCCTTCCGCCCAGAGATGAACCAAGAGCCGCGGCACGAGAAGCAGAGCCTCCCGCCTACTGACTGTGATCCTGAGGTCTCCTAACCCATTTTGGCACCAGAGCAGATTCTTGCAGCCATGCATTTTGACTGTGAACTGAGCTAAAATATTAGAAACCCAAAACCGCGCGGCCGCGATAGCGGCCGCGCGGACTCAAAGTCTTCACTTTTACCAAGGAAGAGAAATTATTAGATGATGCTTATTCAGCAGGCCTGATTGTTGGGGAAAATTTCCAATCAACAATAGTGAGTTCTGTATGGAAATAGGAAATGTACTCAATATATAGAGAGAACAATGGGAATATCATCAGCTACTTAGATGGGGGGTGGGGTGGGAGGGGGGTGTATTGGGGTTCTTGGTGGTGGAACGGGTGCACTGGTGAAGGGATGGTGGTTTAATCAGTATTTGTGAGTTAAACCTGAAAGCTTTGTATTTTTTTTCTTGTTTTCACTGTGGTTCAATAAAATATTTCTTTAAAAAAAAAAAAAAATAGACATTCCTAAAAGCATACCTGTATGTGGGCACATACATTCCCTTCAGCGGCCCCATCGCATCGTCCCATTTTACAGACACGAGCACGGAGGCGTGGGATGAAATATGTCTTTGAACTAAGATTTGAAACTCACCGACCTGACCAGAGAGCCGGCTTTGAGGACCGTCTCACCGCCTCTCAGACCTGCGTCTTACTAGAACTCATCTGAGTCCTCCGTGCCGACAGACAGACGTACCCTCTCCCCGGAGGTCACCACGCAGCAGGGATCCTGGAGTGACAGCCGGGCACGGGCCAGAAAAGCGTTTGCCGCACACACCGAGCCCAGAACAACTTGCAGAACAAAGAGAGTGAACAAAAGCCCCTGTTCGGGACAAAGGCAGTCTGGGGGCTGTTCCCGCCCAGCACGCAAATCCAATTAATGAAAATCAATTCCTTGCATTTTCCCCGGCTTTGACAGGTCTCGGTGGAGAGTGTGTCTGATTCTGCACCCTACACCGTCCAGCAAGGACAGGAAACAGCGTCTGGATGCCCCCGACCCCCGTCACGACGGCCCCGGTTCCAGTCAGCTCACTGGTAACTCCGTGCCAGACCCTGGCGACACTGAAGTCATAAAACCGCGTCTGGGTCAAGGACCACCAGGTGCGGCCCGAGCGGCCCCCAAGCACCTGAGGGCTGCTCAGACACTGGGCCCCGCAACCCCAGCTGGTCCCACTGGACGCGGCCCCTGTAATAAATCCTAGGCTCTGCCTGTCCCATGATCTACACTGCGGGTGTATCAGACACGGGGGGCGGCCAGCAGCCCACCCATCCGCTCACCTCACTGAGTGGGAATGAAACCAAATTCCTAGACACATTTAAAACACACACACACACACACACACACACACATATCACTGTATCACTGTCATCCCATTGTTCATCGATTTGTTCGACGCGGGCGCCAGTAACAACTCCATTCGCCCTAGCCCTGAGATTTTAGCAACCTCTCTTTACTCGTCCTTCCAACAGTGCTGCACTGGAGGCTATTTCAGGGAATGAGACCCATCATTGTTTCTGTTTTCAGCATATGAATTTGCCATGGGGAGCTTGCCAGGCTCTGCCGTGTGGGCAGGATACTCTCGGGAGCTTGCCGATTTCTCCCAGACGGAGAACTAGGTGCTAAGAGGGAGCTTTGTTTTATAGTCTCTGGATCTTGGCCATTGATGGGATACATGGCGGCGCAGGGGCAGTTTGTGGGTGTGACTGTGTGTGTGTGTGTGTGTGTGTACACACAGGAGGATGAAAGTGATTAGTGCATGTGTGGGTACTTGCAGCAGAGAGGGTGCTTTCCTGATACGCAGCAAACTTGAGTTCAATCCCTGGGACCCTATAAGGTCCCCAGAGCTTGGCAGGAGTTATCCCTAAGCACAGAGCCAGGAGTGAGGCCTGAACACCACTGGGCGTGACCCAAACACACACACACACACACACACACACACACACACACACACAGGTACTAATATCAGAAGGTTTTGTTCACAGTGGAGTAATAGGGGCTGGGGAGATATGTGAACTAGTGTGGACATTTCTTTCTCTAAAGTTTTTAGATTTTTTTTTCCAAAATACGGAAACCGTGACTTCATTTCAGGAAAGAAGGGGCATCTGGGTGTTAAGATCTACAACCAGAGGCTGTCCGCCGAGATGTTCCGTTGCCTGAACGCCCATGGTCCCGGAGGCCATCTATCTACTTTTGGCACCAGCGGCTTCTTGCAGAAATGCCTCTGGACTGTGAACTAAGCCACGGCCCCATGCCGCCCCAGGAGGGGAAAGGTTTTCTCTCTCGGCTTTTCCTTTCCCTGGTGGCAGCGTGGCGACCGCCATCTTGCAAGGCCCACTAAAGAGAGGTACGAACTTGCAGCAACGGGATGCGCAGAGACCTCAGGACGGGGGGCATTAGCGGCGCTGCTCTCCACCGAGATGTGACCCAAGCGGGGCCGCACATGTGTGGGCCCTCCGTTGCTGAATGCCCATGATCCCGGAGGCCCTAAACAGCGGTACGAGCTTGCATCGATGCAATTTCTGGCAGAAATTTCTCTGGACTTAGTTACTACAATACTAAAATACAGAAATCCAAAACGTGCGGCAACCTCATTTTCTCTTCATTCTCAGCAAGGGAAAACAAACTATCAAATGCTGCCTTTTCAGCAGGTTCGATTTGGGGGGGGGGGATTCCAAATAATAATAGTTTTCTGTTGAAATATTGAATGTAATCAAAGTAAAGAGAAAGTAAAGTGAAAATCATCAGCCACACAGGTGAGGAGGTGGGGGTGGGAGGGAGGTATCCTGGGGTTCTGGTGGTGGAACATGGGCATTGGTGAAGGGATGGTGTTTGATCATTGTATGACTGAGACTTAAGCCTGAAAGCTTTGTAACTTTCCACAGGGTGATTCAATAAAAGAATAAAAACATAATAAAATATAAAAAGATATACAACACAGAGACAGGGAAATCCATCACAGATTTAAAATCAGTGATTTAACATCACAAAATATAGAGTATTTTGATACTCTCTCAGACTGCTGTTCCAAGGACCACTGAGGTTTGGAGAGAGGCTGGCCAGGCAGTGAGGCGGGTGGGGACGCTGCCTTACCCACAGCTCAGGCAGGTCTATGCCCAGTGCCGGAGTAATTCCCGAGTGTGGAGCCAGGAGTGACCCCTGAGCACCACTGGGTGTGACACCACCCCCCCAAAAAAATAATAATTTAGAGCGTGTCACCTGTATTCAGAACGGAGGGACCAGCTTTTCAGTCATGAAGAAAGAAAAGAAAGAAAGAAAGAAAGAAAGAAAGAAAGAAAGAAAGAAAGAAAGAAAGAAAGAAAGAAAAGAAAGAAAGAAAGAAAGAGAGAGAGAAAGGAAGAAAGAAAGAAAGAAAGAAAGAAAGAAAGAAAGAAAGAAAGAAAGAAAGAAAGAAAGAAAGAAAGAAAGAAGAAGAAAGAAAGAAAGAAAGAAAGAAGAGAGAGAGAAAGAAAGAAAGAGAGAAAGAAGGAAAGAAAGGAGAGAGAGAAAGAAAGAAAGAGAAAGAAGGGAAGAAGGAGAGAGAGAAAGAAAGAAAGAAAGAAAGAAAGAAAGAAAGAAAGAAAGAAGAAGAAAGAAAGAAAGAAAGAAGAAAGAAAGAAAGAAAGAAAGGAAGGAAGGAAGGAAGGAAGAAAAAGGAAGGAAGGAAGGAAGGAAGGAAGGAAGGAAGGAAGGAAGGAAGGAAGGAAGGAAGGAAGAAAAAAGGAAGGAAGGAAGGAAGGAAGGAAGGAAGGAAGGAAGGAAGGAAGGAAGGAAGGAAGGAAGGAAGGAAGGAAGGAAGAGAGAAAGAGAGAAAGAGAGAAAGAGAGAAAGAAAGACAAGGAACCAGTATAAGGTGGAACACAGACTGCGGTCGCCTCGGAAAGGGGTGAGAGCAGCGTGTGAGACAAGAAGGCAGGGAAGCTGCGGGTGACGGCTCTGCCCGACCCGCCTTTACCCTCTGCAGGACCAGCAACGGGCACAAAGGCCTGGGCTGCCGTGGGGAAGGCAAAATTGGGGGCCCTCGGGGACAGGACGCCCTGGGGGAGAGACACCTTTCAGGCCTGCCTGCCCGGCCACCAGGAGTCATGTGACCAATTCCATGGCCACGGGGAGCAGAAGGCCCGTCAGCCCTCCGGGGATGAAGCCAGTCACGGAACTACGCAGGCATCAATGAGGGAAAGGAGAGAGAAAACATTTCCCGAGTCACCGTCTGATCAACCTTAAAGCACAAACGTTTCTCAGGAGAGCTGCCTTTAAGAAGGGAGGGGTGGGGTGAGCAGGGCGAGAGCGTGGGGGTGGAGATGCTTGCCTGGGTCGGTCCCCCTGCACAGTCAGGAGTGACCCTGGGACACAGAGCCAGGAGTCGCCCCTGAGCACTGCCAGGAGTCGCCCCTAATTCCAAGAGGTAGCACTGTAGCACTGTCATCCCGTGTTCATCGATTTGCTGGAGCGGGCACCAGTAACGTCTCCATTGTGAGACTTGTTGTTACTGTTTTTGGCATATCAAATACGCCACGGGGAGCTTGTCAGGCTCTGCCGTGCGGGCACGATACTCTCGGTAGCTTGCCAGGCTCTCCGAGAGGGATGGAGGAATCAAACCCGGGTCGGCTGTGTGCAAGGCAAACGCCCTACCCACTGTGCTGTCGCTCCAATAAAACAAACCGGAAAGGTGAGGATGGAGGTGAGCTGGCAAGAGCACTGTAAGAACTCTGCGAGCCCAGGAAGTCCAGCGGGGAGGGCACTTGCCTTGCAAGTAGCCGTCCTGGGTTCGATCCCTGGCATCCCATATGCTCCCCTGAGCTCACGGGGAGTGATCCCTGAGTGCTGGGCCAGGAGGAGGGTCTTAGCACAGCCAAGTAGGACCCCGAACCCAAAATAGCAATACCGATGGTAACAATGACAATAATAATTCCGCACAGGGCCCAGGAGGGAGGCCCAGTGGGACTGGGCCTGAACTGGCAGTGAGCTTCCACCGAGCCAAGGCCAAGCGTGCGTCGGATCCTGAGTTTCAGCCCTGATACCTCACGCCTCCCCCCACCAGACCCCGGGGCCCGAGCACTGAACTATGAGCCCCAACCCACCGGCCTGAGCAATGCTGTGAGTAGCCCCTCTGCCCGCCAGGTACTGCTGGAGGCTCACCCTGGACGGGCTTCTTAGAGACCCCACCACACAGCACTTCAAGCATGTTCTACACATCCTGCATGCGATGAAAATTGAGTTTTTAGGGGGCTGGAGCGATAGCACAGCGGGGAGGGTGTTTGCCTTGCACGCGGCCGACCCGGGTTCGAATCCCAGCATCCCATAGAGTCCCCTGAGCAACGCCAGGAGTAATTCCTGAGTGCAGAGCCAGGAGGAACCCCTGTGCATTGCCGGTGTGACCCAAAAAGAAAAAAAAAAGAAAGAAAGAAAATTGAGTTTTTACTATAAATTTTTTTTTGTAAAATATTTGCAGATTTTGCTTCTGAAATCCTTTGGCAAAAGTGACTTTTTTTTTTGATTGGATGTGATTTCTTGGCAATCTGCATATTTGCAAGCTCTTAAAAGTGGGAAATTCTAATCGACCAACGTTTGCAGACATAATGAAGTCTGCCTAACACTAAATTTACCAATTAACCGTGTTGACAAAGTAGCTCAGTTGGTAGGAAAATGGTTTAAATATTGATTGATTTCAACATTGCTTCTGTTGGGGCCAGAGCGAGAGCACAGCGGGGATGGCATTTGCCTTGTACGTGCTGACCTGGGTTCGATCCCCGGCATCCCATATGGTCCCCCAAGCACCCCCAGGAGTAATTCCTGAGTGCAGAGCCGCGGTAACCCCTGTGCATCACCGGGTGTGACCCAAAAAGAAAAAAAAAAGGAAAAAAATAAACCAAAAATCTTTGCTCCTTTTATGGTTTCAGGCCCCACCCAGTGGTGCTAGGGGGCTACTCATGACAGTGCTCAGGAGTCACCCCCTACAGTGCCAGGGGGACCACGGAAGCCAGGCCACACCCGTGCAAGGCCCAGTGCTCCACCCCTGAGGCCCATCCTGGCCCCTCAGCATGGCTGTGTTCTCTGGGCAGTTGGGGGCCGGTGGCTATCCGGGCCGCAGGGAGCGTCTCGGAGACATTGCTGTGGGTGAACAGACACACCTAGCCTGAGCCAGAGGGGAGCGGGACTAGGCCCGAAAGGGCAGTGGGCACCGGGTGCCGTCGGGGCAGCTCTGAGGACCCCCGTCCCTCTCCCGAGACCACGCACGCCGGGCCACTCTGTGAGCCTGGCAGACGGGAATGTGGCCTCCGTCCTGGCTCACTCCGCTGGCCCTGGAGCTCCCCTTCCAGTGCTCTGCCATCACTTCCCTGTGTGACCCCCACACCTGGGCCCCTCCCGCACCTGAACCCCACGTACCTGAACCCCTCACACCTGAACCCCCGTACCTGAACCCCATGTACCTGAACCCCACGTACCTGAACCCCTGCACACCTGAACCCCCGCACTTGAACCCCCATACACCTGAACCCCTCCATACCTGAACCCCCCATACTTGAGCCCCCCACGCACACCTGAACCCCCACACCTGAACCCCCCACACCTGAACCCCCCCACCTGAACCCCTCATGCACCTGAATCCCCACATACCTGAACCCCCACACCTGAACCCTCATGAACACCTGAATACTCCCATGTACCTCAACCCCCCACACCTGAACCCCCATGCACCCCTGAAACCCCCAAACCTGAACCCCAACACACCCCTGAACCCCCCCACACCTGAACACTCCACACCTGAACAACCCCCCACACCTGGCTCCCCCCCCACGTACTTGCCCCCTCACACGCACCTGAAGGCCCCCCCGGGACTCCGGCGGATCTCAGCCCAATGCACGTGCCAAGACCCTCAGGAGAACTGAGGAAAAGCAAGCCGGATGCCAGCGCTGTGGCAGGACCAACAAAGAGGCCGTGAGGGGGCGGGAGCACAGCCCCCTCCCACCCCGTCTCCCCCAAACCCTCGGGAGAAGGGCTTGAGGGTCTGTGGGGCGGCAGGGGTGGGGGCGCCGGTGGCTGTGCCAGGTGACCTGCCGACGCCCGCCAGGTGGGCACCAGGCAGGCCTAGAGGGCCCTGTGGCGAGAGAGGCCGTCTACACCCGCGAAGGGACGGTGTGCGGACAGGGGACGGCCGAAACCCAAGCACGAACAACTCTGCCTCTCGCGGCGAGCCGACGAGAAAATAAAAATGGATTTTTACAGAAAGGAACAAGAAAGCAAGATCAGCATCCCAGCCTCGGCGCCCCGAGAGGCTGATCCACAGTCCTGTTTCCCCGCCCCGCGCCCACCACCCGGGCTGGAAGGGGAGGGGGCAGGTTGGCACCGTCCACTCCGTTTCCGGCCCTCTCTGGCCTCCGGGCAGCCTGCAGGAAACTGGCAGGAGCGCCGAGGAAGCATCCGCGCGCGAGAGAGACAGGGACAGCAATCAAAGCGCCAGGCTGGCCTCCGTCCCCTCCCGGGGGCCTCGCCAGACGCTCCTGCCCACCCGTCTCCACGCCCGGCAGCGTCCAGGTGCGCCCCTGCCCTGGGGAGCCGGGCGGCCGGGCGGAGGCAGCTGGACGGGCAGCGGCTCCGGGCCCATCACGGCTCCTGGCTGAAAGCAAACATGACGGCTTTACCGCCGGGCAGACGGTCCCATTTATTATTTAACGCGCGCAATAAATATTTGCATGACCCAGCGCTGCCGGGCGCGGGCTGCGATAACTCACGGTGCCTCCCTGCCAAGCACCGCGGGCGTCGGACCCAGGGCTGCGGCACGGGGTGCTTTATGCGCTTCTAGGGAGCCAGGTGACGGCCCCCTGGCTGAGAATATGTTCTCCGCGCGCAGGGCCGGGACGTGAGGGGCCGGGGCTGGGTGCGAGAGCTGGCCCTTCCGCGAGGCCCCCGCACCGGGCAACGCTGGGGTCCGGCGGTTCCTGGACTGGGCAACGCAGACCCAGGACGCCCAGTTCCACTTGGAATTCCTTCCGAGCAACAACCGGGCAACGCGGCAGACACACGCGCGTCAGGCAAGGCGCAAAGACATGACCCCACACTCACCTCAGAGTCAAACCAACGGGGCACCCGCTTCCCCGTGCCTTTACATGACGGTGACGCCCAGCTGTGAAGGGGGTCTGCTGTAGCTGCAGGGGGCAGGGGAGGCCCCTGGAGGCCAGGAGGGGCAGAGGGGCTTCGACAAGGGAGAAAACCCCCTTCCCGCCCCCCCCCCCCCGCCGCCTCAGGTCAGCTGGTCACCCCCTGACCTTGGCAGCCGAGAGCCAAGCAGGAGGGGGCAGGAGGGGAGGGGGCTGCTTTGGCAGAGGGCTGCTGGGGCCCGCCCCTCACCCCGCAATGGCCTATGGGAGTGAGATGGGGGGTTGCGGGGACAATGCTGGGGCTGGAGCAATAGCACAGCAGGGAGGGTGTTTGCCTTACACTCGGCCAACCCGGGTTCGATTCCCAGCATCGCATAGGGTCCCCTGAGCACCGCCTAGGGGTAATTCCTGAGTGCAGAGCCAGGAGGAACCCCTGTGCATCGCCAGGTGTGACCCAAAAAGAAAAAAAAACCATGCAGGGACAATGCTATCAATTCCTATTTTTCCCTTTGCCACACAGAGAAGGACGTTCCAAAGACTTTTTAAAGAGAAACTTCCAAACAACTCGGGGGCTGGGAAGCAAAGGAATGAGAGAAACCGCGGTCGGCCTGCCTCAGGCGAGCGGGGAAGCCTCAGAGAGGGGGTGGGGAACGGGGTGGGTAGGAGACGGGAACTGAGCACGGCCACGGGGAGCCCCAGAGCCCCCAGGGATGGTCCTGCTGCCCCCCGACAGCCCGTGGTGGCCGCCCCGATGGCTCCCAGCACCGTAGGACCAGAGCGCCTCCACTTGCCCGGGTCCAACCACTGAACCGTCCAGCCTCCTTGGCTGCATGCCTCCGGGAGTGACTCCCACAACCCCGAGCACTGCTTGGGGAGCCCCAAAACCACCAAGACGACAGTTTCAAGGCAGTTTGTATGCTCCTGGCGCCGGTGAGCGGGAGGGGAGACCTACTTCCGAGAAGGAAACTGGACTCGGAAAGTGAGTCCCCGGGGCTGGAGCGAGAGCACAGCGGGGAGGGCGCTTGCCTTGCATGTGGCCGACCCGGGTTCGATTCCCAGCATCCCATACGGTCCCCTGACACTGCCAGGGGTGATTCCTGAGTGCAGAGCCAGGAGTAACCCCTGTGCATCGCCGGGTGTGACCCAAAAAGCAAAAAAAAAAGAAAGAAAGAAAGAAAGAAAGAAAGAAAGAAAGAAAGAAAGAAAGAAAGAAAGAAAGAAAGAAAGAAAGAAAGAGGGTCCAACGGCCGGAAGTGGCCAGGTGAGACACCAGGCTGGGACTCTGGCTTCCCAAGGCACCTCCAGGGTGTGTGGGGGGGGGGAGTGGGGGGCCAGGAGGCACTTTCCCAGGGCTAAACTGTGTCCCCTCCTCCCCCAAAGTCATATACCAGAGGCCAAAGGTCACTGGCAGCAACGTCACTGTGTCGGCTGGAGTTGGTGTCCAGGGGGGGCGGCTGTGGCCACCCACACCACCGGGTCTGTCCATGGACCCTCAGCTGCTCTCTCCTCACCCCCACCCCCGCGGTGTGGGCCCAGCGTGAAGGTGGCCGTGCATGAGGCGGGAAGGGCAGTCTCGCCCGAGAGAGACCCCAGAACAGTAAGCCCTGAGACGGTGCGGGCGGGCTGGGGTGGGCTGGCGTGTGACAGCCCGAGCCCACCAAGAGGCCAGAGGACCCCCAGCCCAACCTGCCTCCCCGCTGACACCCGTCCCCCCAGCCAGCCCCGCCCCTCCGCCTCACTCCCCACTGGCCTCTGGCCCCACTGGTGACACTGGCCTCTGGTGACACATCGCCTTTGCCTGGTGACACTGGCCTCTGGTGACACACCGTCTGTGCCTGGTGACACTGGCCTCTGGTGACACACCTTCTCTGCCTGGTGACACTGGTCTGGTGACACACCGTCTGTGCCCGGTGACACTGGTCTGGTGACACACCGCCTTTGCCTGGTGACACTGGCCTCTGGTGACACACCGTCTGTGCCTGGTGACACTGGCCTCTGGTGACACACCGTCTGCGCCTGGCTTGTGGAAGGACTGCCACGGGGCCCGGTCACACCGCCATGTGCCCGGCTGCCTGACTCTTGCCCGACGCCCGCTCAGGGCGCAGCTGGACTCAGACACTGAGCCCACTCCCGTGGAACACGTCTGGCGGAAGGGACAGACACGGAGGACGTGGAGGGACACTTCCCTCTCTGCAGCCCACAGGAACACCGAGGGCTCAGGGGGCCCACAGGAGCGCGGCAAGGGGAGACTGTTTGGCATCTCAGAGGGTCTCCAAGGACACGGTCGCTGGGCTTGGGGGGTGCAATGACGAGAAGGCAGCAGGGGGATGCAGTCGGCCGAGGTTTGCTCCCCCTGCACCCCCCAGGGCCCCCCGCGGCCCACCAGGAGTGGTCCCTGAGTGCAGAGCCCGGAGCAAGCCCCTCGCAGCCCCAGACCAGGCCTCACACGAAGACCACCAGAAGGTCGACTCTTCCCGGCATGGCGCGTTCCCTAGGCAGGGAGGAAGGCTGCCGAGAACAGGCCTGTCCTGCGGGGGTGGACGCTGGCCAGGCGGGGTGGACGAAAGGAGGAGAGGCGGTGCGGGCCAGCCAGGAGCACAGCAGGCAGAGTCAATTTTCTAGCCTGCTCTGGCATCCCCCACGCGCAGGTACTCGAGCGAAGAGTCCAGCTCCGCGGCTGGTCCAGAATCAGAGCCGGCAGGCGGCGGCGGCTCTCCGGGCCTCAAACAACCAAACAGGGCAGGGACGAAACAGGGGGGCGGGGGGGCACCTGTCTGTTTTGAATTTTCAGATTGCGTGTGTCGCCTTGGTACTGCACAGAGCCAGGCGTAAGCCCTGCGCATCACTGAGCAGCAAGCTGCAGCGTCCTGGGGGTGGGGGGGCGGGGGGGCACAGGGAAGAGGGCCTGAGCGAGCGTGTCCAGAACCAAACGGGGCAGAGACTGCCAGGAAGGGGCCACGAGGAGACAGGGCCAAGGTCAGCCGAGCACCGTGTCCTCTCGCCCACCGAAAACCTGATGCCTCGGGGGCCGGAACTATAGAACAGCAGGGAGGGGGTTGGTCCTGCACACGGCCAGCCCGGGTTCGATCCCCAGCATCCCATAGGGTCCCCTGAGCACCGCCAAGAGTCATTCCTAAGAGCAGAGCCGGGAGTCGGCCCCGCGCATCGCCGGGTGGGACCCCTCCCCACTGCGGGTAAACACCAGATGCCAAGTCGGAGGGAACCAGCCCGGCCCTAAGGCCCGCAGAGTGACCCCCCCCCCCCCAAGTTGCACAGGGCGAGGATGAAGGCGGAGAAGCGGGGACTAGGAAGGCTGTAACTGCACATCCTGGAGTGGCTACCAGGAAACAGGGCCCCTCGTGAGGGCAGAGAGAGCCACAGGCGGGGTCTACTGCAGACCAGCCTGCAGGAACCGGTGGGACCCCAGTGGCCCCACGCAAGCTTTGGAACCTCCTCCCGTCAGTCCCCTTCACCCCCGCAGCCCCTGAGGACCCTACTGCAAGCCCTCACTTGGTGCTGTCCGAAACGGGACTGCTCAGGGAAGTGACCAATACAGGAATTCGTGTACACAACGTCGGGGAGCCAGGAGGTGCCGCCAATGGCTGGAGCCCAGGTCAGCCTGCGGGAGCCCCGGGTCCGTCCATGTCACCTCATGGTCCTCTGAGCACTGCCAAGAGTGAGCACTGGACTGGGAGCAATCCCAGAGCACCACCAGGTAGACCCCCTACCCCACTCACCCTACCAAAAAAAAACACACCAAGAGTTACGTTCCTATGGCAAAATGTTGGGTAGCAACGATACCACGTTTTAAAATTAAAACCCCCACCCTTCGAGTTTTAAACACTTAGTTGGATTCACTCATTCTCCAACCACCTCGAGGTCGCAAGCGGCCGGGGCCCATCCCTCCCCGCAGTTCTGAGTGCCAAAAGGAAAGCAACCCTGGATTCCTCTTGTCTGGGGGCCACACCCACCGCTGCTCAGGGCTGACTCCTGGCTCTGTGCTCAGGAATTACTCCTGGCGGGTTCAGGTAACCCTCTGGGCTTCGGGGGATGGAATCCAGGTCAGCCAAGTGCCTCCCCACTGTGCTCTCTCTCCACGCCTCCCCCACCACCCCACCCAGCCCCAGATTTAGTCCGAGCAGAGCGTTCACACACCCTCACCCTCGCGCAGCCAGACTGGGGCCATGAAGACACACCCGATCATCAGATGCGCAAATATTTGGGAGGTGAGAGGGAACCGGAGAACCCAGAAAAAGAACAGTGCAGACGGGCAGAGAACGTGCAAACCCCATGCTGGGAACTCCTTTTTCTATCTCATCGTGAAACTATCATCGCTGGTGTTAAACACAGAACCTCAGTGGAGGGGGCGAACAGGACAGAGAGATCGCTCACTGCACTGGGAACTTTCTCCCCATGCAGGAAGCGCGGGGTGAATCCTCAGCACTGCATGGACTCGTGAGCACTGCCAGCACAACCCCCAAGCACAGGGCAGGGAGCAGGTCCTGCATGCCGCCAAAAGAAACAAACAAACAAAAAAACCAGTTAGAGCCTGAAACAACAGGAGAGTGGGGAGGGTGTTAGCCTTGTATGCGTCCAACCCAAGTTTGATCCCCAGCATCCCCGATGGTCCCCCGAGCACTGCCAGGAGTAACTCCTGAGTGCAGAGCCAGGAGTCACCCCTGAGCATCGCCGGGTGTGGCCCCAAAACAAAACAACACAAAAGAAAAACAAAAATATCAGAGAAGAATGCAGCATAATTGGGGCTGGAGCGATAGCCCAGCAGGTAGGGTGTTTGCCTTGCACACAGCCGACCCGGGTTCGAATCCCAGCATCCCATATGGTCCCCTGAGCACCGCCAGGAGTAATTCCTGAGTGCAGAGCCAGGAGTAACCCCTGTGCATCGCCGGGTATGACCCAAAAAGCAAAAAAAAAAAAAAAAAAAAAAAAATGCAGCAGAATAGAAGTTAAAATAAAGGTACCCAGGCCCTAAAGTCCATTAGTAAACTGGACCTGAGAACTCGGCCCTGAGTTCCCCAGTGGCCAGGTCAAAAGGACGGCGGAAGCTCTTCTCGAGGTCCCAAGGGGCAGTGCCCTGCCAAGTGCCTGCAGCTAACCCACTCGGCCTCTCTCCGCATGGTTTCCCCGCTCCAAAAAGGGAAACTGCTGGACACCTTCGACCCCCCTGTAGGCAATAAAAAAACAAGCTCCAGAGACCCAAGAGATCCTACAGCCGGGAGGGAGCTTGCCGTGCACACAGCTGCCCCGGGTTGGATCCCCGGCACCCCGCAGGGTCCCCTGAGCCCCGAGGCGTGATCCCTGAGTGCAGGGGCAGGAGGACACCCACCCAGAGCAGCTGACCTGGTGCCTACCAAAAGGGGAGCCCATGTGCTGATTTTTAAGAGGTGCTCAAAATACCGGCATTTTTCACGCAGAGTTCTCCTCGCTGCTTACTGTTTGCTTTTAATTCAGACCTACTGCAAATAACGCACCAGCCCGGCAGCATCTCTCCCACGGATTTTTCTCTCTCAGGTTGAATTGCAATCCCCAGATCTGACACCCCCTGACCCCCTATCCTCCACACACACACACACACATCCGGGCGAGCGTTCCTCCTACAAGCAGCTCCCAGCAAAGGTCTGATCCTGTCTGAGTCCCTTCCCGACACCTCTCTGGGCCACTCCCGGGTTTTAGGAGCAGCGCCGCCAGCGAGCCTGCAGGCCTAGACAGGCCAAGCCCTGCACTCCATCAGGATACAGAACAGAGCTCCCGGAAAGTGCTCGAGGTGTGGGGATGCCTGCAAGGATCAGCCCTTCCGTCATCTGCTTCCAGACACGGGGCCGGATTTATTTCTCGCCGGAGCCGGCAGACACACCGCGTCCCGCCAAGCCCACGCACGCAGAGGGCACTGGCCCTCACGCGGCTCTGGCTCACTGCCAGTTTGATCCAACAAGCCCTCGCCAAATGCGCCAAGGCTGCGTGCCAGGTACTGTGTTTAGAGCTGAGGGGACCTGGGGCAAAGAAGGGCCCATGGGTCTGTATTTCAAGTGCATCAAGCACCTTCCCTGCCATACGACTGCTCTGGAGAGGTTAAAAAAAAAAACAACAAAAAACGAGCAAGAGTGAGTTCCCAGGCCTGGCGTGAGTAGCCCGCAGCCCGTGACCACTGCTCAACGACAAGGCAAAACTAGAGAGACCCGGAAGAGTGCAACGCGTGCGCGCCAGGGGACGGCACAAACAAAATGAGCCGAGACACCAGCTGGAACATCAGACACGGGGCCTTACCTTCCTGCGCTTCTCCCGACTGCCCAGCACACAGCGGTCTGGAGAGCTCGTCCATCCTTCAAGCAGGGCGGCCAGTCCCACCTCCTCCGGGGAGACACCCAGGGGTCCTTGAGCCTTGATTTACGTGCTGCTGTTCTTCCCCACCTGGCCAGGCAGCCTCGGGGTCCACATTTCTGACCGCAGCTGGACGGCCCCCTCTCTTTCTCCGTCCACGACTTGTCCTCCAGACGCTAGTTCTGGGATTCTTGTTGCCTTATTTTTTTCTTTCTTTTGCACGGAACAAATGATCTGGCTGGCATCTGGCTGATGCCAGAGGTGGGCAAAGCCAGGTTTCTTTCTACCGGGAACCCCGGGCCCGGCGCCTGGACACAGTCAAGCTAACAGTGAAATCGTCATTTGGCATCATGGGAAGAGTCTGGGCTTGGGGCTGGGTTTCAAGCACAGCAGGGTCCAGGAGTCTAAACACTACTGGTTCAGGCCTCTCTCCCAGGTGCCGCTGCTCTCGGTCCTGGCATTTAGGGGGGTCCTGGGGAGGCTGCTGGTGACCCCCGGAGATGAAAAGCTCAGAGAAAGCCTCCGGTCCGGTCCAAATAAAAAGCAAATAGGAGTTCCCGGCGCTGGGGCTGTGCAGAGTGGTCAGGTCGTGTCCTCTGTCCAGCTCAGCCCAGGGGTCGGCCGGCTCTGGGGCTGCAGAGGCGGGGTCAGCCCCGGGCTTGCAGGGCGGCCAGCACCCCGTTTCGCAGCTCAGGCCGTGCCCACGAGGCGCCTGCCACTCACGGCCACGGGCACCACCAGCCTGCACGCCCTCGGGTGCCTCCGGCCTCTCCCCAATGATCTCTTTTTCATGCCCATGCGGGCCACTTAGGGCAGGAGCCGGGGTGCCAGGGCGTGAACCTGGGTCCTGGCACCTGCAGGCCACGTGCGCTTCCATCCCGCCCTCCCCTGGAACCTTCCAGAAGCTGGACATGGGTGTAAACAAGCCACTGGGCTCGGAAGGCGCCTGGGCTCCTGCTCCGCAGCTGACAGCCTCCTCCGTCCACTCCCCGCCAGTGTCCGGGGTCAGTGTCGGATTCCCACCCTGGAACGGGGGGGGGGGGGGCAAGAGCACACAGAGACCCGCCATGGCACCTGCTCACCCACGGGCACTGAGCGGAAGCCCCGCCCCACCCCAGAGGAAGCCCCGACCCACCCCAGAGGAAGCCCCGCCTGAGCCAGTGACAAGTCCCGCCCACCTAGCAAGAAGCCCCGCCCAGCCCGAGGAAGCCCCGCCCCACCCCAGAGGAAGCCCCGACCCAGCCAGAGGAAGCCCGCCTGAGCCAGTGACAAGTCCCGCCCACCTAGCAAGAAGCCCCGCCCAGCCAGAGGAAGCCCCGCCCCATCCAGTTCAAGCCCCGCCCCATCCCGCACCAAGCTTCCCCTCCAAGACTTGGTTTCTGCCCCTCGGGCCGGGTAAACACATAGACCATTGGTGGAGCCTTTTTGACTGTCAGATGATCTACCCAATGAATGCTCAAATGTGTAGGCCCACCCTACACCACCTTCCTGACTCACGGCTAAGGAACTTCTTGATGCAGTCACTGTCACTATCACTATCATCCCATTGCTCATCGATTTGCTCGAGTGGGCACCAGTAACGTCTCCATTGTGAGACTTGTTACTGTTTTTGGCATATCGAATACACCACGGGGAGCTTGCCAGGCTCTGCCGTGTGGGTGAGATACTCTCGGTAGCTTGCCGGGCTCTCCGAGAGGAACGGAGGAATCGAACCCGGGTCGGCCGCTTGTGCCCTACCCACTGCACTATCGCTCCAGCCTCTCTTGATGCAGACGTTCCAGAAATTGTACACAGTAGCAAGAAACAAAAACAGATTTTTTTTTTTTTTGCAAAAATCATCGCAAGTGATAGAGCGCAAGTTATTGGAAGGATCGTGAAGAATCTTTCATTATTATGATTACTACTGGTGCCATTAAGATACTACTAAGGGCAGAGGATGTCGGGAGGACCCATTCGGGGTGGAAGATGCGAGCTGAAAGTAGACTATAGACCAAACATGAAGGCCACTCAATACCTCTATTGCAAACTACCACACCCAAAAGGAGAGAGAACAAAAGGGAATGCCCTGCCGCAGAGGCAGGGTGGGGTGATGGGGGATGGGGTGGGGGTGGTGAGAGGGATGCTGGGATCATTGGTGGAGGTGAGTGGGCACTGGTGGAGGGATGGGTAAACAATCACTGTATGAGTGAAATGCAAACACAAAAGTTCATAAGTTTGTAACTGTACATCACAGTGATTCTCTAATAAAAAATTTAAAAAAGAAAAAAGATACTACTAAGGGCCACGATCCAGAGACTCTTTGTCCCTTTCTCGGAAGAGAGCATAAAACGACTTGCCATAGCCATACCGCCAACCCTGCGCCAGGCTGTTTCATTCGGGGCACCCTAGAGGGGTGCGGGTGAGGCCCCTCCTCTCCCCTATGGACCCGGGCCTGGCAGCGGAAAATCCCCAGGACTCACCCTCCACCATGCTCACAGCCGCTCTCCACACACTCAGGCCCAGCCTCACCCACGAGTAAACCTAGTCCTGGACCCCACGGCCTCATCTCACAGCTCACACCACTCGATTTCCAAGGGTAGTGCAGCACGTTTGGTGAGGTTTAAAGCAGAAGGCAGCCAGCCTTAGAGAGAAATATATTTTTACATATATACATATATATGCACACAAGGCTCAACCTTTAGCTACAGAATTACAACATATTAGTAATCTCATATAGAAGGGCTTAATGGTCCCTGGGTAAAATACAACAACTTACACACACTTTCCCCTAAGGAAACTTTTTTGGAGCATTTTCAGCGGTTTATTTGTAACAAACAATACAAAATAATTTCAGTTCTGCTTTGGGGCAAGGGTTGGGATATAGGATGGAAACATCCAAAATATGGTGGCGGGAAGGTGTCAACGTGGTGGGATTGGTGTTCAAATATTAGATGTAGTCAAATATTGTGAACTACTTATAAAAATTTAATTTTTTTAAAAAAGATACTATTGAGATGTCACCTTGTATATTACCAATGATTATTAGATGTCACAGATAATTATTTTATTATTAGCCATGATAAAATATTAGTGGTGTCCTCAGAGGCTGGGAGTGGGGGGAATGGGAGGGTGGTCAAAGGGTGCATTACCAGATGGATATGAGCTGGTAACTGCATATGTAGCTCGTGATTACAGCTGCTCTCTGTCACAGCGCTGGAGAGATCACTCAGTGGGTTCAGATACACGTTTTGCATGCACAAGACTCGGGCTCGATCTCCTGCCCTGCAGAGTCCCCCAAGCACTGCGGGAGCGACCAAAGCACCACACCTAAGAATTGCAGGGACTGGCCAAAGGACCAAAACTAAATCTACATTGCAATATTATAAAAAGTGTGTCAAATCAACATATTGTATACCTAAAATTTATAGAATATGTGTTTTATTATTATTAGATATGATAAAGAATATAGTGGTTTGGGCTGGAGTGATAGCACAGCAGGTAGGGTGTTTGCCTTGCACGCAGCCAACCCGGGTTCAATTCCCAGCATCCCATATGGTCCCCTGAGCACCGCAAGGGGTAATTCCTGAGTGCAGAGCCAGGAGTGACCCCTGTACATCGCCGGGTGTGACCCAAAAAGAAAAAAATATATTGTGGTTCTCAGACACTGAGGTTGGGGAAAATGAGAGCCTAGTCAAGGGGTGCAAACTTCCGGCTATGAGATAAATATAATCTGGTGGTTTCGTGTGTCACGTGGTGCTTTTAGTAACTATCTGTGCTATAGCACTGGAGCGATCACTCAAAGTGGGAAAAAAATATATTTCTGTGTTAAATTTTTAGTAGCAGTTTTGGTTTATAGTATTAACACTTTTGTTGCTATTGTCATTTTAGAAGAAGAGTGAAGAGACATTAATGAACGTGAGTGCTGGCCAGGTGCTATTCCTGGCATTTGCTTGCGTCCTTTTTAGAGCCAGAATCGGGACTTGGCTGGCTCGGGTCCACAAGACACAGGAGCGAGCGAGCAAGCCACTGACCAAGCACGCGGATTTCCATAGGATTGGCTCTTTATCCGCCTCCTCACAGCAGGTGGGCTTCCTCCCTGTGCCAGCAAGGATGCCCCCCGTAGCCCCAGACACAGTCAAGACCAAGACTCCCTCCCACGGCAAGTTCAAAATTCCAGGCGGTGCCAAAGATACAAGGTACAGCAGGGGTACAGCAGGGGGCTGGAGTGATAGCCCAGTGGGTAGGGCGTTTGCCTTGCACATGGCCAACCTGGGTTCGATCCCCAGCATCCCATAGGGTCCCCTGAGCACCGCCAGGGGTAATTCCTGAGTGCAGAGCCAGGAGTGATCCCTGAGCATCGCCAGGTGTGACCCAAAAAGAAAAAAAAAAAAAAATATATATATATATATATATATATATATATATATACATAGAGAGAGAGAGTACAGCAGGCACTTCCCTTGCATGCGGCTGGCCCAGGTTAGACCTCTGGTACAGCACAGAACCCCCAACCCACCGCACCCCTAACCGGCACCACCAGAGTGATCCTTGGCCTACTAGTACCAAGGGCTGCGGCTGCAGAAACAAGATCTCAGGGGGAGGTTCTGATTGGTCCAGCCTGAGTCACGTGCCAAACTCTGGACCAATCACTTATCCACAGCCTGGGGTCCAGGCAACTATTGTTTCAGGGCTTTGGCGTCACATCAATCAGGAGCAAGTGGAAACAGGATCTCACTTGGGGGTCCAAGTGGCGGGGATTGGGAAGGGGATAAAAGCTGCTCTGATGGAAGGGGCGGGGGTGCTGGGGACACAATCACTGATTTCACCGCGGGCGCGGAGCTGCTCGCCAGGACGCTTCGCGGAGGCTGGAGGGCATCCCAGCTGCGGCCCTCCTGACATCTGGCCCAGACGCTGGAGAGCGTTTCCTCAGAAGTGTGCGGGCAGCCCTGATGAGGGATTAAAGAGAATCGGACTCCCCCAGGCTCAGGGCGGAGACATTAGCACGCATAGCATCCTGCGCCCACCGCCTGCACGAAATATGCAGGGGGCGGGGGGTCTTTGAAGACCCATCCAGAGCGCTTGGCACACACCCGCCTGGACCCAGCCCGAGTGGGGGGCTCTCGTGTCATCTGTCCCACTTGATGGTTGCGGTTTGGGCAGGAGAGGGTTGACTTGACGATTGCCTTTGCCGCGTTATCAATCCCACCTTCTTCTTCCTCCCTCTCCCGGGTTCCCATTTAAATCACAGACCCTCAAGGTTGTGGTGTTAGGGGCGGCAGATCTCTGCCCGGGGGAGGCTCGGAGAAACAAAAGAACAAAACCAAGACAACTCTGCAAATGCACGGGGTTTATTCAAGCCAATATAGCTATATCGGGACCTTCAACTGTGCCGAAATAGCGTGGCATAGCCGAAGGCCCCCCCGAACTCAAAAATTGAGCTGTTTTTATACCCTTTTGGGGGAGAAGGGAAAATCACACATATTGCAGCATCAAAGGGAAATCACACCTATAGATCAAAGGGGATCACAGATCGGTCGCTTCATTTGCTTATCTCAACATTTGTTGACTGTTGACTGTTTCCCTGAAATGTTTGCTTACAGTTTCTAGGGCAGTTTGTTGGCATTTGGTGACAGTTTCCTGCCCAGCCGTAGGTAGGTCTCGAAAACATCTTTCAAAGCAGCCAAGCATTTACAAAGGCAAATTTAACCCTTAACCTGCCCTCCTCTTCAGTGGGAGGGGGGCACAGCGGGGGGCGCATGAAGAAGCAGGCGCTACAGCCGGTTGGTCAAACTGAGTCTGGATCTGGGTTTTGCCGCTAACCAGCTGGGAAGGTTATCAAGCCTCTCTCTTCCCACCTGAGAGATGGGGATGTGCACATCTCCCTCTTCAGGCAGTGACTTCTGTCACTCGGCCGCCTCCGTCCAGCAGCTGTCAATCAACTCCCCCCTGCCAGTCCTCCAAGAACAGAAAATGTCTTCGCTCTTGCTGTGAGGTTTGCTCAGACGAGAGGGCGACCGGGAGCAAGTGGCGACCGGCTGATGAGACAGCAACGTTCCCCAGAGGTCACCCTGTCCCCAGCTCGGAGGACAGGACTCAGGGCCCACCTGACAGGAAGCCCCCAGGCTGCACTCGAGGCTCCCGCACATCCATCCCCGACAGGCAACAGGCCAGACCCAGCACGCCCGTCCTGTCCCGCTGGTCTCTGTTCCCTTCTCCCCCTTTCCCGCCCACGACAACTCAAAAGCCCCCTTAGTCTCCCCCAGGGTGCGGCTCTACCCCAGCCTCACCTGAGGTGTGGAGAGTCCACCCAGTAAACCCCTACTTCCTTCACTCTTCCTTGTCTGTCTCTCTGTCCGTGTCCATCCCTTGCTCATTCTGCCACACGAAAGGCCTTTCTGTGGGGAGACGAGAGTCACCAGGAGATGCTAACATGGGCACGGGTGGCAGATGGACAGACGGACTTACTCCCGTGCCACAGAGTCACTAGCCCCTAATCCAGCAACTGGCTCCAGTGGGTGAACCACTCAGTCCCTGTTTTCACTGACGCATGTGCTTACGTGGGTTTTAGTCCCCTGTAACTACGAGAGAGGTGACCACAGGGACCAGCCCTAGGGGAGGCCGAGGGACAGTGCTGAGAGTTCACTGCATCCAAGGCACAGTGGGTCGACCCATCACATCCCAGGCGCCATGCTAGGCGTTCCAGAGCCGACCCACTGCCACCCAGAGCCCAGTTCTCACTTCCTCCAGCCGCACACCTTGCTGTGAATCCCGTTTTCAGGTTAGGAAACGGGGCCCAAGACCTGCCAGCACAGGCCTCATCCTCAGGTTACAAGAAGCAGACCGGAAACAACGTTCAAGAGCAAGTTGAGGGTCCTGGAGCGATAGCACAGCGGGTAGGACGTTTGCCTTGCACGCGGCCGACCCGGGTTCAATTCTCAGCATCCCAGATGGTCCCTGAGCACCACCAGGAGTAATTCCTGAGTGCAGAGCCAGGAGTAACCCCTGTGCATCACCGGGTGTGGCCCAGAAAGAAAGAAAGAAAGAAAGAAAGAAAGAAAGAAAGAAAGAAAGAAAGAAAGAAAGAAAGAAAGAAAGAACAAGTTGATTTGACAGGTGCCAAAAGTACCAGTATCGAGGTAGGTGCGTGCAATGGGCCCGGGGCCTGGCGCCCGGCGTGTTTACACACTTTTGTCTTTAGTTGCTCATGTTGGGGGGCTCACGCCCAGTTGCTTGGGGGTCACTCCCTGGCAGAGATGAAAGACTGCATGATGCCGAGCCAAGATCCCAACCCTGGTGCACGCAAAGCAGGCGCTCCGGCCCCCTAAGTCATGTGCGTGGCCCAGCCCCTGCGGAGGGGCGCGCGCAGGAGCTGTGATTCCCAGAAACAGCGTGTCTCGGGGCTGCTCTGGAGGAAGTGCCGGGACGAGACACACCCCATGTCGCGGCAGCTGGAGCCTGGCCAGCTCTTACTGCGGGAGCCCCCCAGAGTGTGGTGTGGAGGGGAGTGTGGAATTACTGCCTCTCCGGGTGAACGCGCGGGTGGGGGGTGCCCAGGGCTTGGACCACCTGCTGGTTCACAGTGCTAGGACTTCCACTGCCCACTTGATGCCAATTGGTGAGCAAAATGCCTGCGAATGTAACGGTCGGTCTCACGGAGCTAGCAGCCCCTGGCACAGGGCACTGTGGAGCGGGCACCAGGGTCCCCACCCGCGTGAGCCCTTCCTGGACCCTGAGAGCAAAGGCACCACACGCCCAGCCCCGTGGGTGACGGACGGGATCTCCGCGTGGGGCGTGGGGCGGCAGGGGAGAGCGAGAGGTCTGGGGCTGGCGGGCTCAGGGTACGAGCGACTGAGACCAAATCCCATCCCCGTGGGCTGTGTGTAGGACTCGGGCAAGTTCTCTGGTCTGCAGGGGTGAGGGTGCCCCTGAATAGTCGCAGCCCCTGAAAAAAAAGGGGGTCTCTTTGATGGGGTCCCCAGGCAGATTGGCTCCTGCACACTCCGATATAGCTAAAGCCTGTCCCATCTCTTCTTGTACTTCCGGAACCCCAATTTCAGCCTCCTCGGTCTTGCTTGGATGAATCCACTGGTCACCCTGTCTCAGCTCTGAATCTCTCCAGCAGAAAGCAGCAAACGGCAGCCCTCCAGGTTAAAGGCTGACAGCCTTTATTTTTGCCAATAAAGTTTTATTGGAACAAAGCCACGGCCATTCACATCTGCACCTTCCCCGTCTGGGTGGCCTGAGACCTTCGAGTGTTTGCCGGCCTCTGGCCTTTTGGGGGCCAGATTTTTGCCACCTGGAGCTGGGATTGTGCCTCCAGCTGGGCTCTGAGCCCCAGTGCGGTGTAGCCCACCGAGGACTGCCGGCTTGTGCCCCCTCCCCCCACCCACACCCCTAAAAGTTTTTTTTTTTTTTTTTTTGTTTGGTTTTGGGTCACACCTGGCAATGCACAGGGGTTACTCCTGGCTCTGCACTCAGGAATCACCCCTGGCGGTGCTCAGGGGACCATATGGGATGCTGGGATTTGAACCCGGGTCGGCCGAGTGCAAGGCAAACGCCCTACCCGCTGTGCTATCACTCCAGCCCCACACCCCTAAAAGTTTTTCTACCTGGGACAGTACCCGCAGTCATCTAGGACATGGCAACCACATCATCTTCCTCCAGGGCTCACTGCTCAAATCAGAGTCGCGGGGCTCGGGGGAGAGTACTGGTCTTGCCCAAGCTCAGTACCCAGCACCGCGAAGAAAGAAAGGGGAAAAATAGAACAAAAACGGTCTCATCTGATCTGTCTTGAACCTCTCCACCGTCCTCCCGGCTGCAATTCCTCCCTTGGGATCTCTGAGTGTGCCAGAATGTTCTTTCATCTGCTCGTCGGTGGGTCTGGTTCTTTCTTAAGCCCGGGCTGCAAAGATTCCTTTTCTAAACCTCTCTCCCAAGACTAGAATAGCTCCGCCGACCCCGGGAACCACCTCGCTGACCCTTTCTCATTCCCTCTTAGCACTTACCACAGACTAAAACGACCCCAGAGGGTCTTTGTGTTCTGGTTCATTATAGGCCCACCACTTCGCGGGGAAACAGTGCTCCCTGAATCTCACTGAGTAAATGAATCATCTTGTCACCTCCACAGATAAAGGAAGAAGCTAAGATTATATCGAGAGCCAGAAAATAGGAGAGGGGTAAAAGGTGTTTATGTTTCACGGGGCTGACCTCGGTTTGATCCCCGGCACCTTATATGGTTCCCCGAGCATGACAGCTCAAAGCTGGGAGCCCCCCACCCCCACCCCACCCCCAGCTGCCCTAAGCTCTGCTGGGTGTGGTTCCCCAAACCAAAACTAACCATAATAGGTGCTTTAATTAAACACAGAAAATCAGAACCAGGGCTGACATAGGTGAGACAGACCCACAAGTGCCTCTCACTTCCTAAAAAGGCCTCGCAAAGTAAGGAATCATTTTCGCAACTAAATTAGCATGAGCCGAGAGCAGCCAATGGCACCCAAGGGTGGTGACGTAGTGGTCTGGCGCAGATGGCTGCAGGCTGCAGAGTCAGGCCCTCCCTTCGGAAAATAATCAAGGGAAAAGTGCCACCGGCCATGAAAATGTCCTCTCCTTAGCCCCCGGTGCCTTCACTCCCGAGAAAGAAATCATTCAACAGTAGCCGCAGTTTGGGTTCTTGAGTGGTTTTTTCCTTTCTCCTTCTTGATTTCTTTCTTTCTTTCTTTTTTTATCAAGGTGTTTGCTGTTTTATTATCTAGGAAAAAAAAATACCTGGAACTAGTTAACTGTCCAGGGACAATCGCCACGTGCAGCCGATTGTACGGTTACCATCATTCATAATCATGGTAACCACCATCATTATGAAAATGTAGTGGAGCCACGTGGAAAACAAATCATGATAAATGAGAAGGATCAGATCAAAAGTGGAATATGAATTACAGCTCCGCAAAGAAAAACTGCCTACACCCCAGGACTAGGAGGAGGAATGGAACCACTCAAGTGCTCGATGCTGAGCAGACAGCTCAGAGGGCTAGAGGCATGCCCCGGATCTCTGCCGTCCCGGGTTAGATATCAGCAGCACCTGGTCCACGGAGCCCCTCTGAGCATGATCATGGCGGTCCCCGGGCACCCTGGATGTGGCCCCCAGTACCTCTGGCATGAGCAACCCTAGATGGAAGGTCCCGGCACTGAACCACTGGGCCCATGGGCCAGGAATGATCCCCGGAGCCCGGGTATCAACAGGAAGGCCCCTGCAGGAATATTTATTCCGTGTGGCAGATATCGCAGCTGCCCTTGTAATTCAGACCTTCCCTCCCCCCGGACGCACAATTAGCCCCAAATTTCCCAGCAGCCCTTGCATCTAGATGGGTCCTGGGCAGTGGGGTGGCCATTGCTGTCCTGGCCATCGAATCCCACTACACCTAGTCAGTGCTGAGTCACGGGTGCCCACGGGTGCCCAGGGGCCGGAGAGAGAGTACAGTGGGTAGGGTGTTTGCCTTACACACGCCTGACCGGACCCGATTGGATCCCTGGGACCTCATACGGTCCCCCAAGCTGCCAGGGATAAAGCCCCCGAGCATCCTGGGCGTAGCCCAAAATACAAAAAAAAAAAAAAAAAAAAAAAAAAACCTCCCACACAGAGCCTTCCCATGCCAGCCCCAACTTGCAAAGCGGTCAGAGGCGGTTTGCGCCTGACAGAGGAAAGAACTTAAGCTGGGGCAGGCGGGCCCTGCCCTGCAGCCCCCAGCTGCTCTCTCGCACCCGTGGGCTCGGGAATCAACAGAGACAAACAGCTGAGGGGAGGCGCCCAGCCAGCGATCCTGAAGCCGCCCCTGCTGCCCTCTCCCGGATTCTAGAAGCATCTGCCGAGACTGCAAGCAAGCAGACGCAGTCCTGCCAACGAGAGCGAAGGAGTCCCACGGTGACGTCTTTCCCCCAGCTTCGCCCGGGCGGAGGGGGTCCGGCGCCCTCGGGTTCGGAGCGGACCCCCCCACTGCAGTGGCAGCCGACCCGGCAGCCTGTGGCCACCTGCCAGTGGCTCCTCCCAGCCCTGGCCCGGCTCAGTGCCCACGGGGGTGGGGCGAGCTGTCCCCCTGGCTGGAGAAGTCCCGGGCCAGCAGGCAGGGGTCAGGGGCCGTGCCCAGGCTGAGAACATTTTCCGGACCAGATGGTCCCTCTGGCAGGGCCTCGAAGCCGCAGCGGACACATCATGGCCCGGAGGCCGAGAGGCCCACTGTGGTGGGGAGGGTCGCTTGTCCCCATGAGCAGTGCCCACCAGCACGGCCACCTGGTGGGCTCTAGAGACCCACAGAAGCTGGCAGGGTCAGTCCTGGGGCCAGGCAGTGCAGTGGGGCTCCCAACCTCAGTGCTCTCTTGGTCCCTGTCTCTCTTCCCCTTTTCTCTTTCTCTGTCTCTCTGTCTCTGTTTCTCCCTTCTCCCTATCTCTCTCTCTACCAATCCGACTTCTTGGGGGGCAGCTGGCGCCTCATCACACAGCCCACCCCGAGCAGGGCCTGGCCCCTGTGCCAGGGAAAATTACGCACACTCTCTCCGGGGCTGAAAAGGGATGAACAGGAAGAAGCCGGATCCCCTACAAAGTCGGGTTTCCAAGAGACCCCGGAGACCCTGGGCAACACTGGGATCATGATTTGGTCGTGTTGGGGGGGGGGGGGAAGGAAGCGACAGAAGGCCCGCACGGGGCCATCCACCTGTCAGACCAGGCCACGCTTCTCGGAGAACGGTTCATCCCGCACGATGCGCTGGTCCGAGGCTGCCACTGAGGGCACGGCGCCCCGACCCGCTCCACGCAGGGGCCCCGCCGCCAAGGGGCTGCAGGAATGAAAGGGAGTCCGCTGGAGCGAGTTATGTGGCAAGGTCCAGCATTAACGATGCGATGCAGCACTAAAGAAGCAAGTCTCGGGCTTTGCCCAGCTGTGTTGCTAAAACAAAAGATTAACAAAAAACCCCACTTGTCCCTGGATGGTGACAGCTGGGTGAAGAGTCAGGTAGGACATATGTTTCGGGCCAGGCCATCTCTGAGGCCACCCCTCAATTCTGCTATCATTGGGAAACTGCCAGCGCGAAGAGAATGACCGTGTGGGGGCTATGTTCCAATAAAACTTTATCGACAAGAAACAAATTACCGTACAGAAATGGCTATGGCTGTATCTCAATAAAACTTTATCGACAAAAACCACATAAATGACGGGGCGTGACTTTGTTCCAATTTTTTTTTTTTTGTGGACAAAAACAAAAACAAGCAGCTGGCTAACGTTGGCCCATGGACTGTAATTTGCTGATGCTGCTATTTTGCCCTTTCCAGGCACGCGGATGGGTGCAGTCTGAAAGCTGGGCCACGTCCTGTTTGAAGCCACTGGCTAGGGCAGGCATCCTTCTATCAGCAAGGCCCAGGGCAAAGTCACACTAGACTCCATCAAATACACATTAAGTTGCACATGTGACGCCCCGTATTTATTTATTTTTTTGTTTTTTGGTCACACACGGTGATGCACTCCTGTCTCATGAGTCAGGAATTACTCCTGGCAGTGCTTGGGGGACTATATGGGATGCTGGAAATCGAACCCGGGTTGGCCATGTGCAAGGCAAACGCCCTACCCGCTATGCTATCACTCCAACACCTGTCTTCACCTTTTTTGGGTCACACCGGCGATGCACAGGGGTTACTCCTGGCTCATGCACTCAGGAATTACCCCTGGCGGTGCTCAGGGGACCATATGGGATGCTGGGAATCAAACCTGGATTGGCCGCATGCAAGGCAAACGCCCTACCCGCTGTGCTATCACTCCAGCCCGTGTATTCACGTTTTTAAGTGTAAAACGTTCTCAGGGTTGTTTCCGAGTGACAGGCAGTGCACAGCATTCTGGTGCACCCCTCAGATGCATGCCTTATTATTTACTGGGATTTTCTAATTTTTACTTAGTGCTTTCCCTTTTTCTGCACCAAGGTCCCATGGATGAGAGTCGGGGAGAATCCCAGCTGGGACGTCTGCAGAACGTTCCTTGAGGACTTGTCCCGTGCTGTCCCTCTAACTAGATGGGTCTCGTGTGTTTTGAGGGCGACCCCACAAAGGGGAAGAAGTTTCCTCGTCCCCATCATTTTACCTCGAGATAAGGCTCCTTACCTGCAACCGAAAACTCCACACCTCAAGGAAATGGGCTTTGCATGTAGCAGACCTCCCCACACCTCCCCGCCCTTTCTGGGTCCCCATAGTCACGCCCACAAACTGCCTCCGGGTGCCATTTAAGCCATTAGCGGCCATGATCCGGAGACTCACAAACGAACCTCAGAAGAGGCAGCTCGCTGCAGAGATGTCTCTGGACCAATTATTTAAAGTTTTAGAATTCCAGGGGGCTGGAGCGATAGCATAGCGGTTGGGCTTTTGCCTTTCACGTGGCCGACCCGTGTTCCATTCCTCCGCCCCTCTCGTACAGCCCGGCAAGCTACTGAGAGTATGGAGCCCGCACGGCAGAGCCTGGCAAGCTACCTGTGTGTATTGGATATGCCAAAAACAGGAACAGTAAGTCTCTCAATGAGACGTTACTGGTGCCCGCTCGAACAAATCGATGAGCAACGGGATGACGGTGACAGTGACAGTGACAGAATTCCAGGAGCGCACGCCGCACACCTCATACCATTCATACCAAGCAACACAAAGTGAAGTATTCAGCATCTGCCTATGGGGCAGGCTTGAGTGGTGGCGGGGAAATTCGGCATAATGGTGGTGGGCTGGTGTAATGGTGGTGGGATGGGTGCTGAAACGTTGAATATGAAAATCAAATTGAAAAACTAAAAAAAAAGAGAAACCTCTTGAGATCACCGTTTAGGGCCGACGGACTGCATGTGGCCCGGAGCACCGTGTCCACCATGGGCCTCTGCCTCCCTCTTCAGAGCCCACCGCGGGATGCTAGAACCGCCGGGAAAGGCGCCCAAGTCTGCGTGAGGGGACCCAGACCTCGAGACAGGCTCGTACCTCCTGCTGGGCTCAGCCTCAAGGGCCCCCTCGGGCCTCCCTTCCTGAACCTTCTCCCCTCCTGAGTGGCTGTTGTTGCTGAGCCCCGTGGCCCCTCCCGGCCCCCCCCCCCCATGCCGCCCTGTCGCCCCTCCCCTCCCCGTCCCCAACAAGGAAGCATTCTGTGTTTCATCAGGAAGCTGTTTTAAACAGTGCTTAAAATTTTCCCTGGGGATGGACTTGGGCCTCCTAGAACCGCTGCCCAATTCCCAAGCCCTGGGCTCCCACCCGGCCGGCCGTGCTGGGCCAGGGAGGGGCCAAGGAGAGCAGCTGGGCCGCCCAAAACAGGCCGGCACAGGGCCGTGGGCCGAGACTGCCCCCTGATGGCCGCCCGGGGAACTGCAGGGTGCGGGTCCTCTCCACAAGCTCCAATGACTATTTCAAAGTGGGGGGTGTTTCTGGGGATCGTCTTGGGATGAGTTAGAAAACACTCCCCCCTATCTCAGAATTTAAAAAAAAAAAGAGCAAAACCAAGGTTATGTCTCCCGTCTGCTGCCGAACCTCGTTTCTTATCAGAAAACCCCGTGCAAAGGCCAGTCGCGACGGCCACGAGCTGCTACGAGACCCTCCTGCTGCCCCTCAGCACCTAAGGGTTCCCAGTCCCTCCCCCGCTTTCTGCAGACTCAGTGCCACAAGTCTCCAGAAGCTTCTGAAGCCCACCAGCAGGGTCCGTTCCCTCCACCAGGAAGCTCTCCGGTTCTGCCCTTGATCGCCTCCACCCGCCAGGGGGTCGCCTCTCCCCTGACCCACCCACCACCAGGACGCCGTCCCGTCCCTGAACTCAGTCATCTGCACGCCCCAGTCCCGGTCCCAAAGGGTGGGGGGCCTGTGGCCCTCCCTCGGCGGCTCAGCGGGGTCTAGAGATGTGGGGTCTAGAGGGGCCTCCACCCGGCTCAGAGGCATTCGCTCGGGCCAAAGTGCGGGTGTGGGTTTTTCTGTTCCTGCCCACCCCCTGCGGCGGTGCTGTGGGGGTGCAGGGGAGGGTGTGTGTGTGACCGCGGCCCCCGTGGAGCCGGAGACCGGATCTGGGCCTGCTCCATGCAAAGCACACGCTCCGGCCCTTGGAGTCACGTCCCAAGACCCCAAAATGCCTTGTTCCTTGAGACCACCGACTCTCGTCCCAGCAGGAGACCCTGAGCGTATTGTGCACCACCGGGGTCACAGGGGCCAGAGGGGGGCTCCCCTCCACCCCAGTCCCACCGTCCCTGCGGCGGACGGCCAGGCCAGGGGACAGGCCCTGGCCATCTCTGCGGGGGGCGTCTCCTGCCTCGGGCCACCCGCCCGCCCACGCCCAGGAAAGACTCGTGAGGACTCGCACGTGGACAAGGGGCTTTATTGCCCCCCGCCGGCCCTCACACCCGCCCAGGGGAGACGGCGGCGCACGTGCAGTCCTGCCTGCCAGGGACTCGGACACAAAGGTCACTGACGGACGGACGGACGGACCGATGGATGGATGGGGCAAGTCCGCCAGGGCCGCCTCCCCACACGCAGACAAACGCCAGAGGCGCACGCTGCCGTTCTCTTCGCAAAAACCCATCAAATAACAATAAGAATAAGAATAAATTATCTTCGACTCCCAGAACAAACTGTGCTCAGCAGAGTGACAGGAGGGGCCGGTCACTGCACCGCGGCGGCGGCCGGGCCGAGAGGGCCAGGGGAGTCCCAGGCAGGGGGACGGCCGCGGCCCCCGCCCCTCACGTCCGCCTGGTCTTCTGTTTCTTGGCCTGTCTCTTGGCGTCTTCGGGGCCCCCGCCGTCGGAGGCCGCCTGGCCGAGGGCTCGAACCCCCTGCAGCCGGCTGGTCAGCTGCAGCAGGAAGGGGATGAGCTGGAAGGGGGGACACGGGGGGACAGTGAGTGGGTGCGCGGGCGGGGCAGGCTCTGCCCAACTGAGTCTGAGCTGTCCGAGGCGCCTTCCCCGACCGACGGTCTCCAAGCGCCCCCGGCCCCCAGCCCGGACCCCGGCCCTACCTTCTCGTGGTTGTAGCCGGCCAGCAGCACGAGCAGCGTGAGGGGCAGCGCGATGTAGGAGCCCTGGGCGATGTCCTGCTCGGGGAGCCGCCGCTGGAAGGCCAAGGGACACCCCGGGTCAGCCGTCGGCCGTCCCGGGGACACCCGGGGTCCCTAAGCAGCAGCAACCTGGGGCGCGTCCCGAGCAGGACAGCAGAAAGGGGACGCTCCCGCCCCCCAGCCCGCGGCCACGGAAACAGCGACACCCCCGGGCTCCGGGCGCCCCCCACGACACCCCCTGAGACACCCCCTGGGCTCCGGGCGCCCCCCCACGACACCCCTGGGCCCCGGGCGCCCTCACCGTGGGGCTGAACACCAGCGTGATGTGCTTCTGGTAGCCCACGGCCGCGAAGGAGACCTGGGGCAGGGCGTAGTCGAACTGCGAGCGGGGCAGCGTGGAGTCCAGCAGCACCACGTAGTTCTGCGCGGGCAAGAAGCTCCGGTCATCGGGGGCGGCCGGTGCCAGGGTCCGTGCCCAGGGCGGGGCCCGGTGGCCTCTCCCGTGACCCACGGCTCTCCGGGGGCACCCCGGCTCCCCTGACACAGCCACCAGCCCCCCCCCACTCTGCCTGCTCCCTCGGTTGCCTCCGAGCCAAGATGGCATTTTCCTCGCGCCTGCCGGGCCTTCGCCGGCACACGGGCGGGCAACGTCCCCCTGACTGGGTCTGCCAGTGCCCACCGGTCCCAGCCGCGCCACCAGGGAGGTGTAAGGTGGCCGCGGGCTGCCTCCCCCTGGGCTGGCCACGCTGGGCTCTCCCAGGCCGCGCTGCCCGTGGCGACTGAGTGCTCCCGGGGCCTCCGCACACGCGCCCGGCGCAGGGCTCGGCCCAGGGCACGCTCCCACTTGGCTGTTTATCTCATTCTTGGTTTTATTTTTGGGGGACACGACTCTGTGCTCGGGGGTTCCTCCAGGCCTGGCTCAGAGACCACTCCAGCGAGGATCAGGAACCCCCCGCTACAGGCCGGAGCGACAGCACAGTGGGGAGGGCATCTGCTAGCCATGGGGCCGACCGGGCTTAATCCCCAGCATCCCCTCGGGTCCCCTGAGCACCGCCAGGAGCAACCCCTGAGCATCGCTGGGTGTGACCCCAAAAGAGAAAAAAAAGAAACGCTGCCCTGTCTTCCGAGCAGCAGCCCCTCCATCTGGCCTGCCCAGCGCCCACCCCCCTGCTACTTCCTTCAGGGCCCCCCGCCCCGATGCCCAGAGCCAAGCGCCTTTCCAGCGAGTCCCCCGGGACATGTCTCGGGCTCCCGGCCCACCCCGGGACGGGACCTGCCTCTGCCGTGTGAGAGCTTCCACCCCGGCCAGTTCTGGTTCCGGCCCGACCCACCAGAGACCTCGCCTAGGCTCCTGTTCCCTCAGGGCATGCGGGGGGCCTGTCAGCTGCACCCCCCTCACACGCGCACAGGAGGGCCCCGGGGCAGAGCCACCGTGTCTACCCCCCGGCCTCTGGGGGGCATCAGCCACAGCCACGCGGTGCTCCGAGGGTGCCCCCAAGGCTCTCGGGGGCCGCTGATAGGGGCCGGGCACACGCAGGGACACGCTCCACCCACAGGGAGCTGGCCTGGCCGGGACAAAGCCGAAGCACCCCCGAGCTGGCTGGTTCCGGCTCCAGGGGTCCCCGCCCCGTGCTGAGCTCTGAGCCGGTGCCTGACAAAGGCCACAGTGAGCCCACACGGCCTGCAGGGGCCCCAGCGACCCTCAGCCTCCCCCCCCCCCCCCCCCCCCGGCTAAGCCGCTCCCAGGGACACCGTGGACGACCCCCCTCCCAGCCCGCCTCACTCTCTGACCGCCCCGGGACGGCTCCATCCCTGCTAAGCGACCCCATACGGACGTCAGATCCGCCTCATCCTGTCCGCCTCCCCCGGGTCTCGGGCCAGGAAGGCAGAAACAGAACCAGGGTCGATCCTGAAACAGCCTCGGCCCGCTGGGCGCCGGGGCAGACACTGCCACTGCCACAGAAGCGTCAGGGAGGGGGGAGGAGGTGGGGGGAGAAGGAGGAGAAAGGGGAAAGAGGAGGAGGGGGAAGAGGAGGAGGGAGAGAAGAGAAGGAGATGAAGCCGGAGGAGGAAGAGAAGGAGAGGGAGGGGAAGAGGAAGGGGAAGAGGAGGAAGGGGAAGAGGAGGAAGGGGAAGAGGAGGAAGGAGGAGAGGCAGGAGGAGAGGCAGGAGGAGGAGGGGGGAAGAGGAGGAGGAAGAGGAGGAGGAGGGGGGAAGAGGAGGAGGAAGAGGAGGAGGAGGGGGGAAGAGGAGGAGGAAGAGGGGGAAGAGAGGGAGGAGGAGGTAAAGCAGGAGGAGGAAGAGAAGGAGAGGGAGGGGGAAGAGGAGGAGAGGAGGGGGAGAAGAAGAGAAAGCAGCTGGGGAGGAGGGAGGAGGGAGGAGGGGAGGAGGGGGAGCAGCGGCGGGCGGGGGGCTCACCTGGCCATCACGCGGCAGCGGCGGGAAGTGGAAGAAGAGCGACTGGCCCAGGGCCAGGGTCTGCACGGGGCTGTCGAGGTTCTCGCTCCGGTACAGCTTCACCTGCGCAGGGGACAGACGCGCTGGGGAGACGCCCCCACCTCAGACCTGCCCGGGGGCTCTCGGGGGGTGGGGGGGCGGGGGGGCTCTTTGGAAACACCGACGCTCGGGGGAGACCGACCCGCCGGGCCAAGGAGCGTGCGCCCCTCGGCCACCTGGGCCAGACGCAGCACCAGATCCGCAGCCGGACGCGACCCCGGGAAGTCTCTGGAGCCCCCGGCGGCCCGTGGGAGGAGCCTGCGGGCGGGGGTCTCACCCAGAGCGTGGGCAGGTATTCGGAGGGCGTGATCACGTTCCCACTCAAGTCGAACTGGTTGATCTGGCGGAACACGATGATGTTGATGTCGTCGATGTCGTTGTTCCCGACCTGGGGGGAGGGGCGTCGTGCTGAGGGGGGGAGAGGCGTCGGTGCTGGGGGGAGGGGCGCCGGGAGCTTTCCCAGAAGCCCTCGCTCCCACCCTGAACCAGCCCTGGCCGCCAGCACCCGGCCGCCCGAGTCTCTACCCCCCTCTGCCTCGTGATGTGTGGACCTGTTAGACGTGCCGAGACCCTCGCCACAGCGCGGCCGGGGTCGCGGGGACCTGCCAGGAGTGGCCTGGAGCACGGCGGCCGGGAGCCAGGAAACGTTAAAACGCAGCAGCTGCCACTACTGCCAAGGCGCCGGGTGCACGGAGATGCCCAGAAGGGCCTTTCTCCACCCAGCGCCTGCCGGGCCCTCCCGCCCCCACAGTCAGAGAGTGGAGGCAGCTGGGTCAGGGTGAGAGTCAAAGAGTGGAGGCAGCTGGGTCAGGGTGAGAGTCAAAGAGTGGAGGCAGCTGGGTCAGGGTGAGAGTCAAAGAGTGGAGGCAGCTGGGTCAGGGTGAGAGTCAAAGGGTGGAGGCAGCTGGGTCAGGGTGAGAGTCAGAGGTGGAGGCAGCTGGGTCAGGTGAGAGTCAGAGGGGGGAGGCAGCTGGGTCAGGGTGAGAGTCAAAGAGTGGAGGCAGCTGGGTCAGGGTGAGAGTCAAAGAGTGGAGGCAGCTGGGTCAGGGTGAGAGTCAAAGGATGGAGGCAGCTGGGTCAGGGTGAGATTCAGAGGGTGGAGGCACTGGGTCAGGGTGAGAGTCAAAGAGTGGAGGCACCTGGGTCAGGGTGAGAGTCAGAGGGTGGAGGCACTGGGTCAGGATGAGAGTCAAAGAGTGGAGGCAGCTGGGTCAGGGTGAGAGTCAGAGAGTGGAGGCAGCTGGGTCAGGGTGAGAGTCAGAGGGTGGAAGCAGCTGGGTCAGGGTGAGAGTCAGAGGGTGGAGGCACTGGGTCAGGGTGAGAGTCAGAGTGGAGGCAGCTGGGTCAGGGTGAGAGTCAGAGAGTGGAGGCAGCTGGGTCAGGGTGAGAGTCAGAGGGTGGAAGCAGCTGGGTCAGGGTGAGAGTCAGAGGTGGAGGCAGCTGGGTCAGGGTGAGAGTCAGAGGTGGAGGCAGCTGGGTCGGGGTGAGAGTCAGAGGGTGGAGGCGCTGGGTCGGGGCCTGGCCTTACCGAAATGACCCGGTGGTGGGGCAGGGCCCGCTCAATGTGGTCGTTGCCCTCGGCCTTGAGCTGCACGTGGTAGACGCATCCTGGCTGCAAACAGACCCAGAGCCACTTCTCTGGTGGGGAGCCCCACGTACCCGGTGCCTCCCCCCAGGTGCCGCCCCCCCCCTCGGTGCCCCGGGCCTCCTGAGGGGACGCGCCTCCTAAACCGGAGACTGCAACCTGGCGGTCAAAACCACACTTGTGGCCCGCCCGTCCCCACAGTGGGCCTTTCAAACACAGGGTCATGCTCTGGGCAGGGTGAGGGGAGACGGGTAGAGCGGGGGCAGGCGGCCCGTGTGGTCCCCCCACTGACATCAGGACGTGGCCCGAGGGATATGAGTTTGATCTGCCCGCATCTAACCATCGGCTGTTCTCGTGGAAACTTGGGTTTGACTCTCCCAGGTCCGGACGCCGAGCGGCTGGGAGGCAGCCCCGCTTCCCCAGGGCACCCCCCCGCACACCCGGCCGTGGCCCGCCGCCCCCGTCTTCCCTGCGTAAGGGCCGCCTGCCAGCGCCCGGCCCAGCCAGCGCCAGCCCGAGGGCGGCTGTGTCGGCCGCTCCCGGCGGTCTCGGGGGAACCCGTGGCCCGGGACCCCCCAGCCCGGCGCCGCAGACTCACCAGCAGGCCGCGCAGCCGGAACCGGCCCTCCTCGTCGGTCGCCGTGTCCTCCCCGTAGATGCTGCAGTCGCCCTGGCCCGCGGCCTCCACGGCCACGCCCTGCTCCGGCTCCCCGTTCAGGGACGACACGGTGCCGTAGCAGCTGGGGGCGCAGAGGGACACGGGGCGTGAGGAGGGCGGGCAGGGGGGACCCAGGCCCGGGGCCTGATTTCTTTCTCAGTCCTTAGGCGGAAAGTTCCGGGGGTGAGTTTAAAAAAAAAAAATCAAAATAAGAGGGGCGAAACTTTATTTTATTCCGCTTGATTTCCACTCAGCTTCATCTTAAAATAGTGAAGCATTCGAGAAACGGAAAATAAACCCCTTCCTCTTCCATCCCACACATTCAGCGGGAAACGGCTCATTGTTCTAAAATCCACTCCTGAGTCATCCAACTTTCACCTCGAGGACTCCTGAGTACATGTGACATTACCCAGGTGGAGTCGTGGGCACGAACCGACGTAATTCACGCCACTCAATACGGGCCTTGGAACAAACTCTCTCTGGTCTAGTCCAGACACACCCAGAACAGGCGACCGGAGAGACGGAGAGGCAAGAAACTTCCTCACCTTACACACGCCACACCTCGGGGGTGCAGGGAAGCTTTAACCCGGTGAACACGTTTCCTCCCTCTAAAGAAGGAAATCCGGGGGCTGCAGCGATAGCACAGTGGGGAGGGCGTTTGCCTTGCATGCGGCCCACCCGGGTTTGATTCCCAGCATCCCCTAGGGTCCCCCGAGCACCACCAGGGGTGATTCCTGAGTGCAGAGCCAGGAGTAACCCCTGAGCATCGCCGGGTGTGACCCAAAAAGAAAAAAAAAAAAGTAAATTCTTCCCCACCTCTTTTCCGGGGGCTATGGTATAGCGGGTAGGGCAGGCGCCTTGCACCCGGCTCCCGTAGGGTCCCCTGAGCACAGAGCCAGGAGTCAACCAGGATTCAGCACAGGCAGGTGTGAGACCCAACCTCCACCCCACAAAACATAGTAAAACTGAAAAGGAGACACCTGCAGCGCCCGGCCAGGCTCTGGGCCAGCGTCACCAGGGGGCGCCGGCGAGCGGCCGGCGTGAGGTGCGCGTGGCAGGGGCCTGGCTGTCGCTCACCTGTAGGCCGTGCGGTAGCCGGTGACGGTGATGCGCAGGTTCTGGCCCTCGTGCACCTCGATCATCTGCGAGGAGGGCTCGAAGCGGAACTCCTTCATCATGGGCTTGAAGTAGTACTGGCCCGGGCTCTGCGGGGCGAGCGGGGTGAGCCGCGTGTACACACACGCACACACATGCACACAGACACACACACACAAGCACACACACATGCTGGGCACACATACACACACGCTGGGCACACACACGCACACATACACACACAAACACACACGTACGCGTGCACACCATGTGTACACACACGCATATGTACACGCACACCAGGCCACCCGAGACCCCGGCCATGGTTCAAAGGTTCCTGGGTCTGGGTTCTATCGGGGGCTGGGCGAGGCCGAGCCACCGGCCTGCAGCGGCCCAGAAGGAAACAGGCGGGCACGGGCGGGTCCCCCGGGGACACCCACAGGGAGACAACCCCACGACAAAGGCCTTGGGGCTCGGGGGAGAGGGAAGCCAAGCCCTGCACCAGACCCCACACCAGGAGCCACAGATGCAGCCGCGAGGGAAGCTGGGGGGGGAAACGAGGGGGGCATGGCGATGAGGTGGGGGAGGGGGAGGGGGCGCGGCGATGCCTGAGCCTCATTGAGAAGCCCCGGCTGGTGGCCCGGGAACACGGACCGCAGCATTAGACCCCGGCCAACACTCGGTGCAGGGCCCCCCTCCATGCCCGGAACCTTCTGGCACTCAGCGGGGTGTCCCACGCCACCCCCATGCAGGGCGCCCCCCCGCCCCTCCCCGGCCGCCGGGAGCTGAGGACGCCTCACCAGGTTGGAGAAGGTGAGGATGCCGTTGTCCTGCGTCAGGAGGTTGGACCGGAACACTCCGCCACTCAGGGACAGGAGCACCCCGGGGAGCGGCTGGTCATCCTCAGCTTTGATCTGGGGCGGGGGGACACGGGGACAGGTGGGCGGGGCAGCGGCAGGCATGCGGGGGGCCTGCAGGGCTGTCTCGGCCCCGCCGGGGGAGTGGGGAGCACGGCGAGCTGGGGACCCTGAGACAGGCACTTCAGTCCCTCCTTCAGAGAGAGTTTGTCTGTCTGTCCGTCCGTCTGTCTAAAGGACCCCACACCATAGCCCTCCTTGGCCCAAGAACTTCAAGGCCGGCCTGGACAGACACCGTCACTGTCTTCCTCCGTCTGTCGAGATGCACTCGAGGAGCTCGGGGCCCCCACAAGGGCAAGAGCCGAGAACAGGGTCTGTCCCCGACGGCAGGAGAGGGGCCACAGGCTGGAGCCAGCGTCTGCGGGCACGAGGCCGAGCCCCACCCCCGCCCCGCCAGAGTGACCCAGCAACAAGCTGGGGGAGCCCACGGGCTTGCAGCTCTGGCCCAAACCTCAAGCCCAAAAGCCATTTCGTAGGGTCTCGACCACGGCACGGGGGTTAGCAACCAGCTCCCGGCCCCCCCGCCCCCGCCAGCACCCCCAGGCCCCAGTCCTGACCCCGACGGCCCAGCCAGCCAGGAAGTGCCGGAAGGCCAAGAGCGAGCTGAGGCCAGCTGGGCTCCAGGACGATGCAGAGGGCGAAGGCCTCACGCAAACAAGAGCCTCCCGCGACCCCCCGCTACGAGGCTCTGAGCTGGGCTGCGTCCCGGCTGGGGCTTCAAGGCCCAGCACGCTTGGTGACCCAGCACCTCGAGAGTGGCCCCTGAGCTCTGCTGGGCGTGGCCCCAACGCTGCCCCCACCGTCCCAAATGCCAACTCACTGGCGGCCAACCTGTCTGGAAAGGGATCAGCCAGTGGGAGGCCGAGGAAACTCCAGGACGTGCCCGGGCTCTCCCGACAGTGCTCTGGGCTGGAATAGCCAAATTGCACTTCTCTGCGTGTGTTTCCCCGCCCCCCCCCCCCCCACCATCCCTCTGTAACTGCAGCCGACGGCTGTGGGCCGGCCAGGGGGCTCGGAGTCTCACCTCGAAGCTCACGCCGGCCAAGGCGTAGGCCTTGAAGTCGCCCACGGTGCCCTCCACGGCCGTGAGCACGTAGCCCTCCTTCTGCGAGGACACCGTGTACTCCAGCTCACTGTGCAGGGGCCCCACGCTGCAGGGAGGGGCAGGCGCTCAGCGGCCCCGCTCTGACGGACACCCCGACCACCCCGGGCACCCCTGGGCCCCCCGCCGCGGCGCCCCACCTGTAGGCCCCTTTGTCGTCCGTGAAGACGGTGATGAGCGGCGTGCTGGCGCCCTTCTCGCTGATGACGATCTCCACCCCCTCCAGCTCCGGCCGCACCTGGCCCTCCAGGAACAGCCCCGCCTTGCCGTGGATCTCGATCAGCTTCCCGGGGCAGCTCTCTGCGCGGGCACGGCACGGGGGCTGAGCCAGGGGCCGGGGACTGAGGGGCTGAGCCCAGGGGGTTGGTGGGACTGAGAGGGGCTGGGCCAGGGTCCGGGGGGACTGAGAGGGGCTGAGTCCAGGGGGCTGGGAGAGGACTAAGAGGGGCTGAGTCCAGGGGGTCGGGGGGACTGAGAGGGGCTGAGTCCAGGGGGTCAGAGGCGGCCTGAGGGCCGGGAGAGGACTGAGAGGGTCAGGGGCTAAAGCATGCCCACGCGAGGCCCTGAGTGTGACCCTTCTGGTCACGCACAGGCCCCAGCGCCCCCAGGCACAGCCCCAGGGACCCCCAACACCGCCAGGCCCGAATGCCACCATCAGGCCCAGCGGCCCTGGGCTCCCGGGGAGCGGCGGGGAGACCCACCCCGAGAGAGGACTGGCCGCAGCCCCCCCCGGAGGGAGGAAGCCGTGAGAGCAGTGGCCGCTGCCCGAGCCCTCCCACCCACCTCCGCTCGGCCCCCGTGCCCCGTGCGGCGGGCACTGACCCCCGCTGACGGTGGCTTCCATGGACGGCGGGTAGAAGAGCAGCTCCTTGGACGAGGGCGTGACGGTGATCTTCTCTCCCGACCTGCGGGCGGCAGGGTCAGCCTGGGCGGGCGGGGCGCGGGCGGGCGGGTGGGCGGGGGGCCGCTTACCGGGCCCAGTAGGAGAAGTCGTAGGAGAAGGGCCCCTGCAGCTCGTCCACCACCTCCTGCGCGGGCGGCTTGGTCCTGCCCTCACCCGGCCCCTCGCTGCCCTTCTCCCGCTCCTGCCGGCGGCTCTCGATCTCCGCCACCTGCTGCTCCCGCCGCAGCTCCTGCACCGACTTCAGGGGGCCCAGCACCAGGGCGGGCTCGCTGTCGATGGACGACCTGGGCAGCGGAGGGCAGCCCGGAGTGACCCGGGGCCTCTGGGAATCTTCCCACCGGGGGAGGGTCCTCGGGGGAGGGTCCTCGGGCTCGGAGGGATTGTCGGGAAGCGGGTGCTGGGGGGGGGGGCCGGGGGGACGGGACCAGCCTCAGGGTGCAGGCTGATTCCAGCCACACAAGCCCCCCGCCCTCGCCCCCCCACCACTGCGGGTGGGGCCCCGGGGAACCCCAGAGTCCCTGGCACTGCTGGGCCCGAGCACGGACTGACCCCTTCAGCCCAGGGCGGGCGAGGGTTCCTGCAGAGTGGCCCCAGGACCCCCGGGCACGGCCCGAGAGCCGCCTCCTCCCACAACGCTAGCAGATAAGACGATGAGGACTGGACTGGTGCCGGGAAGGGCACCCGGGCAGCGCCGGGCTGGGGGAGCGACACCCACTGACTCTGTGTCCATCTGGAAACTTGTCCCCTCTCCCCGGGAGGGGGGGGGCCGGCAGTGACCCCTGAGCACAGAGCCAGGAGTGAGCCCCGCACCCCCAAAACATAATGACGCCACGGAAGGGAGCGCCCGCACTCCCACTGACTCAGGAGATGGAGGGGGCAGCGGCTGGGAGGGCCCGATGGCCAGCGGGCAGCAGCAGGGTCAGGCCGCGGGCACATGCCCATGGACAGGAGAGACCGGCGATGACCTTCGGTGGGTCCGTCAGCAGAGCCCCCCACACACACACCGCCCACCGCGGCACGCGGCCGGGACGCACTTTATAGTCACGGTGACGTCCATCATCTTGTCGGTGGTGATGGTGCCCAGGACGTGGTGGCGGATGGCCGTCAACGTCAGGATGCTGGGCGAGGACCTAGAGGCCAGAGACGCGGCACGTCACGGCCCGGGCGCCGGGAGGAAGCGCCGTCCGTCCGGGACGAGGCGGCTCCTCTGAGTCAGGCTCCCCCGGACCTCGGACGACGGGGATCAGACCTGCAGGCCTCGCCCAGCTGCTCCCCTCCTGCACCCGCCCCAGGCCACTGCCATGTGGCCCTGGCATGACCCCGCATGTCAGTCTGGGGATCGGGATCATGCCAAGACTCTGCCGTCCGCCTGAATGGCGCCGTCGGCAGGCACGGGCCTCGGCGGAAGGCTACTCTCGGGGGGCAGAGCGCGCCTGGCCTCGGCTCGGCTCTCTGCCCAGCGGCCAGCGAGGGGCGGGGGCGAGGGGACCAGGGACAGCGCGCCTGGCCTGCCCCAGCCGCCGCCCCACCCTCTATCCCCAGCACCCCACGGGGCCCCCCGAGCTCCTGCAGGAGTGATCCCTGAGCGAAGAGCCGGGAGTCAGCCCGGAGCACTGTCGGGTGGGGCCCAGCGAAGCCCCCAGCCCCAGGAAAGTAACCGAGGCAGGCCTGAAGCCTGGACCGTCTCCCACCCGCGAGGGCTGAGACCCCTCGAAGGCTCCACTGAAGCCACGACGTGGAGCCTGGCTACGGGCACCGGGGCAGGTAAGGCCCGACCCTGCAGAGCGGCCCAGGTGGGGGCTCCGCAGAAGGGGCATCTAGGCAACGCTGGCGAGAACAGGCAGTC
Organism: Sorex araneus; assembly: GCF_027595985.1. Lineage (NCBI taxonomy): Eukaryota > Metazoa > Chordata > Mammalia > Eulipotyphla > Soricidae > Sorex > Sorex araneus. The sequence continues at coordinate 214,821,849 of NC_073305.1, forward strand.
AGCACCAGGGTCCGCCCGGTCACGTGAGCCCAGGACACAGACACCGTCGCGTCTGCTTAGCAGGTCGGGCTAACCGCAGCGTCCAGCCCTGATTGGGACTGGACCGGGGCAGGGCAGAGTCGGAGGGGTGACGGGACCTTCCCTAAGCCGAGACCCTCTAAACAAGGCGTGTATCTGGCAGCAGGGTGAACGGTCACCGGCTGCTCCTGGGAGGGTTTCTCCACACGCCCGTCATCCTTCCCCACGTCTGCCCGGACCCACCACGCAACCAACACCACTTCAGAGACAGTCCCCTGAGCTCAGGGCGTCTCTCTCGGGAGGAGCTCCGCTGCCCCGCCCCGGTGGGCTGGCCCTGCCCTAGGGTCCCTGCCTGGGAACCCTCGTGACGCCAGACGTCAGCTCCTCCGGGACAAACAAACCCGCACTGCTCTCCGCAGCAGAAGCCCACACTGTCACTCTAAACCCCCCCCAACACACACACACACACACACACACACACACACACACACAACCAGCTCACGTGTCGTAGGTGTAGAACGCTTGCTCAAACCGGTGGCAGGAGCGTGGGGTGACCTTGTACACACCTGCAGCGGGACACGGGGAAGCGCGTTTGGAGAGGGGCCCCGCCCCCCTGCCCGCCCGCCCGCCACACCTCACCCAGCTGCCAGGAGGGAGGCGGGAGAGGGAAGCGCGTCCCTCCGGTGAGACCCACGGGAACTTTCTAGGGGACCGAGTCTGCTCGAGACTCCGGTTACGGAGCACCACAGTCCGACTCCTCCCGCTGAAGGGTCCAAACGGGGCGGAGAGCCTGGGCCTGCCCGAAAGGCCCTCAGGGAAGGGTTGCTCCAGGCTCGGGGGAGGGGCGCGTGCTGCGGGGCGCCTGAGTGTGCCCCCTCCCCACACCCCCTGCAGAGGCGGACACCAATCTCCCCTCAGAGTCCCCTGGGAGGTCCGGGCCCCCGAGGCCGCCTCGAAACCACCTGCCCCGCCCCTGGGGAAAGAAGCGGGACAAGGCGCCAAGCAGCGTTGGCAGAGCAGGAACGGGCGGCCTGGCGCAGCGTGTCAAGGCACGAGAAGGCGCGGCCAGCCCCCCCCCCCCCCCCCCGGGCCTCACCTGGCTTGGACAGGCAGAAGCGGTTGACCCCCTTGGAGAGGTTGTAGATCCCCACGTTCTCGGGCCCGTTGCCGTCCTGGTAGAACTCCTGGGGGACCAGAGGCGACACCGTGACTCACACGGCGGGGGGGCGGGGCGGCCCGGGTGATTAATGCCGCTCCCGTCCCCGAGCCACTCGTCTGTTCTGCCCATTCATCATCCGGGCATCAGACGCCACCGGAAAATTAAAAAACCTTCAAAAACTTGCAACCCGAACAGGCCGCTTCAACCCATCACACCCCGTCTGCTGGGGGGCCGCCGTGTGGCAGGCCGGGGCTGGGGGTGGGGGTGGGGGCGCGGGAGCACCCACCCCGGGGGCCTGCCAGGCAACTCGCCGGCGTCAGGAGTGAGGGGCAGCGCAGGAAGGCGGGCCACGGCCACGGGGAAGCGGGAGAGTGTGAGGGTCGCAGCTCCCGGCCAAGAAACGGGCGACCAGCAGGGGTGGAGGGAAACGGGCTGGAGCCTCAGTCTTCCCCCTCACTGGCCCCTGCCTCACTGGAAAGCAGGCGCTTAGTTTGGGGGCCACACCTGCCGGTGCTCAGGGCTGCCTCCTGGCTCGGCCGTCAGGGACCCCCGGGGTAGGCTCAGCGGACCACACGGGGGTGCCGGGGACCGAACCCGGGTCGGCTGCGGGCGAGGCAAGTGCCCTCCCCGCTGTCCCAAGGCTCCCTGGTGAGCGTGAGCCTGGCTGACTGCCGGGGCGAGAGGTTGCAGAGTCTAACAGAAACAGTCACTTCACTGCCCTCTGCCTCAGTTTCCCCACTTGGACCTGACCGGGACATTCCACCATTAGCTTCAAGTCAGAAACACTGAATCCAAATGAGAGGCCGCCAGAAAGGGACCAACCCGGGCGCACAGCGGCATCTGGGAGGCCGGGGGGGGGGGGGGGAGGCAGAGGGGACAGACAGACAGACCCCGGGGGCGGCCCCACTCGAGTCCCCCCAAGGGAGAGACACAGACACGGCCACCCGGCACGCAGGCTGACGCTGGCCCTCAGAGCCACTCGGCCAAGCAGCGGCCAGCGAGCGTGCTCCTGCGTGGCTGCTGGGCCAGGGTGCCCGGGGCTGCCGGGGAGGGGGGAGGGGCAGGGCTGTGCAGGGGCACCCACCAGCGTGATGGCGTGGGAGAGCGAGCACCGGAGCATGTAGCCCGTCTGCCGGAACTCGACGGCCGACACGTCGTCCTCCAGCACCTCCACCTCCAGGCTCTTATTCCTCCAGCACCAGTCCTCATGCGTGATGCCCACTGCAGGGGGCACAGGGCAGGGGCGCGTGTGGGCCCGGGGTGCCCAGCTCCCCCCAGCACCGCCCAGAGGAACGGCAGCAGCGGGTCCCCCGCACGTGCCCCGGGTGCGAGCCAGCGGGGTTCCCAGACGCTCGCTGGAGACACGAGGAGGCAGGGAGCCCCGGGGGGCCGCTCGACGCTCCCTGGGAGGCGGGACTCGGCATCCCGTTCCGTCACGGCCGCCGTCACGGGCTCACGGGCCCCGCAGCCTCCCCTGTCCGGGCAGCGTGCGTGACAGCCCATGGAAACAGGCCCGCGTTCCCCGGCCAAAGAGCTACTATCCACTGGCATGACGGGAAAAAGAATTCCCCAGAGAAGCCCGGGAAGTGTCCATTTAGTTGGCGGCTCACTGCCGGCCTCTTCCAGCTAGCACAGAATTGGGGGCGGGGGCCGGGGCCACGGCACAGCCCGGAAGGCGCCTGCCCGGTTCGACCCCGCCACCCTTGAGGGTCCCCTGAGCCTGCCAGGACTGATCCCTGGGCAGCTGGGAGTGGCCCCAAAACAAAACCAAACAAAAATCACAAATCTCCGGAGTGAGGGGGCACGGCTGGGAGGGCTGAGGAGAGGGGGCGCCTGTGTCTGCCAGGACCCCCGGCTCTGCGGGCCCCCCAGGGCTGCCCGGGCCCCAGGCCATGGCAGCCGGCCTTCTCCACGAAGGCGCCCACCTGGGGAAAAGGCCGAGTGTCCCAGCTAAGTCCCCCGTGCCTCAGGACTCCACGCTGGGGCCCGGCCCACGCGCTCCCGAGCAGGAGGCAGGGAGTCCCCGGGGCGGCCTCCCCCCTGCAGCAGAGGCACAGAGTCAGGGGTGCAGACAGAAGGTCCCACCGGGCGGGGACGGGGGTGCCCGGAACCACGTCTCCGAGCAGAGAGAGACGGGCCGGGCCCGAGGGCGCCCGAGGGGGCCCGCGGCACTCACCCTTGTACTTCCCGGGGAGCACTCGGTCGAAGGCGAAGGTCAGCGCGTTGGCCTTCCCCGAGAGCCGGAGGCTGCGCTTCTCGCCCTGGCGGCCCAGGGCCTGCAGGGTCACCAGCAGGTCACCACAGGAGTCTGCGCGGAGAGGACGGAGGGCAGCTGCTGAGACCCCGAGGCCCACAGGGCCCAACTGAGCCCCCTGAGACCCCTCAGGGCCCAACTGAGCCCCCCAAAACCCACAGGGCCCGTCTGAGCCCCCCGAGGCCCCACAGGGTCCGTCTGAGCCCCCCAAAACCCACAGGGCCCGTCTGAGCCCCCCCGAAGCCCACAGGGCCCATCTGAGCCCCCTCAAGACCCACAGGGCCCGTCTGAGCCCCCCCGAAGCCCACAGGGCCCATCTGAGCCCAAGACCCACAGGGCCCATCTGGGCCCCCCCCCCCCCCGGCCAGTGTCCCACGAGCTGCTCAGAGGTAGAGCTGTGACACAACTCAGCGTCTGTCCCCTCTGCGATGTCCCTCCTCCCCACCCCTCACGGCTAGGCGCGGGCACGCCAGGGTGCAGGTGAACGGAGACGGGACGACTCAGGGACGGGCAGTCTCCTCGCCTGCCCGCGCCCAACACTGCAGAGAGCACAGCCCGCCCAGGGTCCACTGCTTCCCGGGCACGCGCCAAGGCCACATGGAAACCAGGGCCTCCAGGGCCCCCCCCCCAAGCACCCGGCGAGGTCAGAGGTCAGGGCACAGCCGCCGCCCAGCACCTCCTGGCAAGGCCCCACGTCAGCCTCACGGAAACGCTCCGAGGGCGGACAGTCCCCCTGCACAGGGGACAAGCTGAGGCCACACACGCCAGTGCTCACGGACTCCCCCGTCACTGGGCAGCGAGTGGACAGGAGACCAGGCCTCGGCCCGTCAGAGCCAGAGGGAGACAAAGAGAGCCAGGAAACGGCCCCGTGCATGCAGGGAAGCCCCCCGAGGCCCTCCCGCCACACACACAAGCACATACCGCAACACTACCCAGAAACCGTCTCCTTATACACACACACACACACACACACACACACGCACGCACGCACACACAGAGGAACCACCTGTGCTGGCTCCCAAGTAACACCTTACCCAAACAGGAGACTTTCCCAGAAATGGACGCCAAGAACTGCACAAAAGCCACGTCCATCACGGGCCTGTCGGTCACGGTGAGAGGGACCGTCTGGGGCTTCAAGGTCAGCCCCGCTCTGGACTCGGCCTCAGGAACCACCACCTGCAGGGCACGAGCCACGTCAGCGGCGTCAGGGAAGCAGCTGCCTGCGCCAGGGCCATCAACCTGGCCGTCGGACCACAGACCCCAGGGTGTGAGGACCAGGGCTCATTCTGGTCTCGTCACGACAAGCCTGCCCGCAGCCTGCCAGGGAGGGCCCTTTCCGATCCCCCAGGAAGAGCAGCGGTGGGCAGGGCTGGCCCCACTCTCCTCTGCGGAGACCACCCCCACCTTGCTGCCTGGGCTATGACCCTGCCCGTGACCTCGGGCATGACCTTGGCCACTGCCTCCCTCTGGAACGTGCTGCAGTGCCCGCTGATGCCATCCTACGCCCAGACAGCACGTGGGGACCACGCTACCTTGGAAAATGCCTCATCGTGCTTCCAGAAGCTTCCAGAGGCTGGTCGTGGCGGGGGTCAGCCATACGCCATATGCCAGAGTCTGGCCCCCTCTCCCCGCCCGGGACCCACAGACAGGGCCTGTCCCTGCCCTCGGGGCAGCGGGCTGACTCCCAGATCCGGCCTGGTCACTGCCCACAGGCCGATGAGTCCTCCCTGCATCTGTGCCAGCCCCGACGGGCTGCCACACTGTCCTCCCGCCGAGAGGCAGGGCCCAGGAAGGCGGCCCGGCAGCAGCCACTGAGCCACCGTCAACTGAGACCCCCCCACCTTGGTAGCCGCACCGGGGGCAGAGGTGGGGCGTGGCTGCTGGCCCGGGGCTAAGGCCCGGTCAGTGATGGCCAGCACTGGACAAGGGAGTGACGCTCGCGCTCGGGTGCCCACATATATGTGCTGGCCAGGGGTTCCAGTTGGGGGGACTCGTTGGGCATGGCCCCCCATCTGCATGTGAGGACCCCCCCCCCGAAGCCCAGGTGCACGGGGACACTCCGACTGCTCACGGGCAGGGCGCCCACCCCCCGGGGCCCGCTGAGACCCAGGACGGCAGGGGCCCTCTCTCCCGCGCTGCCCGCCCCACCCCAGGGCTCGGGCTCACGCTTCTCCTAAACCTCGCTGTGCGGGAGGATGAAAACGGGACCTACCTGGACCCTGTAGGCGCCCGGCTTGGCTCGGAAGCAGAAGGCGCCCTGGGCGTCCGTGTCCACGGTGGCCAAGGGCTTGTCCTTGTCTTGCGACAACAGGGCGACTTTGTACCTGCCCATCTGCGCCCCGGCGTCGGGGAAGCGCGTGATGACGATGCGGCCGCAGACGCTGAACCTGCAGGGCCGGGCCAGAGGGAGGGAGAGCGGGCCCCCGCGGAGAGACAGGTCCCGGCTTCAGGAGGTGACCGGAAAGCCACCCCCCCTCCCCTCCCCTGCACAGGGCTGAGGCGCAGTGGGGCCACAGCAGGGCCCTGTGCGCATCTGGGCGGCCCCTGGCAGCCCCACCCAGGGGAAGCCATTTCCAGGAAAATCTGCAGATGATAAAAAATGCCACAGACAAAAAAAAAAAAAAAAAAGCCACAGGCAACGGAGGGCAGGAGGGGCTGCAGCCAGCCCAGGTGGCGAGGGCGGGCCAGGTCTCAAAGCAAGGCGGGCGCGGCCTCAGAACCAGGCAGGCTGGTGCTGGAGCGATAGCACAGCAGGGAGGGCGTTTGCCTTGCATGCGGCTGACCCGGGTTTGAGCCCCGGCATCCCCTAGGGTCCCCTGAGCACCACCAGGAGTAATTAATTCCTGAGTGCAGAGCCAGGAGGAACCCTGAGCATCACCGCCGGGTGTGACCCAAAAAGCAAAAGAGAAAAAAAAAAAAGAACCAGGCGGGGCTGCCGGAGCAGCCTGCCCTGGCGGGGAAGAGATCTGGACGGGACGGGGCAGACCCGCACAGACGGCGGAATCTGAAGCCTGGGGAGGCGTCCGCACAGCCACGCCCCGCGCCCAGGGCGGCTCAGAGCCCGAGGGGGGCAGCTTGGCAAGGAGCACGCACGCACGCACGAGGCCTGGCCACTCCCCACGCACCGCCCGGGAGCACCCAAGTACGGCCGGGAGCACCCCAATGTGCCGCCCTTCAGAACTGGACGATGCCCAGCGAGTGGAGGGCCCCACCTAGAGGTCCACAGACCCTCCCGCCGGGCCCCCGCACCAACCGGCCTCTGCCTCTTTACGATGGGGCCAAGGAGGCCCCACAGCAAGAGTCAGGCGAGAAAGACCGTCCCAACCCCAGGAGACCCACTTCCCGGGGACAGCGCGCCCTGGGCCAGCCGCGTGGGCTTGATGGTCCAGAGCGCGGGGGGACAGGGCGGGGGCAGGAGGCAGGGTCACACCCAGGGGTGCCCAGGAGGGCCACGCGCTGCCCGGGGCCTCGGAAGCAAGCTGGTATTCCCAATGGCGGGGGGGGCCCGAGTTCAACCCAGACGCCCCACAGGCTCCCCTGAGCACCAAGCCGGGAGTCAATCCCCAAGCACCACCGAGCGTGGCCCAAACACGAAGCAACGGGTTTCCTCGGCGGGCGCCCAGTGTGGGCATGGGCAGGGCCGGGGCCCTGCTCCCCGCGGGGTGCTCACCCTGTCGCGATGATGTCGGCCAGCTGGGGCGTGTTGGGCGCGATCTTGATGGTGACGGTGTCGAAGAAGAGGTGCTCCTTCTGCGCTCGGATGGTGTAGGTGCCCGTGGTGATGTTCTCCAGCCGGAAGGAGCCGTCGGCCTTCGTCCTGACTGCGGGGGCCGAGGCACGCCATGCGGCGAGGGGACCCGGTGAGCGGAGCCGGGCGGTGCTGCCGTGCCCTCCCTCCCATCCCCCCCAGGGCCCCCGGCAGCGCGCACCCACCTCTGATCTGGTCGTTGAGGGTCACCTCCGCCTCGGGCACCCCTTCTCCCGCGGGGCCGTTCAGGACCCTCCCGGTGACCGAGAAGCCCATGACGTGGAACACGGGCTGCAAGATGGGGGACAGGAAGGGGCGCCCGTGGGCTCAGCACGGCTCACTGTGGTGGGTCCCTCCCAGAGACGCCCCCTCCCCCCGGCCCCAGCAGCAGCACTGACCCCCTCCCCCAGCCCCCCACGCCGCGCCCGAACTCCCCGTGTCCCCAGCACGCCGAAGAGCCGCGGGGACACCTGGACTTACTGCCCGGGCCCAGATCCCCTAGCAGGACCTGACAGCGCTGCCCACCCTGCCCCCTCCTGCCCCCTCCCACCACACAGCCCCTCCCATTGTGGGGAACAGCCCCCACGTGGTGCTGAAGGGCTACGCCTGGTCCCGTCATTCCCGGTGGGACGTGGAGCTGGGGTCCACCCAGGCCAGCAGCAGCCAAGGCGGGTTCCTAACCCCCCCCTCAACTCTGGAGAAGGGCCACGCGCCCCTCTGCCGCCCCAGCACCCTCCCGGGGCCCCTCGGCTAGGTCTCCCGTGCCTCCCCTGCACCCCCCACCCGAGGTCAGGGCCAGCTGGCGGCTGCCCAGCAGCCCTGCTGCACGGGGTCTCGGGCCCAACCCCCCATGTGGGCCACATCCAGTTCCCCGTGGGGCGTCCACGCCACCCTGATGCTGACACACCCGGGGGACATCCAGAAGGCCACTCCTGCTCCTGCATTCCGTGCCACCTTCCAGAAGCTTCCCCTGACTCCTGGGGGCCCGGGGGGCCCCTCCTAGCAGCACTGCGCCCAGCCGGGCAGGCTGACAGCTCGGCACCGGGGAAGGAAGGGGCTGAGGGCCACCAGCGCCACACCTGGCAGTGCGTGCGGGACGGCCGAGCAGCTCCCAGGCCCCGGGTCATCCGCTTTCTGATTCCGACAGGAGGGTTTTACTTGGCACCAACGGGTCACTAAATCCTGACCACGTGGCACTTGGCTGCGCTGGAAATTCCACCCCCCCACGGGCTAAGAAACCTGCAGGGAGACCGTGACGTGGACCTGTCTGACCCCCTCGGGCCCCACCCGGGTCTGCAAACTCCCTGGACTAAGCAAACACACACACACACACACACACACACACACACACACACACACACACACACACACACACACACACACACACACACACACACACACACACACACACACACACACACACACACACACACACACGCCCGGCATCCAGCACACCAGCCAAATACTCCTCTGCATCTGCAAACACAGTCCGGGCACCCCGCCGAGCACAGGCCCGAAACCCCGCGCCTTCCCGCACACACAGCGCTTCCCAGTGTTACATTAAAGGGAAACAATTAAAATCTAATTTTTTTAATAGCTGTAACCCTGGGAGGCCCGTTTATGAAAGAATCATTTTCTTCTGGGATTGGCTCTATCTAGCATATTTTCCACGGTAACCGCTGCCGACATCTGTAATTAAAGGTGTAAATGTGATCTCACACTCTCTCTCTCTCTCTCTCTCTCTCTCTCTCTCTCTCTCTCTCTCTCTCTCTCCCTGTCTACCTTCGAGTCTGGGGTCTTTGGGGCCACCTGCGACCCCACTGGCACTCACTGCACAGTCAGCCCCAGGCTGCACCAATGCCGTGGCCCCGTCACCCGCCCCTCACACCCCACAAACTCTTCTTAGAGAACTCAGAGGGGCTCAGCCTTTGCCCAGAGACTCACCTGGCTGCCCCCCACCCATCACCAACACCACTTCCTCCATTCCTGTCACCAGGGTTTGTCTGACATGGTGGCGCCCATTGGCCCCGGGCCCTTTGCACCTGCTGCCTCCCAAAGCAAGACGCTCTCCTCTCCACTCTGGGCAGTCCACAGCCGCCACCCCGGCGAGCCTGCTGATATCCCCGCCCCACGGTCACTGGTGTCCCAGCACGCTCATCTCCAGACTGCGTATATTGCTTCACACGCTCTGAGTCCCTCGCAAGGACCCGGGCTTGGGCCACAGCGACGTGAGGTGTGTGTGGCCCCGCCGCCCCGCAAGGGCAGGAAACACCCGGGACACTCGGGCACCAGGGTGTGGGGGACGAAGGCACTGGGCCGGGCAGCAACTCCGAGGAGTGGCACCGAGGCAGCTCGAGGGCTGAGGCTCAAGCCTGGCACCGGACCCGGGCCCTGCCTGGGCATGGGGCGTGGTCACAGCATCCCCCAGCACACCGGGCACAGACAGGCACTGACCCTTCGGCCCTGCATGAGTCACTGCCGGGGGGACACCCTGGGCCCCCTGAGCAGTGCTCGGGAGGGCCCCAAAATAAAACACAGCATCGACTTGACTCAGAAAGTGAGGCGGGGGTCGAAGCGAGAGCACAGCAGGTAGGGCGTTTGCCTTGCACACGGCCAACCCGGGTTCGATTCCCAGCATCCCATATGGTCCCTTGAGCACCGCCAGGAGTAATTCCTGAGTGCAGAGCCAGGACTGACCCCTGAGCTTCGCCAGGTGTGACCCAAAAAAGCTTTAAAAAAAAAAAAAGTGAGGCAAGAGCCGAAGCACGTGGGGGTGGGGGGAACCCAGGCTGAGCCAGACGGGGACTCGGGGCCACGCTCCTGGCCTGGCGCCCAGAGGAGGGAGCGACGCGTGACCCACGGGGAGCAAGCTGGCGGGGCAGGCTCACCTCGATCCTCAGGCTGTCGTGCTCCACCGTGAAGTCCAGCCGGGCGGGGGCCACGTCGAAGGTGATCCTCTCGCCCCTGTAGAAGGGGACCTGGGAGGGAGGGTCTGTCAGCCCCGCGGGTGGCCGGCAGGTGGCCGGGCGCCCCGGGCAGCCGTGCGTGGGGCAACCGCGGGGTCAGGCTCAGAGATTACTTCTTCCCCGCTTTTTCCTCCTCGAACCCCGGATCCGAGTCCCAGACCTGAACGGGGCGGGGGCCTGGGTCCCACTCACCACGGTGTAGCGGCCGCTGGGCAGGGAGTGGAAGGAGAAGGAGCCGTCCTCCCGGGAGACCGCGTAGCACAGGAACACCAGGCTGGCGTCGTGCGGCTGGAAGCCGGGCACGGGGGCCGTGGTGCAGCCCTGCACGTCCTGGACGGGGACGGGGCGAGAGAGGAGTTCTTCCCTCCGCCCACCCTGCCCCGACAGCCCACGCAGGGCCCCGCAGAGGGCGGCTGTCGCCGGGCTGAGGCCAGTGGGGAAGGTGCCCGACACACACCCGGGCCGGGTCCCATCCCCAGCTCCACACAGGCCCCTAAAGCCCCACTGGGGATGGCCCCTAAGCACAGAGCCAGGAGTCAGCCCTGAGCACCGCCAAGGTGGCCCGAAAACCAAACAGACAAATGCGGGGGAGGGGAACGCTTCACCTTCAATCCAGCAATCCGATATTCTGGCTGTTCTGATTCTGTCCAGACTCAGGACAGGCTACATGCTCGCTACCGTGAGGCCACACGTGTGTCCCCAGACCTAGTTTGTAACCTGCCCAGGGCTGGTCTTAGAAACGGGGGGGAAGGGCTGGAGCGATTGCACAGCGGGGAGGGTGTTTGCCTCACATGCGGCCGACCTGGGTTCGATCCCCAGCATCCCATAGGGTCCCCTGAGCACCACCAGGAGTAATTCCTGAGTGCAGAGCCAGGAGGAACCCCTGAGCATCGCCAGGTGTGACCCAGAAAGAAAAAACAAAAACAAGAAAAAACGGCAATAAGGGCTGGAGCGATTGCACAGCGGGGAGGGTGTTTGCCTTGCACGTGGCCGACCCGGGTTCGATCCACAGCATCCCATATGGTCCCCCAAGGACCGCCAGGGGTGATTCCTGAGTGCAGAGCCAGGAGTAACCCCTGTGCATCACCGGGTGTGACCCAAAAAGAAAAAAAAAAGAAAAAAGAAATGGGGATGAGAAACTTCAAAAAAAAAAGAAGAAAAGAAAACTTAGCGATCATCCTCTTGGGGAACACCCCCCCCCAAGGGGTCTCTGCCCACGAAGGGCGCCAAGAATATTGCAAGTGGACAGATATTACTGATCAAACAAGTTATGACTTTTTTTTTTTTCTGAAAATTTAACGTGTGAGTTATTTCTTCCCAAGGCTTTTGGACACTTTCGTCTTTTGGACGTCGGGCTGCAGCACGGCTGGGTGCAGGTGTGGCACGCACAGGGCCCCGGGTGGCTCCCCACGGCCCCCGCCCCCGCCCACATCACCACGAGGGGGGGTCCTGGTGGGCCCGGCACCTCTGGGGAGCGCCCCGCCTGCCAAGCCCCAAGCCAAGAGGCCCCGCCTGAGAGGGAGGTGACCGGCGTCAGATCACGCCGCGGCTGCGTGTCGCCCTGGGTCAGGTGGACGCCACGGCCTGCGCATGCCCTGAGCACCCCCACCCCCCTTCCACGGCAAAACGGGTGACTCCTCAAGCCCACCGAGCTACTCAGCCCCTGCTGGAGGGGCCTGCCGTGCCCCGCCCGACACCCCCCTGGCCGCCCGCTCCCGGTGCTCACCTCCTGGGCCACCAGAGACGAGAAGAGAAGAAACTTCACCCCTTTCATGGGCTCCCCGTCACTGCGCACCGAGCCGGACACGTTGTAGCCGGCCACGACGAGGGGGCTGGCCGCGTTGGCGTTGGAGTTGGTCACGCGCACGGTGGTGCTGGCCTGCAACAGAGACCGGCCTGACGCCCCACGGACAAGCACCACAGCTCGCTTCCACGGAAACGCTCACGGGCACGGGGAAGGGAGGAGAAGTGCAGGGATGAGAAATGGCAAGGGGAGGGGCCGAAGAGGTAGCCCAGTGGGTAGGACACTCGCCGTGCCTACGTCTAACCCGGGTTCGAGCCTCTGGCATCCCATGGGGTCCCCTGAGCCCACCAGGAATAATTCCTGAGCATCATCAGGTGTGGCCAAAATCGAAAATTTTTTTAAAAAAGGCGAAGGAGGGGCTGGAGTGATAGCACAGCGGGGAGGGCGTTTGCCTTACCCTCGGTCAACCTGGGTTCGATTCCCAGCATCCCATATGGTCCCCTGAGCACCACCAGGAGTGATTCCTGAGTGCAGAGCCAGGAGGAACCCCTGTGCATTGCCGGGTGTGACCCAAAAAGCAAAAAAAAAAAAAAAGGCGAAGGAGCTCCATCACCACAGCTAACGTTTCTAGAGAGGGTGTGTGTTGGGGAGGGCGAGATGGAACGGGCACCAGGGAGAAAGGCCCAGGCCTCAGACTCAGAGGCGCGCGCTCGACCACTGGGCCAGGGCCCGGCCTCTGCCACACACACAGCGGGACGGGGAGGGGGCAGCGGCGTCTGCTCCTCGCTCCCTCCAGGACAGACTGGACTCTCCGTTTCCGCTCGGGGCCCTTCTGCGGCTCTAATCTTGAAAGTGAACCTGGTTTGCATCTTTCTCGGTTTTGCACTTATTTTTAAACCTCCCAGTTCCAGGATGATTTACATAGAGCACGGGACACCTTCTCTCAGAGTCCCACCCACTGAACACAGCACTTAGTTGGCACCCCGCAAGAGAGGAAACCAGAGGCTCCTTACTCTCACTAACACTCACTCACTACCCACCCATCTCCTCCGAGGGCTGATCATTCCTCTGCGACACCAATGTACATTGCACTGTCGCACTGTCCCCACTGTTCGTCCAATTTGCTCGAGCGGGTACCAGTAACGTCTCCATTGTGAGACTTGTTGTTACTGTGTTTGGCATATTGAATACGCCACGGGGAGCTTGCCAGGCTCTGCCATGCAGGCGGGATACTCTCGGTAGCTTGCCGGGCTCTCCGAGAGGGACAGAGGAGTCAAATCCGGTTGGCCGCATGCAAGGCAAACGCCCTACCCGCTGTGCTATTGCTCCAGTCCACCAATGTACATTAACAAACTCAATTTCCCTTATGTGTCCAACTGACAACAGAGGCATCCAAAAGGTACTGTACATGAGGCGTAAATAAAACCTGAAATGCCCCCAAAACCTACAGCCTCAAGCAGCACGCAGAGAGCAGAGAACAGCGTCTGTCCGGTTGGCTCCGGAAGCACGGAGCCCGTGGGAGCACGACAACACTCGGCCCGACGCTGCTCTGGCCACGACGAGGCAGCGCCCAATGAACCACCGCTAAACGGAAAGTACGTCCCTCGGGGACAGAGCAGGCAGGCAGGCGCTTGCCGTGCAGCCCGGTCGACCCGGGCGCTGACCCCCAGCATCCCTTAGGGTCTCCCGAGCACCGTCAGACGCCATCCCTGAGCGCCACTAAGTGCGGCCACAAACAAAAATGTGAAAACACGAAACGGGGAAGAAAACAAGCCCTTTCGGGTCACAGCCAATCTGCTGTCTCCACGGTCATAAAAAAATCTTCGCCAAGTTAAGTTTCTTCTTTGGGGGGATCTCTGACTATCAGCTCTTTCTTTCGGCCACAGAGAACAGAGAACACCTGCATGTTCTCCCTGGAAGCAACAGCTCTCGGCCTGAGTGCTCCCAGGTCCCTCTCCCTGTGGCTCTCGGGTGGGACACGGCCCAGCAGACGGCGTCACTGTTCTCTGCGTGTTCCAACAGGGACCCCCCATGGGCCAGGACCAGAGCACTAAGGACGCGACGGCAGGAACACCCAGAGTACGCGTCTGCATCGACAAGGCTCAGGCGGTGCCCCCGACACCCCGGAAATGGGCAGATCCAGGACGGGGATTGCATTTCCATTCCCTTCGGCAAAACACGCCTCTCCCCTTCCGCTCCGAGTGGTCTCCACTGACCGAGTGCTTTCTCGAGGAATCCTACCCCCATCCAAGCCCGTCACCAACCTCTGGCTGGTGACGCTCTGTGAACTCAGCCGTAAGAAACACTCTCGGCCGGAACGTGCTCCTTGGGCACGTCACCCGTCCTAGGAATACACAGTATATTTGCAGACCGCGGGCCCACACTGCAAGTAAGGACACACATCGACTCCAGTGGGTCCTCCCAGCGCGGGCTCGGCTCAGAGCCACTGGTGAGGGGCCTCTGTCACCCGAGACTGAAAGCCAAGGGAAGGACGTGTGGTGAGAGTTATCTGACGGCCTTGGTCACCGGCAGGGCCAGTGCTGCCACATCGGTGTCGAGAAAATACACACACGTTCACTTAGTCACATACACACACACTCAGGAATCACACTCTACATACACAGTCATTCACACACTCATACACACGCAGTACACTTGTACATACACACAGTCACACTTGTATACACACTCGGTTGCATACACAGTCACACTGTACATACATATACACACACTCACACTCTCTCTCTCTCTCTCTCTTTCTCTGTCTCCATATCCGTAACTGAAACTCCTCCCGGTTGTCCCCGGAACCGGCACCCTAGGAGCCCCCACTACAGTGCTCACCTCTTTCAACGGCCAGGTGGGGTGGGTCGCCAGGATTTCATAGTCTCCGGGAAGAACCTTGAAAAAGGCAAACCTACGGAACACCAAACACGTCAACTCTGCCCCCAGATGGACGCCGGGTTCTTAGGGGAAGGATCTGAGTGGACAGTCTGGCTGTCAGCTAGTCCGACATGCAGAGAGGAACACAGCTCGGCCGCAGGTGCTCGGGGAGCACTGCCTGCACACGGGGACAGGTGCTCCCTGGTGCATTCCCTTCCCCTGCCATGGACGGCTACGGCCCAGCAGGAGTGAGGCAAAGAACGCTCCAGCGAGCTCCCACAGAGATGGGAGGGGGGGGAACGACGACAGGAAGGTGGGAGTGGGCGGGGCAGGCCACTAGCGCCTGACAGGCTGAGACGGACCTACGAGGTCACTTTGAGGTCACTTCCCCTCAGCAGGGACGAGTGCTACTGGCCCAGCCGAGAGTGTCCCTCCCCTACAGACCGGCGGGAGGAAACGTCAGTCCAAAGTGGCAGCTGAGGGGCCGGAGCAACAGCGCCACAGGAAAGGTGCTGCCTGCAGAGTCGACCCGGGTTCGATCCCCGGCATCCCACAGGGTCCCCCGAGGACCACCAGGAGTGATCCCTGAGCACAGAGCCGGAAGAAACCCTGAGCATCGCAGGGTGTGGAAAAAAAAAAGAAGTTCCAACAGAATAGCGAGTCACACGCTGGGGCCCGACCGCAGCCCCAGACACGAGCCCCAGTTCTGCGGCTCGGCCACCGGCCTGTGGCGACTCAGAAGCTTTCAAAACTATGACCAGAAACCATTCGGGCCCCAACCTCGGTCCCTCTGTGACCGGGGACAGGATCTTTCGGTAAATGCCTTCACGCCAACCGACCCGGGTTAACTCAACAACCCAGGTTGAAACCAGGCCATGAATCTGATAGATAAATAAATAAACCCCAAGTGCACCCAGCTGGGCGGAGCCAACACGGGGGAGGCGACCCGCCACCCTCCCGACCACCGAGGGGAGAGGCCTGTGACCAGCTTCCTCACCCATGAGGAAACTCCACGGCCCAGAGCAGCCAAACCATCTGCTCTCCCAACCCCGCACCAAGAACAGGCTGGGCAGGCCCACAAGGCCTACAGGACCAGGGCGTGGGGGCTGGAGGGGTTGACGATGCCCATTTCAGAGATGAGGAGCTCGAGGCCCCAGGGGGAGGGGAAGTGAGGGGGGGGCACGAACAGATGCAAAGTTAGGCGGCTCCCCTCAAGGTCTTTTGTGGGTTTTGTTTTAACAAGGAAATGCAAGGCCAGGCATCCAACACAGGGCGGCCCGCCATGCGGAGAACACGCTCCATCACTGCAGTGACCCCCACACACACACACACCCCTCCAGGCCTGCAGCAGGGCTGAGCCACAGGGTGACAGGTCCTACTCTCCCGCCACGCCCCGCCCCACCCACAGAGCCACGCCCCGCCCACAGCGAGACTCACTTCCCCCCAGGCTGCGTGACGGTGGACTGGATCTTCGCCTCAGTGCCCGTGTTCCGCAGAGACACCTGCACGCCGGCGGGCCCCAGGGGCTGCCCTCTGCTCAGGACCTGCGCAGAGAGGGGGGCTGGTTCCCGCAACACACCCACCGCGCCCCCCTCCCTGCCCCAGAACCCAGAGCCCGCCGGGGGGCTCAGACGCGGCTGAAAAAATGAGCAAAGCCCGGAGATCCCCTCGGGAGGGGGCGCAGGACACGGTCCGGCCTGGCCTCAGGGATGCCGGGGAGTGACCTCGCCAAGGTCCGCCCCCTCGCCACGCACGAGGGCCCCACGTCCAACGCCCGCACCCAGGGCCCCTGGCGTCAGGGGTGGGGAGAAGTAAACCCACCCCCGCGTCAAGGACGCAGGAAACAATGCACGTCTCTGCGTGGGGTTGGGGAAACGGTCCCAGCCGACACCGTCCCCGCAGCAGGCCAGGCGGGCACAGCCGCCAGCCGCCTTGTGGACCCCCCGGTGCTGCACCCACTCCCCGGGCCCCCGGGAAGGTCACGGGTGGACGCTGCTCCCGCCCAGAAGGCCGGGGACACGCTCTGCAGGCTGAAGCCTGAGGGCTGCACGGTCCCTTGAGCACCGACAGTCGGGTCACCCCCGCCCCGAGAACCACCCCCAGAAGGGCAGGAGACCCCAGAACCGGTGAGCACGCCGGCCCCTGCGGAAGCAGGAGGCGGGCAGAGTGCGCGGGCCCACCTTTCCGTTCACGGAGAAGCCGGTGAACACGAAGTTGATGTCACCGCCCTTGGTGCAGATGTCGCTGACGCCGTCCACGTACAGCTCCACGCTGGTGGGCTCTGACGCGGGGGAGAGACCATGTGAGCCGCGTGTCCAGACACGGGACTCCGCCCAGGGGAGTCTCCAAGAACGGGGGGAGGGAGGGCTCCCCGGGGGGTGCTGGGGGCACTCGGGAATCCCACTCTCCGGGACAGACGGCCGCACCGCGCAGAGGCCGAGCCCAGCTCTGCACGCCGGAGACGCCGGCCCACCCCGGCACCACCGGGTGTGACCCAAACACCTCGGTACCTGCAGTGTCGCGAATGGGGGGATCTGAGGACTCACCGAAACTCCAGCCCAGCGGCGGCTCAATCTTCAGAATGAAATCTCCCTACGGGGAGAAAGGGGCACGGGGTGAGGAGGAGGAGGATGAGGAGGAGGAGGAGGAAGAGGAGGAGGAGGAGGAGGAGAAGGAGGAGGAGGAGGAGGAGGAGGAAGGCCGGCGAAGGACTCGTCTTGCTCCCAGCAGAGACAAAGCTCCGAGGGGCGCCATGCTCGGAGCGGAGAGCAGCCCCGGCGGCCCCCGTCCTGGGGCCTGGCTCTCCCCGGTGTCGCCCCAGAACTGCAGCGATCCCCTGGCGCTACTCAGAGGCCCGGGGCCTCCTGGAGACGGATCAGAGAGACGGACCCCAGGACGCGGCTCGCGCACCAAGACGCAGCTGCAGTGACCCTGGCGGGAAGAGGAGGGAGAGCCCGTCCCTCGGGGGCGCCGACGAAGCACATTCGCATCCGGGCTGGCCAGTGCCCTGCTCGGGGGCGCCAGGGCGGCCGCTGCCCACCCAACACGGGCACCGCGATCTGCTCAGACCCGACCCTCCGGGAAAACCGGCCGGCCCCATCCCGCTGTCCAGAGAATCAAGCCCGAGCAGGGGAGGTGGCTCGGGACACGGAACACGCCCCGAGTGCCGGACACCCCCGCCCTGGCCTGCACCAGCCCCACGGCACGGCCCCGCGTGAGTGCGGCCGCCCAGAGCGGGAAAAATAAAGACTGAAACGAACATCGACAACTATAGGAGAAAGGTGGTGCGGACACAGGCGGCCACGGCCACGCGCCCAGTCGGAGGGGCCATCCCAGGGGCCCGGCTTTCTGGCTTCCTCCCCCACAAGGCCCGGGAGCCCACCACCACAGTGTGGATTCTTCAACCGTATTTTTTGGGGGGGATGTGGGGGGGCTGGGGCTGCGTGCAAGGGCAAGCCAGGACTCTGCAGCCACCCGGGGCCTGTGTGCCGAGACAAGCCTCCAGCACACCCACCCCACCCCCACGCCCACCCCGCCCTCACCCCCACCCCGCCCTCACCCCCACCCCGCCCTCATGCCCAACAACCCCCCCATGCCGGAAATAAACAATAATAATAACGGTTCTAGACATTGCCAAATGGAGACATCTCAGAGCCACTGGACTCGATCCAAACGGGCACTTCCGGGTCATCGGTCCCAGGCCCCCTCAAGCACCGGCTAAGGGGGGGGAGGCCTCAGCCCCAGCCCGGCCCAGAGCAGCCGCCTCACCTTATCGTACAGGGGGATCATAAAGTAGCCGTTGTTGGGGGCACAGTCCGTCTGGTATTTCAAAGTCCCGTGTTTGGTGTACAGCTTTATCTGGAGAGGCAGGAAAGGACAGGCGTCACGGCGTGGCCTCCCGCCACCCCGCTCCGGCACAGGGCCCCCTCGGGAACACGCGTGGGTCGTCTTTCTCAGGCGAGAAAGCACTGAAAGTAAGCACCGGCCTCCGGGGACACGGGAGGCAAAGCAAAGCATCTGCAGTGTCACGTGATGCGTCCGCTTCGGCCCGGAAGGCCCACTCGGCAGGGACACACCTTAGGGGCTCTCTCTGTACCCCAGCTCTAAACGTGCCCTCGGGCAAGTCAAGGCACATGCTTGTTACAGTGCAGGTTCCCGGGCCCAATCTGTCTCCAGACAGGTCTGGGAAGGAGGTCGGGCAGCTCATGACCCACCCAGATGGGCCCCACCACATGGTGGAAAAAAAAAAAGAAAATCAAGAAACTTTTTGCTCTTGGGTCCAAGACAACGTCCAAAGACATGATTTCTACCTCACAGATACCTTAAAACTCTTGCACCCCGAAGCCAACCGGCTTCACTGATGGGCGCAAGTCGGGGCCCACGTGTATACCGTGTGGCTGATGCTGGGCGTGCCCTTTGACAACAGACAGTCAGCCGCTCCTGGGGGCCTGGCCCACTGTACAGTGGGGAGGGCATCTGCCTTGTACACGGCCGACCCAGGTTCGATCCCTGGCATCCCATAGGGTCCTCCAAGCCCTGCCTGCCAGGAGCGATTCCTGAGTGTGGAGTCAGGAGTCAGCCCTGAGCACTTCCAGGTTTGGCGTGCATGCGCACACACACACAGAGTAATGAGCACTGCTAGGTTTCACACACACACACATACACACACACACACACACACACACACACACACACACACACACACACACACACACACACACACACACACACACACACACACACACACCCCATGGGGGCTGTCCGGATTCTCAGATCAGATGCAGTCTGCACACGAGCGCGCGCGCGCGCACACACACACACACACACACAGACACACACACACACAGACACACACACCTCCATCAAGGGGGCTGTCCGGATTCTCAGATCAGATGCAGTCTGCGTGCCTGCTACACACCCCGGGGCAAATGCACGGCAGAAGGGAGGCGAGGGACTGGCCGTCAGCCCCCCTGCATGGCTCAGCCACTCAGCCTCAGCTCCTCCATCCATCGCAGGGAAGAGCGGGGCTGCCTGTGCGAGTCCCACCCCCCCAGCTTGGCGGGGAGAGGGCGCGGTGGGTCACGGTGGGTCACGGGAGCTGCAAGTCGGGGCAGCGGCCAGCTCCGGCGGCAGGCGCATGAGCGGGGACAAGGAACACGCCAGAGACTGGACACGCCACCAGGGAGAGGGCAGCGGGGAGGGCGCTTGCCCAGCGTGAGGGCCCCAGGGGCTGCAGGCGTGACCCCCGCACCCTCCCCGCTGTACTGTCGTGAGCGGCCAGCTTCTGCCTGGAGGGCCGGGCCCCACCCCAGCTGGGCCCTGTGTGTTCCCGGGAGCAGCTGCAGGGACTCGGTGTGGAACAGGCCCCCGCGAAGGGCGGTTTGAACGGGAACAGAGACCCCGGGCCGAGGCAGGGCTGGGAGAGGCCCCGGCCGGCTGCACTGCCCCCTCGCAGCCCGGCCCAGGACCCAGGTGGGCGAGACTCGGGCTGGAAGGTGGAAGGTGGTTTCATCACCCGGCGTTAGGAAACCCAACGCCATCTGGGCCGGCAGCCCCGGGCCCGGGGGCGTGCGGGGGTCACCCACCGCACCCCTGATCTGCCCTCACTGTCCTTCCGGGATCTTCCTGGGAAAAAGGCCTTCTGTGGGGAACCTGAGGCCTCCTCCCAGCCGGACAGGCTCCTAGACGCACCTGGGGCTCGGGCCCGGGCACAGCAGGGCGGGCGCTCGCCGAGTCGGTGGCCGACCTGGGTTCGATTCCCAGCATGCCATGTCACAACCGAAGGAAAAGGCTTACGACACACCTAGTGCCATTTCCAAAGGAGCCACGGAGTCAGGCAGCCAGGGGACCCGACAAGTCATCCGTTCAGGGGAGAAGGGGGGGTGGGGTGGGCAGTGAGGCCGATACCCCAAGACCAACGCTCTCCGGGTCTGCAGGAGACTAGAGCACAGTGGGGTGGGGGGAGGTGGGGGTGGTACGTGAAGGTCTGGGGTGCTCTGGGCCTTGGGGTGCAGAATTTACAGTCTCTGCGCTCTGGGCTGTGGATTCCGGGAGTCTGTTCCAAAGCGGGTCCGGGGTCCCAGAGATCTGGGGGCGCAAAAGGCTCGAAGACCCGGGCCCCGGGGTTCTGAGGGTCCGAAGGCGCAGAGGGCCAGAGTGACAGCACAGCGGGAAAGGCGCTGGCCCTGCACGCCGGGGGCTGGGGGTCAGCACCCCATAGGGACACCCCCTCCCAGCACTGCCGGGAGGGATCCCTGAGTGCAGAGCCAGGAGTAAGAGCCCCTGAGCACTGCCAGGTGTGCCCCCCCAAAAACAAACAAAAAAGTAACAAGAAGAGGGGGCAGCTGGGGACTCTGGCTCCAGGGTCCTGCTCCGACGGGGGTGTCCGAGATTCTGCTGATGGGGGCTGGGGGGCGCTGAATTCTGAGGATCGGGAGTCTGGGGTCTGCGGGGGCCCCCCGCCCCGGCTGCAGGGCTGACCCTCCCCGGTACGAGGCTCCCGTGCAGGCTCCACTCCAGCCGGGAGGGGCGCGGCGGCGGCGGCGGCAGGGGCAAGCGGCGCCCCTGGGGCAGTAAAAAGTGGGGGGCGGGAAATCCCACCCGCAGCCCCTCCAGCAAGTGCGGGGCAGCGCGCGGGGCGGCCCAGAGAGGGTGCGCGCCGGGCCCGGGGCCGCCCAGCGGCCGCGCCGCGCCGCGCGCTCACCTCGATGAGCGAGTAGTTGATCTCCACGTCCGACTTGACGAAGCCCCCGCAGCCCACCACGATGTCCTCGGAGCCGCGCGCCGGCGCCGCGCCGCCCAGCAGCAGCAGCAGCGGCAGCAGCGGCCACAGCGGCGGCGCCGGCGGCAGCAGCGGCCCCGCGCCCCGGCGCGCCCGCATGGCCCGACCCCGCCGCTTCCTCCGCGCCGCGCCGCGCGACTGACAGCGCAGGCCCCGCCCCCGCGCCGCGCCTGCGCGCCCTCGGCCACGCCCACCCCGCAGGAGGGCGCCCCGGCGCGGCCGGCGGCGGGGGCGCGCGCGCGCGGGGGCCCCCTGCAGGCGCGGAGGCCTCCGCACCCCGTCAGTCACGTTGGTTGCCCGGTTTTCTTTTTTTTTTTTTTTTAACTTTAAGAAAATGTTATTAAAACACCTGATTTACAAAGTTGTTCATAATGCAGTTGTTTCCTCCTTCTGACTCATTTAAATCAGCGTGACATTCTGCATGTTCACCCATTTATAAGCCCAGTTTCCTGGAACGCCTGCTGGACTCCCCAGTTGGATTTGCCTCAGGGCTGCATTTTTGGCAGTGGGACTACAAAAGGCTGTCCCGTGAAGGACTCGATAATTCAGGATTTTCCTGAATCCGTTTGGCCCGTGTCACTCACATCTGATATGTATGTCAAAAAAAAAAAAACGCCTAATGGGGAGTTTGGGTAAGGTGCTGCCTTCTTCTTCTTCTTCTTCTTCTCCTCCTCCTTCTCCTCCTCCTCCTCCTCCTCCTCCTCCTCCTCCTTCTCCTCCTCCTCCTCTTCCTCCGTCTCCTTCTCCTTCTGGTTTTGTTTTGCTTGGGGGCCACATCTGGCAATGCTCAGAGGTAACTCCTGGCTCTGCACTCCGGAATTACTCCTGGTGATGCTCAGGGGAATGTATGGAATCTGGACATCGAACCAGGGTTGTTTGCATGCAAGGAAACACATAAGTCATTGAAGCTCAATAGGATATTTTTAATTTTTACGTTTATTCCAAGACTTCTATTTATTCATTTATTTATTTTGCTTTTGGGGTCATACCCAGCAATGCACAGAGGTTACGCCTGGCTCTGCACTCAGGAATTATTCCCAGCAGTGCTCAAGAGACCCTATGGGATGCTGGGAATCAAGCCCAAGTCGGCCGTGTGCAAGGCAAATGCCCTCCCTGCTGTGCTATCGCTCCAGCCCCTCCAAGATTTTTTTTTTTTTAATGAATGTGTGTGTGTGTGTGTGTGTGTGTGTGTGTGTTTGGGCCATGTCTGCCAGTGCTGAGAGCTACTCCTGGCTCTGTGCTCGAAGGATGCGTCCCAAGGTCCTCAGAGGATCGTGCTGTGCCAGGGGTCAGGCCTGGGGCCCAGCATGCAAAGCTTCCGCTCCAGCCCTCCACGCCAACCTCCCAGCCGTCAGATGTCACAATAGTTTTATGAAACGAGTTGGTTGAGGGTTTTTTGCGCATAAGCAAGAAATGCATGCGGTTGATTTTATCTGAGGTTGACTCTACCATGAAGCACAGGGCTAGAAACGTGGCTTAGTGACAAAAGGACACTCCTAACATACGACAGGCCTGGGTTCCCTGCCCAGAACTACAGGACAGGGGAGGGAGGGGAGGGGAGAGGAGGGAAGGAGAGGGGCGAGGGGAGAAATCAGTCAGATGAAACACAACTGATCTGTACAGGAGTGGAGCTATCAGCATGTCACGGTGTGTTCCAATATTAATGGACATGCTAATGTAAACAGACGCTGTTTCTCTGACAAAGCCATTGGAATTCTTCCATTTTGCTCCTAAAAAGAGAAAAATCAAGCCTTTAGTTTAACGATTTCCTACGTTGTTTGTGGCTTTCCCACTGGAACCTGCCGCTCTGCCCCAGCCCTGAGACATGTGTCACCGTGTGTCACGTGCTTTCGACCTCCAGCGTGGACCCGACCTGCCTGCAGGGGAATCCCACAGGCTCGGGCAGTGGCCTGGGGTCGCAGTCGGCGAGTTCAGCGTCTCTCTCCACAGTCCCACTCAACTGCCGGGACATCACGAGAAACAATTCTTTGGGTCAGTGAATATTTGAGGGGCAGGGAGAGGGTTCAAAAGAGCTGAGCGGTTGCCAGAGCTCCGCTTCTGTCCCGAGCACTGCCCGTTCCCCCCGAGCACTGCATGGTGCCCCAGCCTCTTTGGGAAGAGCCCGAAGCACTGTCCCTAGAGTCGCCCAAAGAAACAAACTGAAGAAACGATGCAACAAAATCTCCAGTGCCCGTCTTTGTCGCAAACTCTGCTTGCCTCAGGCCACTTCCTTCCAGGAAAAGTCCTACCTGAGTCGGTCTTCTAGAACCCAAGGAAATCCGCTTGTCGGACAGCAGGCGGCAAGGGGCCAAAGGCAAAACTTCAAAAGAAAAAAAGGGGTGGAGGAGAAGCAGCAGCAAAACCATCCAACTACCCCGCCAGCCTTGGTAAGTTGTTGAGCTGGAGTTTGGGGGGTGGGGGAGGAGAAGGGGGGGCCGGGCATCGGGACCCCTCCCCGGGGAAAGTGTTCCGTCCAGGCTGCTTCTCTTGCCCCTGCTCCGTGGGGCGATGTTGGTGCGTGCTGTGTGCATGAGGCCTCTCCTGCAGCTGGGACGAGCTCCCCGTGTTTCCCACTTCGACTGTCTGTGTTTGCTTTCTCACTGAGCGCCTGCAGATGCGGGCGGGCGGGGGCGGAGGGGGGAGGGGGGCGGGGAGGACCTGGACTGGCCAGTCTCTCTGCCGCGCCCCCCCCACACCAGGCCTGCGCCCACGCCTCTCCACCCACCCACGGGGACCCTCTGCAGAGACACATCTGCTGGACTCCTGTGGCCCCGGGAAGTTTGGGGGTGACTGTCCCAGGAGGGCGGGGGCGTGCCCCACTGCACCTTCCAAGTTGGGATGCCCTGGGCATCCCTCCGCCCTCCTCCTCGCCCGGCCTGACCCCTCTCGCCCCACCCTCCCTCCCTCTGGCCCCGCGTGGACCTTGCCCTCGGGGTCGGTGATCCTGAATCCCCGCCGCACCCTCCCCCTCCGCCGCGCTGAGCTGCTTGACCCAGAGGGACAGACGGACACGAAGGACCCGGGTGTGCGATGGCCGCGCCTGAGCCCTGCGAGGGCCTGGCGGTGAGTGTCCCCCCCCCCCACCAACTCTGCTCCCCCCCGGGGTGCTGGCGACCTCCTAGGCTGGGACACCAGGGAAGGGGAAAGGCTCCCACCCCGCCCCCCCCCCCCAGCGAAATCATTGGCGCCTGGAAGACACAAAGGCGAAATCAACCCCAGGGGCCAGCCAGGATGGGGGGCAGGGAATGTTGAGTTTAGGGGACTCAGGCCTCCGGCAGCAGGAGACTTTGGTCCCTCTTCTGCCTTCTGGTGTCTGCAGGCTCTGGGGAGGGATCTGGGGAGGCGACACTGGGCAGAACCTCAGGCTGGTAGGGGACATGCAGGCGGGACCGTGAGAGTCGCTGATGGGGACTGGTTCTCCCCAGCCCCGGGCGAGTCCCGGCTGAGCCACTTTCAATACGGGGCTTTGAGGGAGATTCCTGGATCCCCCCCCCCCCCCCCCGCCCCCTCACCCAATTTTGCAAAGTTCAAAACTGAGGTGCCAAGAGGTTGAAGGTCACATCTGGGGCCACTGTTGACGCTGGGGGCAAAGAGAGCCAGTGCGGCCACTGGCTCCTAATCTTCAAAGTCAGGGTTCTTACAGAGGGCGGGAATAAAAATCGCAGCTTGGTGGTTGGAATTTTTCCAGGAAAAAAGATTATAATAATCATAATGAAAGAATTGTAGACGGGGGGTGCGGGGGCAGAGAGATATCCCTTAAACTTGGGTTTGTTTGACCACAGCACCATGCAGTGTCTTGGGCATGACCTCTGGGAATAACCCTCAAGTTTCTGCCACATGCAGCCCAAACCCTTTTTTTTTTTTTTGTCAATCATAGAGTCAGGGCTGGGGGACGCAGCATCTCCATGAGGCTCCCTGGGCTCAATCCCCAGCACTGCAAGGAAAAGTAAAAATCATAGATCAAAGTTGCCAGCCTGCGATAGCACAGCGGATAGGGCATTTGCCTTGCACGCAGCCAACCCGGGTTCGATTCCTCTGCCCCTCTCAGAGAGCCTGGTAAACTACCAGAGTATCTCACCCTCAAGGCAGAGCCTGGGAAGCTACCCATGGCTATTCAGTATGCCAGAAACAGTAACAATGAGACTTTCGTGGTGCCGGCTCTCAAAATCAATGAGCAACAGGATGACAGTGATACAAAGTTGCCAGTAGGACAGGTTTGGGGTCAATCACAGATCAAGATTCTCAGTTGAGGACTAGAGCAATAGCACAGCAGGTAGGGTGTTTGCCTTGCACATGGCCTACCCGGGTTCGATTCCCAGCATCCCATATGGTCCCCCGAGCACCGCCAGGAGTAATTCCTTGCGCTTTCCCCTGGAGATCTCTCCGGCCCGCGGAGAGACAGCAGTGGAAAGCGCTCCTAATTGGGTGGGTTCTGTGAGCGGTTCCGACCTGAAATAAAACTAGTGAGGATAATAAATAGGGGGCCCAAGACGACACATGCCGATCAAGGGCCACTTTATTAACTGCCACGCTGGTTTTATACTTTTCTTAGCAGGGGGTTGGTACATAAGTTGTCAATCATCAGGGAAGTGTCTTCTCAGACCAAATAAGGAAAGGTTCGGGGTGTATTAGGTGGGCTTACAACATTCTTCAAGAGTAGATTGAGAAATAGTGGGGAGAGGAAGGCAAGGGTTTATCTGGCAGGAGCATCTGGCAGGAGGAATGCACAAGGTAGAGGAAGGTATTCTACTTAATGGGGGGCTTAATGGCGTCTCTTAGTTAACTGCCCTGGGCTACTTTTACCTCTTGAGTTTGGCTATTTCCTTTGTCACAAGGGCACCTGTGCCTCAGGTCAAGCAAAGCTGGTAATGGAATTTTCCGGTTTGTCCAGGGTAAAGGTTTCGGGGTCCTCTTTTGTTCAGGGTCCTGAGCAGTCCCCAACAATTCCTGAGTGCATGAGCCAGGAGTAACCCCTGTGCATCGCCGGGTGTAACCCAAAAAAGCCAAAGAAAGCAAAAAAAAAAAAAAAGATTCTCAATAGAGAGACTGGAGCAATAGTATAGCAGGGAGGGCATTTGCCTTGCATGTGGTGGACCTGGGTTTGATCCCCGGTATTCCATAGTGTCCCCCGAGCATCACCAGGAGTAAATCCTGAGTGCGGAGCCAGGAATTAACACCTGAGCACTGCCAGGTGTGACCCCAAAAAGCCAAAATAAAATAAAATAAGAATCCCAGTAGGGGCTGGAGCAATAGCACAGCAGGTAGGGCGTTTGCCTTGCATGCAGCCAACCCGGGTTCGAATCCCAGCATCCCATATGGTCCCCTGAGCACCGCCAGGAGTAATTCCTGAGTGTAGAACCAGGAGTAACCCCTGTGCATCGCCAGTGTGACCCAAAAGGAAAAAAAAAAAAAGAATCCCAGTAGACAGACCTTTGTGGGAGTCAGCCCGGAAGAAGCCAGTACCCTCCCTGGTCTGGGAAATGGGGGGTTGTGAGGCTCATCCCTCCCTTGGGTCAAATATCAGTGGGAACACTTCCCAGCTGGGTGACATCAACCAAGTTACTCCACCTCTCTGGACCTCTGGATCCTCCTCTGCAAAATGCTGACAGCACTCAAGGGGCTAAAAATGGACCAGGGGCTTCGGGGAGAGCCGGGCACCTCTTTATGTCAGCGTCTCCCACTCCCTAAGCTCTTGAGTCTGGGTCCCCTCTCCTGTTTCTATCCTGAAGCTCCCCCTGGTCTCGCCTCAGGTCTGGAACGAGACGGAGCCCCAGCCGGCCGCCGGCGGCTTCCTGAGCCTGTGTTCCCTGAGGACGGTGGGCGTCTGGCTGCCTCCGCTGTACCTCTGGGTCCTGGGGCCCCTGCAGCTCCTCTACATCCACCGTCATGACAAGGGCTACCTCCGCATGTCCACGCTCTTCAAGGCCAAAATGGTTAGACGCTGCCTTGGGGAGCCTGGACCCCAACAACGGGAGGGGGCGGGTAGGGAGGAACCGGGCGGGGACCCCAAGGCAGAACACCCCTCCTGTCAGGGAGAACCCCAGGGTGGGGAGCAGGAGGGAACCTGTAGGTATGGAAACGCACCCTCACCCGCCCACTGCTGTGGTCTGTGCCCCCTTCCCCATCACGGGCAGCTTCCTGTGAGTTGCGACTTGAAATGATCGCAGAAGAAAACCCGGGTCGCGAACATCACTGTCAGCATCAGCATCACCCGCTCCGCGCGGGAAGGGACCCGGGTTTATATACTCCCCCATAATCCCCGCCCCCTTAGTTGGTTCCTGACATCTGATTGGGTATGTAAATGAGGTGTTTCAACTAGCCAATAAGATGGTGGGAAAGTGACCAATCAGAGGCCCTGGATCATCTGGGCGCTCCGCTCTCCTCCCAAAGCGCAGTGGTACCTTTACCCCCACTCAGAGCCACCGTCCCCATCAATGGACACGGGGGTCCTCGTCCAGCCGAGGCCACCGGCCTCAGCTCCGTCTATTTCCGCAGGTGCTCGGCTTCGCCCTCATCCTCCTGTGCATCTGCAGCGTGTCTGTGGCCCTTTGGAGAATCCAGCAGGGCTCGCCCCAAGCCCCCGAATTCCTCATCCAGCCCACGGTGTGGCTCACCGCCATGGTAAGGCGAGGTCCTGGCCCTGCATGCCCCTTTGGGGGTCGGGGTGGGGGCAGTGCAGGGCCGGCGGAGGCCCCTCCTCCCCGCCCCGCCTGAAGGGCTCCCCATCCCGGTTCTCTTACTCAGAACTTAGCCGTGTACCTGATCCACGCAGAGAGGAAGAAGGGGGTCCAGGCATCCGGGGTGCTCTTCGGGTTCTGGCTGCTGTGCTCCCTCTTTCCAGCCGTCAGCATCGCCCAGAGGGTAAGTGGGCGCCTGGGTGGCCAATGTGGCAATGCGGGGATTGGGTTCCATGCTTTCTTCTCCCCCGGCCGATTTATTCTCTCCAAAGCCATGCGGTGCAGTTGGTTAGACCAGGGGCAGCAGCGTGCACCTCCTCCCCTCATCCCAGATGCTTCTGCCCCAGACAGACCAGCTCCTGGGATTCTGCTCACCACACGTGGGGCACCAGGGACTTGGACTCATGACCAAACACGCGTGAGGTGGCAAGGCAGCGCTCTCGGCCTCTCAGCCCCTGGGCTGTGCCTCCTGCTCCCTGACAGACCTGTTGTAAAGACGGGGAAGCCCCAGCTCAGAGAATAGAAGCGTCCCCTCAGGGTCACACAGTAGCCCAGTGAGTCTCCCCAATTCAGAACAAGCTTTTCTATCCAAGCATCGACAAAATGCCGGTGTGGAAAAGAAGGGTCTAACTTAGCGGGAATTCCCACCTGTTACCTGCAAATCAGAGTGAAGTGTGCTTTGGAGCTGGGGCTTCCTGCAGGGTCTCGAAGCCCCAAGGAGCGCTCGGGGGGGGGGGGGGGTCGGAGGTGACCATGACGGGTCGGCTCATACGCTGCTTTCCTCACATGGCCTCTTTATGGGCTCTCGGGGGCCATCGGGCCTCCATTTCTCTCCGTCTCTGGGTCCCGCCAGGTTACTTTAAGTCCCTAATGGGGCGGCAGGGAGAATCAGCCCTGGGCTCCAGACTGCCATTCTACCCCCTGAGATCTCCCGTGGTTCCAGGAAATGGGCTCCCATTGGCCAGCACAGGGCCCTCCCTGACGCCAACTCACCAATCAGTCGCCTGCCCGCCTCACTCCTGAGTGGAGTCAGGCCCAGCTCCAGGGGAAGGACACAGAGCCGGGCTCTGCTCCGAGAAGCAGCAGAGGGGAGGCGAGATGAGGGTTTGCATTCTTTTTTTTCTTTTTTTTTTTTGCTTTTTGGGTCACACCCGGCGATGCACTGCACTCAGGAATTACTCCTGGCGGTGCTCAGGGGGACCCTATGGGATGCTGGGAATCGAACCCAGGACGGCCACATGCAAGGCAAACGCCCTCCTCGCTGTGCTATTGCTCCAGCCCCCTGGGGGGGGTTGCATTCACGGTGAAAGAAGCTCAGGGTCTCCCAGCAGCCCTGGGTCCCCTCCCCACCCCCAACCCCAGGAGCAAAAGGGAGTGGAAGAGGCTGGGGTGGGGAGCACTGAGGGGCTGGTCCAGGGGCGGAGAGAGTCCAGCTTGGGTCCCAGGCAGAGCAAATGGTCAGTCAGTTCAGTTCCCTGCTTCAGCCAGAAGATGCGAGGCAAGGTCAGCAGAGGGCCAACGGGGCAGAGGAGAGAGAATATCTTTCTTTCTTTTTTTCTTTTTGGGTCACACCCGGCGATGCTCAGGGGTTGCTCCTGGCTCATGCACTCAAGAATTACTCCTTACGGTGCTTGGGGGGCCCTATGGGATGCCGGGAATCGAACCCAGGTCGGCCGCGTGCAAGGCAAACACCCTCCCCGCTGTGCTATCGCTCCAGCCCCTCTCTCTTTTTTTTTAAATTTTTTTTTTGTTACTGTACCTCACCGTGAGGTACAGTAACAAAACTTTCATGTTTGAGCTTCGATCATACAGTCATCCAACACCCGTCCCTTCACCAGTGCACATTTTCCACCACCCAAATCCCCAGGACCCCCACCCCCACATTCCACACCTCCCCCTGCCTCTGTGGCAGACAATTTGCACAATACTCTCTCTCTCTACTTGAGCTTCCATATTTCGAGACCAGTCCCACCACCGCTCATACCTGCCGAAAAGGCAATGCTAGACAATGTGTTTTGTTCTGCTTGTGGTGGAAACAATATAATGTCTCTAGGAATTCTCAACTTTTAATAATTAGGGTCTGGAGAGATCGCTGCAGCGAGCTCCTCGGGTCCGAGATTCGTTTGTGTGTCTCTGGATCATGGCCGTGTGGGAGCCTAAGTAGATGGTGGCCGGAGGTGGCATCATCTCAGAGTCCCATCGGGGCGGGGGGAGGAGAAGGGACCGCTCCTCCCCTGTCCCGTGAGGTCTGGCGAGAGGATATTTTTTTTTAATTTTTTTTTATTAGTGAATCACTGTGAGACAAAGTTATAGACTTACACGTTTTCATGCTTAGGTTTCAGTCATACAACGATCGAGTGCCCATCCCTCCACCAGTGCCCATGTTCCACCACCAAGGGTCCCAGCATCCTTCCCACCACCCCCACCCTGTCCCCTTCACCCCACCCCGCCTCTGTGGCAGGGCATTCCCGTTTGCTCCCTCTCTCCTTTTGGGTGTTGTGGTTTGCTACAGAGGTATTACGCAGGCATCATGTTCCATCCATAGCCCATTTTCAGCCCGTATCTCCCATCCCCAGTGGGCCCGCCTAGCACCCTTTGCTTGGTGCTCCCTTCTCTGTCAGAGCTGCTTGCGAGAGGATATCCTTCATGGCACAAAGGGGAAGGCAAGGTAACCCCTACATTCGCCCCAGGGAAAGGTCAAGCCTCACCGCCGCCACCTGCCACTTGCGTGTAGAAAACATTTTATGAGTGGGGTGTCTGTGAATGGGGCTGACCTGCAATGCCAGAGCACTGGCTGGGACATCCGGGGGGTCTGAGACTATAGCAGTGGACCCCTGGGCCAGCATTGGCCTCCTCTCCCCCCAGATGGCCCTGGCAGCCTCCGTTCCTCGGGGCCTCAGGCAGCACCGTCGGGGGGCGCGGGGTAGACTCGGGGGGCTCATGCCTTCTCTCTGCAGGGCTTCCAGGGGGACGTCTCCCGCCATCTGGCCACTTACCTGTGCTTGTTCCTGGTGGTGGCGCAGTTCATGCTGTCCTGCCTCGCCGACCAAGCCCCCTTCTTCCCTAAGGAGCCCCCACAGCCTGTAAGTTCCCCCCCCACCCACCCAAGGCCTCCCTCGCCCCCGACCCACTTCCGGTTCGCATCTCCCTGTGTGACGGAAGGAAGTTGAATGTGAAGACTGTTTCTCAGCCGGGGAGGGCGGGTGGATGGGTTCCAGAATGTTCCAAGGGGGCCCTGGATGAAAAATCCTGTGAAGAGAGGGGGACATGAGACCAGAGGGCTAGTCCGGAGGGTTAGGGCAGGGAGCAGAGCGGGGAAGCCAGGGCGGAAAGGAGCCACCGTTGGAAAAAGGCTGAGAAAAGCGTGTGGCTCCTGTGTTGCTCCTGTCATGTGTTAGTCTGGAGCGGGTGCTCAACCAAACAGCATGGCAGGGACCAATAAAAGCCTTTATATATGTATATATATATATATATATATATATATTATATATATATATATATATGCACGCAGCCGACCCAGGTTCGATTTCTCTGTCCCTCTCGGAGAGCTCAGCAAGCTACCGAGAGTATCCCGCCCACATGGCAGAGCCTGGCAAGCTCCCCGAGGCATATTCGATATGCCAAAAACAGTCACAACAAGTCTCACAATGGAGACATTACTGGTACCCGCTCGAGCAAATTGATAAACAATGGGACAACAGTGATATATATGTATATATGTGTGTGTGTGTGTGTGTGTACATACACACACACATATATATATATATTTTTTTTTTCTTTTGGGGTCACACCCAGCGATACACCAGGGTTACTCCTGGCTCATGCATTCAGGAATTACTCCTGGTGGATGCTCGGGGAACCCTATGAGGTGCTGGGAATCGAACCCGGGTCCACCGCTTGGAAGACAAATGTCCTACCGGCTGTGCTATCACTCCGGCCCCCAAAGCCCTTATTTGTAGAGCCAGCCCCTGGGCCAGACTTAGCCCGGGCTAGCCTGCCTTCCTCTGCCCTCCGCACCCCTAACCCTGCCGCGCGTGAGAAGTTTCCCGTCAGAGAGAATTCATCACAAATAGTCCACGCACACGAAAGAATTCTGTGAGAAAGTGACCACTGGTCGCCGGTCATCAGAAAAGATGCCCAGTGACTTCGGCGATCAAGTTAGACTGATGCGATCTTATTTCCCCCCTAGAAGAATGGCAGGGGTGGGAAAAATCAGATCTTCCGGCCCAGGCTGTGAGGGCAAAGATACTGAGGCCTCGGGCTGGGAGGTGACCTTGACCCCGCATTCCTGCCAGCTGTTCAGAAATGGCCCCGCCTCTCCCTCCCACGGGCGTCCATGGCCCTTTACGTGGCTGCGTCCGCTAGGAGCAGGCTGTGCGGGTGGGTGCCAGTTCCCCCCTCGCTGCCTCCCCCGTCACCGGAGGCTCGGACTGAGACCCCCCCCCCCTCTGTTTGGCCTTGCCAGAATCCCTGTCCGGAAGAGGGCGCCTCCTTCCCCTCCAAGGTCACCTTCTGGTGGGTCTTTGGGTAAGTCGCCCCCGCCCCTCACCCACCCCTGGGGCTGTGGTTCCCCAGAAGCTTCCCGGACCCCCAGGCTCAGAGCCGGCCCCGGGCCCCATGCATCCTTCATGCACCCGCCCGTTCACCCCTTGGGGCCGAGGGGGCTTTGGATCCTGGCTCTGCCACAGGCTGCTATAGCCCACCCTCAGCACCCGCCATCCTGGTCCAAAAGGGGACAAGGATGCGGGCACCGGTGCCTGGGTGCAGCCTCCACAGCGCTGCAGCTACGCGGTGTCGGTGCAGCTAAACCTTGTCGCTTCTTTCGCCTTTTTACGCATGTTTATTTTATTCTTTTTTTATTATTATTTTTTGCTTTTTGGGTCACACCCGGCGATGCACAGGGGTCACTCCTGGCTCTGCACTCAGGAATTACTCCTGGCGGTACTCAGGGGACCATATGGGATGCTGGTATTCGAACCCAGGTCGGCTGTGTGCAAGGCAAACGCCCTCCCCACCAGCCCCACCCATGTTTATTTTTGAGGGTTTTTTGTTTGTTTGTTTGTTTGCTTTGGGCTATACCCAGCGATGCTCAGGGGTCACTCCTGGCTCTGCACTCAGGAGTCACTCCTGCTGGGGCTTGGGGGACCCTAGGAGATGCTGGCAATCGAACCGGGATCAACCACGTGCCAGGCAAGCACCCTCCCCGCTATAGTTACCGCTCCAGCCCCGGAAGTTTCTTTTATATCTCACATGTGAGGGAGATCACTCTGAATCTGTCCCTCTCCCTCTCACCGACTTCACTCAACCCGACGCTCTCCAGGCCCATCTACGTAGCAGCAAATTTCATCACTTCATCTTTTTTGTGGCTGAGTAATATTCCATCGCACGCATGTACCCAAGTTTCTTTATCCTGTCGTTGGACAGACGGGTTGTTTCCAGATTGAGGCTAGTTGTGACTAGCGCTGCCACGAGCACAGGGGTTGCAGATGTCCCTTCTGCATGGTGCCCAGAGGACTCCGTGCCTCCCTCGCACCTCTGCTCTCTTCCTTAGCCATTAACCGTGCTCAGTCAATGAGGCTGATGTGCTCACTGACCCAGCAGCTCAGGAGGTCAAGAGGCGCCCTGCACGTGGCCGGGGAGGTCCGAGTTGTGGCTTCCGTCTAACCCACGGGCCAGCAGAGGCGCAGAGAGGGCTAGTCACTTTTTCGGGGTCACAGAGCCCAGACCCAGCCCGCCACAGCTGGGGCGGGTGGGAGGAGCTGGTCCCGGCTCTCCTCTCCCCCAGGCTGATCTGGAAGGGCTCCCGGAGGCTGCTGGGCCCCGACGACCTCTGGCTCCTCGCCCGGGAGAACGAGCCCGAGAAGCTGACCGCCCAGCTGCAGAGGGAGTGGACGCGGAACTGCAGCGCTGCCCGGCGGTGAGTGCCTCGGCGTGCACCCCCCTGCCCTGCCCCTCCTCGCCCTGCCCTGCCCCTGCCGAGAATGAAGGGGCACTGTATTGACTCACCATGCACTGGGTCCCCTCCCAGGAGGCGTGGGGAGAGGGGAGTTCTGGAACATTCCTGGGAGCACTGGCGGGCAGAGAGCAGGCTCTTGACTTCCAGGTTGTTGTGTTTGTTCCCTTTTGAGCCACACACAGCGGTGCTCAGGACTCACTCCCGGCTCTGCTCTCAGGAATCATTCCTGGGGAGCTCAGAGGGGCCCTCTGGGGTGCCAGGGGTGGAACCCGGGCCGGCCGCGGTCAAGGCAGGCGCCCCCCCCCCCCGCCGTGCTGTCGCTCCAGCCCCACAACCGTCTTTCACAGGGACGGTTCCCAGCGTGGCGGGCACGGGCTCAAAGGGTCTTGGGGCCCCCGGAGCCGTCCCAGGGTGCTCGGGATTCCCCAGAGCTGCCTCTGGTGGTCTCCGGGGCCACCGGCCTGGGCTCAGGCGCAGGCCTCGAGGGCCCCACGTGCGCTCCACCGCCCCAGCCGCCTCCTGGCCCACGCTGGCGGCTGTGAATGACGGGCGGGGTCAGGCGGGGGGGGGGGGTTCCCCCAGGCCTCGCCCAGCCCTGCCCTGGCCCTGCCCCTGGCAGCCCTGAGCAGGGTCAGAGGACAGAGGTGCTGGGGGGGAGTCTGAGGGTCCCGCACAGGGGCCAGACAGCAAGAGGGAGCCGGTCTGTGCAGGGGTAGGCTCACCTTCAGAGCCGACTGATCTCACACACACACACACACACACACACACACTCACACTCACACTCACACTCACACTGACACACACAGAGACACACTGACATACACAGACACACACTGATACGCAGAGACACACACAGACACACTCACACTGACACGCACAGAGACACACACAGACACACACATAGACACAGACACAGACACACAGACAGACACACTGACATACACACATACAGACACATACACAAACACAGACACACTGACACACACAGACACACTGACACACAGACACAGACACACACAGAGACACACACACACAGACACACTGACACACTCTCTCCCCAAAGGCATGCCGAGGCCACAGTGTTTAAAAGGAGAGGCCCTGACGAGGACGATGGCGGGGAGGCGGCCGAGACGGAGGCCTTCCTGCAGGAGGAGGCCAGTAAGCGGGGCCTGCTGCTGAGGGCCATCTGGCGGAGGTTCTGGCCCACCTTCATCCTGGCCATGGCCCTCCTGATCATCGGCGACGTCTTCAGGTTCGCCGTCCCCAAGCTCCTCAGGTGGGTCCGGCCCCTGGGTGAGGGCAGTGCTGGACACCCGGCGCGGGGCCAGCTCAGGGTGCGGGCGGGCGGGGGTCCCTGCAGGCTGGGGCGGGGCAGGGAGGCCCTCGCGGCTGACCTCGGGGCAGGAAAGGGGCCACACTGCGGCCTCGGAAGCCTGTCGGCTCGGGGAGCGGCTGCTAAGATGCCCGTTCGCGTCTCTGCCCCGCGTGGTTCTGGCCCTGCGGGACACCAGCTGCCCGGGGAGCTGCCGGGACCCGCGGCCGAAGCTGTGCTTTCCCCATGGCTCTGGCGGGCAGGACTGGGGCCCGCGCCGCCTCCCCTCTGCCCTGCTCGGCGGGTTCAGGCCGGCCGGCCGGAGCCTCATTTGCCAGGCAAAGTGCTCTTGCCTGGACGGTTTATTGTGTATTTATTGAGTTTGTTTTGGGGTCACGCCCAGAGGTTCTCGGGGCTGACTCCTGGTCCTGTGCTCAGGAATCACTCCCAGTGGGCTCGGGGGACCAGACGGGGGTGCCAGGGATCGAACCTGGGCCGGCCTCGTGCAAGGCAAGAGTCCATCCTGCTTGGACCCCGACTGGGTGGTTTAAAACAACAGACTTGGGGCCGGAGCGACAGCCCAGCGGGCAGGGCGTTGGCCTGGCATGCCGCCGACCCGGGTTCAATCCCCGGCATCCCATATGGTCCCCCGAGCACCACCAGGAGTCATTCCTGAGCACAGAGCCAGGAGTAACCCCTGAGCATCTCTGGTTGTGACCCAAAAAAGCAACAAACAAACAAACAAACAAACAAGCAAATCCAGACTTTGGTTGGTTGGTGTTTTGGTTTGGGGGGCCACACCTAGTGGGGCTCGGGGGCCCGGCTGGGTGCCCGGAAGTGGCTCCTGGCTATGCTCAGGGAACCATGAGGACCAGGGGATCGAACCCAGGCCCCCCACATACAAAGCATGATCTGAACCCGTCGGACCAACGATAAGCATTGTTGCTCTTCTCACGGTTCTTGGGTCCAGGTGGTCCAATCAAGATTGGGGCTCACTCCCGGCTCTGTGCTCGGGGCTCTTGCTCTGTGCTCGGGGCTGACTCCTGGCTCTGTGCTCGGGGCTCACTCCTGGCTCTGTGCTCGGGGCTCACTCCTGGCTCTGTGCTCAGGGATCACTCCCGGCTCTGTGCTCAGGGCTCACTCCTGGCTCTGTGCTCGGGGCTCACTCCTGGCTCTGTGCTCAGGGCTCACTCCTGGCTCTGTGCTCGGGACTCACTCCTGGCTCTGTGCTCAGGGATCACTCCCGGCTCTGTGCTCGGGACTCACTCCTGGCTCTGTGCTCGGGGCTCACTCCCGGCTCTGTGCTCGGGGCTGACTCCTGGCTCTGTGCTCGGGGCTCACTCCTGGCTCTGTGCTCGGGGCTCACTCCTGGCTCTGTGCTCGGGGCTCTTGCTCTGTGCTCGGGGCTGACTCCTGGCTCTGTGCTCAGGGCTGACTCCTGGCTCTGTGCTCGGGGCTCATTCCCGGCTCTGTGCTCGGGGCTCACTCCTGGCTCTGTGCTCAGGGCTCACTCCTGGCTCTGTGCTCAGGGCTCACTCCTGGCTCTGTGCTCGAGACTCACTCCTGGCTCTGTGCTCGGGGCTCACTCCTGGCTCTGTGCTCGGGGCTCACTCCTGGCTCTGTGCTCGGGGCTCACTCCTGGCTCTGTGCTCGGGGCTCACTCCTGGCTCTGTGCTCGGGGCTCACTCCTGCAGGCTCAGGCCGCCCTATGGGGAGTTGGGAATTGAACCCAGGATGATCACATGCAAGACAAGCCCTGCCCGCCGGGCCACCTCCCCAACCCCATGTGGTCTTATTCGAGGAAAGGAAAGTTACTGTGTGATCTGACCCTGCAAACCGGCTGGCCTCTCACGGGGACTCTCCGTCCCTCTCACTGGGACTCTCTGTCCCTCTCACGGGGACTCTCTGTCCCTCTCACGGGGACTCTGTCCCTCTCTGTCCCTCTCACGGGGCCTCTGTCCCTCTCACGGGGACTCTGTCCCTCTCACGGGGCCTCTGTCCCTCTCACTGGGACTCTCTGTCCCTCTCACGGGGACTCTCTGTCCCTCTCACGGGGACTCTCTGTCCCTCTCACGGGGACTCTCCGTCCCTCTCACGGGGACTCTGTCCCTCTCACGGGGACTCTCCGTCCCTCTCACGGGGACTCTGTCCCTCTCACGGGGACTCTCCGTCCCTCTCACGGGGACTCTGTCCCTCTCACGGGGCCTCCGTCCCTCTCACGGGGCCTCTGTCCCTCTCACGGGGCCTCTCTGTCCCTCTCACGGGGACTCTCTGTCCCTCTCACGGGGCCGCTCCTCTGCCCTCCCACAGCCTCTTCCTGGCGTTCATGGGCGACGCCGCGGCCCCGGCCTGGCAGGGCTACGTGCTGGCGGCGCTGCTGTTCGCCTGCTCGTGCCTGCTCTCGCTGCTGGAGCAGCACTCCATCTACAGGTGCAAGGTGCTGCAGATGAGGCTGCGCACGGCCCTCTCGGGCCTGGTGTACCGGAAGGTGAGTCGCCTCCGCCCTCTCCAGCCTCTCTCTGTCTGCACCCGAACATCCTAGGGAGGAGGGGCGACCCCGGGGCTCTCCGCGACCCCGCACACACTCCCCTCTGCACGGGCGGTTGTTCACAGACATTCTCACCTCCTTGGTTCTGTCACTAAGACCCTGCGTGATCCGGCCCCCTCCTGCCACAGCTCTCCTTCCAGTTCCTCCCTCGCACCCGGCCGGCCGTGCCTGCGCCTGCCTCCAGCCTTGGCACTTGCCGTGCCCGCTGCTTGGCTTACAGCCTCAAGAACTCCGGGGTGAAATAGAGAACTCGCCCCACCCCCCACGCCAGCACCCTGCTGAGAGCACAGAGACTGAGCAAGGGGCGAGCACTCCAGCCTCGCTGGGTTACTGTTTTATTTAACCAGGAAGCCAGGTTGACTGGGGCGGGGTGGGGGGGGGGGCCGGAGGGGCAGCCCTCAGGTTCTGGGCACAGAGGGGGCCGCACCCAACAGTGCCCAGGACTCCTGGCCCTGCTCAGCGGCGCCCCCTGTCGGTGGTGCTGGAGAGTGGGCCGAGGCCGGGCCTCCCTTCACCCCTGAGCTCTCTGCCGCCCGGGAGGCCCAGGGCCACCTCCTCCCCCGTAGCGTGACCCTTCGACCCTCAGGGGACGTGGCTCCCCCCAGCAGCCCCCTGGAGAGGCCGGGGCCAGGGGCCAGGGGCCAGGGGCAGCTCTGGCTGCATCTGGGCCCAGGGTCCCGCCCAGGGGGAGGGGCGACCGGGGCTCCCGAGGGTCTGGGACACGGCTCACTCTCACCCGTGCTGCCCCCGGGAGGGGGGGAAGAAGTGCGGGAACGGGGGCCCGAGGGGGCCTGCCTAGCTCTGACGGACGGCCGGCTCCTCGGACCCAGGCCTTGAGTGAGGCTGCTCTACCCAGAGGGCTGCTGGCACCTTGGGGGGGGTGGGAGGGAGGAGGAGAAGGAGGAGGAGGAGGACACACACAGACACACACAGAGACATACACAGAGACACACAGACACACACACAGAGACACACAGACACACACATAGACACACATAGACACACATAGCCACAGACACACAAAGACACACACACAAACACACAGACACACATAGACACACGCACAGACACACACAAACACACACAGACACACATAGACACATATAGACACACATAGACACACACACAAACACAGACACACAGACACACACATAGACACATACAGACACACAGAGACCACACAGACACACAGAGACACAAATATACACACAGACACACACAGACTCACACACAGGCTCACACACAGACGCACAGACACACGCACAGATACACACAGACTACACAGACACACACAGACACACACACAGAGACACACACAGACACACACAGATACACACAGACACACATGCACAGATACACACAGGTTACACACACACACAGACACACAGAGACACACACGTGCACGGGGAAGACCAGGCTGCCCTCCCCGCTCACCCTCCTGCCCTTCCTCCGGCCGCCCAGCTCCTGGCCCTGTCCAGCGGCTCCCAGAAGGCCAGCCCGGTGGGGGCCGTGGTGAACCTGGTGTCCGTGGACGCGCAGCGCGTGGCCGACTGCGTCCTCTACCTCAACGGGCCCTGGATCATGGTCATCTGGCTCCTCATCTGCTTCGCCTACCTCTGGCAGGTGGGCGTCAGGGCTGGGGCTGCCCCTCCGGTCCCTGGGCACCCCCGGGAGGGAGGGCCCCGGCCAGTGCTGTGACCCGGTGCCGCAGGCGCAGCCCCTCGGGAGGGGCACTGGAGGGTCGCCTGGTGGACGGGTGCCCTGCGGGCGCCTTTGCCAGACGCGCCCCCGGGCTGGACAGCCCCGCAGGGCGGCAGCTGCCGGCCGGTTTCTCCAGCCCCGCCGACGGGCGCTTCCCCCCTTCAGCACTGGGCGGCGCTCTCGCCACAGAAATGAAACATCTGGTTTCCTCCCCGGAGGGTAGAAAAGGTTCGGGGGAGTGGGATTTGACACGGTGGCCCCTGTGGGAGGAGTTTCTCCCCAAACAGTGCTCAGGAGGCTGGGTCGCAGGCTCCTGGGCCTGGATATGACAGTGCAGGGCCTGAGGACCTCCTCCGAGAGGCAGAAATAGCATTAGAGGGAAACTGAGGCCCAAAGACTCGAGAGAATGTGTCTGGACGTGGGAGACAGGAAGAGAGAAGGGGTAGAAGGGAGAGAGTCAAAGGACTGACAAACACGCCCCCACGCGCTCCCACGCACACGTGCACACATACACACAGCATGGACACACACACCCACACAGGTTCACACTCACACACGCACACACATACTCACACTCATATGCACACTCACAGTCACACACACAATCTCACACACATGTGCTCTCACAGACTCATACATATTTACACGCATTCACACTCGTGCACTCTCACACTCACACACTCTCAAACTAACACATTCACACACAGGTTCACACTCATACACCCACTCAGAACGCACACACACCCACCCACATGCTCTCACACTCACACATACATTCACATACACACTCACGCACTCTCACAGGCACTCGCACACACTTGCACACATTTAGACACACACACTCTCACGCTCACACTCACCTACCCAAATCTCATACACACTCACACTCATAATACTCTCACACACGTACACATTCGTACACATACTTTCATACTTACACACACTCACACACTTACACTCACACACACACACACACACACACCTTTTCCAGACAGAGAGCAGGAGTGACGCCTGGTCACTCCCTCCGGCCCTGCAGTGCCTCTCGCAGTGTGTGTGTGTGTGTGTGTGTGGGTGGGTGGGGGACTCCGATTCCACACTTCGAGGCCGGAGCCTCTGTGGGGCGGCGGCTCTGGGGAGCGTGTCTGGCGGGGGTCAGGCCGGCCCAGGGGGCAGCCGGGTGGGTGGGTGTGTGGGCCCGGGACCCCGTCTGCACCCACTCCCCAGGCTGTGGGGGGCGGAGTGGAGCCCGGGTGCCCGACCGTGGCCGTCCCCGTGCCCGCAGCTCCTGGGCCCATCCGCGCTCACGGCCATGGGCGTCTTCCTGGGCCTGATGCCGCTGAACTTCCTCATCACCAGGAAAAAGAACCAGTACCAGGTCTGGGCGCGGGGGGTGGGGGGGGAGGTAGGGGTGCCCGGAAACTGCCCCTGCAGCCCCCAGGCCCCCCAGAGCAAGACGGAGCCCCCACCGTCATGCCCCCACCCTGCCTGTGTGCGTCCACTCTCCCTGCCCGGCACTCGGGCGTTACCCCTGCCTCCAGGAAGCCTTCCAGAGAGCAGCATGCTCAGGCGGGCCAGCGCCAGGACGACCCCTCCCCTCCCCCTCCCCTCTCCCTCCTTTCCCTCCCCTCTCTCCACCCCCTCACTCTCTCTCCATCCAGAAGGAGCAGATGAGCGAGAAGGACGCGCGGGCGCGGCTGACCAGCGCCATGCTCCGCAGCATGCGCATGGTCAAGTGCCACGGCTGGGAGGGCACCTTCCTGGAGCGGGTCCTGCCCGTGCGGGCCCGGGAGCTGGCCGCGCTCAGGGCCTCCGGCCTCCTCTTCTCCGTGTCCCTCGTGTCCTTCCAAGTGTCCACGTTCCTGGTGACGTCCCCCGGGCGGGGCTGGGGGGTGGGGAGCTGGGCGGGGGCACGGCGGGAAGGGTCTCTCCCTGCAGACCCCCACGCGTCCCTCTCTCTCGGGCGGGGGTGGGGGTCCCCCAGGGGTGCCCGGTGACCCCTGGACAGATCCCCTGGGCTGGGACCACGCCCCCGGCGATCCCGCAAGCCCAGAGCCCTGCGCTAGCACACACCGCGGCCGAGTGGGGAGCGTGTCTCAGGCCCTGGCGCGGCCGAGACCCGCAGGGCAGAAACACCAGGGGGCCCATCACGCAGAACGAGCGTCACCCCGGTCAGCCCCCTGCCCACATCCAGAAGGGAGCCCTCGCTCCGGACACCCAGAGCCACAGGTGCCCCCGGTACCGAGAATGCCCCCGTGAGGAATTTCTGTGTGCAGGGGAATGACCTGAGTGCGTGTGCACGCATGTGCGTGTGTGTGTGCACACGCACACACGTGTGAGTACACGTGTGTACAGGCGCCTGAGCTCTCAGCTGCTTTATTTCCAGTTATATGTATTTGGACTATTTTTTGGTTTAGGGTCCACACCTGACCGTGCTCAGGGGTTACTCCTAGTCCAGTGCTCGCAGGCCACTCCAGGCGGTGCTTGGGGGACCGTGTGGTCCCGGGGATGGAGCCTGAGGCTCCTTCAACCCGTTGAGCGTCTCTCTGGCCTTCCCGGGGATTCTGGAGTCACTATCCCACCCTCATCTAGAACCCCAAGATTGCTTCCAAGAAAAAAAAATCATTAGTGCTGGGATCGGAGCGAGAGCACAGTGGGGAGAGCATTTGCCTCGCATGCGACCGATCAGGTGCGATCCCTGACCCAGCACGGACCCACAGAGGCCCCGAGCACAGCCAGGAGAGAGCACTGAGGGTCGCTGAGTGAGGCTCCAAAACAAAATAAATCAAAAATCAGTGCTGGAGGGGCCGGGGTGTCCGTACAGCGGGGAGGGTGCTTGCCCCACCGGGGTTTGATCCCCGACACTCCGCACAGTCCCCCGAGCACCGCCAGGAGTCATTCCTGCGCGCGGAGCCAGGAGCGACCCCCGAGCGTCGCTGGGTGTGGCCCCAAAACAAATCCCCGAAACAACACGTGCAGAAAGGCAACTGGTGTCCCGAGCACCAGGTGTCCACAGCGCCGCGGCCCCGGGACACGCGGGGGTTGTCCCGCATCTCCTGGCGCCTCACGGCGGCCTCTGCCCCAGGTGGCGCTGGTGATGTTCACAGTGCACACCCTGGTGACGGAGGACAGCGCCATGGACGCCGAGAAGGCCTTCGTGACCCTCACCACGCTCTCGCTCCTCACCAAGGCGCTGGGCTACCTGCCCATGTGCATCAACTCCGCCGTCCAGGTGAGGCGGGGTGCCGGGGGGTGAGGAAGGGCCGGACGCCCCCGGGGCGGGGCAGGGGGTCCCAGAGGCAGCGGCCCCCAAGCATCTGTCTCGGGCGTCCCTCCCAGCCCGTGGGTCTCCGCGCAAGAGTCGGCCCGACTCGGGTCATCTGAAGCCGCGTGATCGTAGGGTCAGCCCTGAGCGGCTCTGTCCCGTGTGTGATGAGGGACGGCCCGGGACAGGGAGTGACCCCTGAGCACAGAGCCAGGAGTGAGCCCCAAACACTGCCAGGTGTGCCTCCCATCGGGGCCCCCACACATACACACACACACTCACACTCTCTCACACACTCACATGCTCACACTCACATACACACTCACACACACACCCACGCTCACACAAACACACATCCATACACACATGCTCACATGTTCACACACACTCACTCTCTCAAACACACTCACATGCTCACACTCACATACACACACACACTCATATCCACACTCACACAAACACACACACCCATACACACATGCTCACATGTTCACAACCACTCACTCTCTCACACACTCACATGCTCACACTCACATACACACTCACACACACTCACACCCACGCTCACACAAACACTCACACACATCCATACACACATGCTCACATGTTCACATACACACACACACACACTCACATGCTCACACTCACACACTCACATCCACGCTCACACACTCACACACATCCATACACACACATGCTCACATGTTCACATACACACACATGCTCACACACACTCACTCTCTCACACACGCTCACACACACTCCCACACGTGCTCACACACCCACTCACACCCACACTCACACACTCATATACCCATTCACATGCTCACACATTCACATGTTAACATACACACACTCTCATACAAACACACACTCACATTCGCACACACACACACACACACCATAAAACAAAAACAACACAACACAAATGAACAGGGCAGAGGGAGGCCCCCTATTTCAGTGGCTGCTATTTCGGAGGTGGGGTGAGGAGGGCGCCCCCTGGAGGGCAGGTCAGGAGGGCACCACAGCTTGCCAGTATCACCTCATTTGCGGGACCGAGAAGGTTCTGTGCATCTGGTCCTGGGAGGCAAGAGGGTTTTCCCACATCCCTTCCCCCGCCCCCCCCCCCCCCCGGCCAGGGTTGGCCCCTGCCTAGACGTGCCCCTGAGCCCATCCCACTCCCCAAATCTCGCGGGCCGGGAGCGCGCTCTCCCCCTCGGTAACCCGCCTTCCCTCTGCAGGCC
Organism: Sorex araneus; assembly: GCF_027595985.1. Taxonomy (NCBI): domain Eukaryota; kingdom Metazoa; phylum Chordata; class Mammalia; order Eulipotyphla; family Soricidae; genus Sorex; species Sorex araneus. The sequence goes on from NC_073305.1 coordinate 214,866,099, forward strand.
TGGGTGTCCCTGGGCCGGCTGGCCGACTTCCTCAGCCTGGAGGAGGTCAGCCCCGAGGCAGTGGAGTCCACTCCCTCCAGATGCCGTGAGTGAGGCTCCTGGGGCGGGGGGGGGGGGGGGGGACGGGCGGAGGCCGGCCGAGACGGCGGCGGGAGCAGATCCGGGAAATGGGTGGGGGTGGGGGGTCCCGGAAATGGGGTGGGGGGCGAGGGGCACTGTTCCGCTGGGCCTGCGTGAGTGTCCAGTGCTCCGAGGTGCCAGGGCCTTCCGCGGTGCTGGACGGATGCGGAGGGCTTTGGGCCCGGGGGTCAGAGGGCCGCAGACCCGCCGGCTAGATGGGACGTGCCCCCCCCCCCCGAAGCACCGGCTCTCGGCCATCCCCGTCGGCCCACTCATTCCTCCCTCCCCGAATGGCCACAGCTGGGGCTACCCGTCCCCCGTCTGTCCCTGGTCGCTGAGCACTTGCCACGGAGCTCCTGTCTCCGAGCCCCAGGGTCTCTGCCTGGGACCCGAGCTGTCACCTCTCCTCGGCCCTGGGGAGGGCTCGCAGTGGAGGAAGCTCCGGGGACAGGCCTTGTGCCGAGGCGGCACCGAGTGTCTCAGCGGCTGCCCGCCGGGAGGACGTCGGGGTTGGTCAGAGGGGCCTCGGGGGGCCGGGGAGACGCAAGGGCCCGCCCTGCCCTGCATTCTTGGGCTCGGGGGGCTGAGAACTGCCCACGGGGTCCCGGGGCACCTCCCCCCACCCACAGGCAGCCGAGGTGCTGACGAGGGGCCGAGCTTCCCGCTGGGACCCGCCTGCTCCTCCTCTCCCTCGCCACGCGCGCGCCGGCTCTGTCCTGTGTTGTTTGTCTGACTTTCACTTTTCGGGTCACACCCGGCGATGCTCGGGGGTCACTCCTGGCTCTGCACTCAGGAATCACTCCTGGTGGTGCTCGGGGGACCCTATGGGATGCCGGGGATTGGACCCGGGTCGGCCGTGTGCAAGGCCAGCACCCTCCGCGCCGTGCTCCTGCTCCAGCCCCGTGTCTGACCCGGAGTCTGCAGGCGCTAGAGCCTCTGCGTGGCTCAGTGTCTGCACGGCGGGAGGCCCCTGCCTCGTGGGGGGGGGGTGGGGGGCTGCAGTGCCGGAGGACTCTGGGATGAGGGAGCGGGCAGAGCCTGGCCCCTGGGCAGAGGGCCGGACCCCGGGCCACACCACAGGGAAGCAACGGGCCTCCCCCAGCACACGCGTTAGCCGGGAAGGACCGGGAAGCGAGTCGGGCGGGCGCGGTACCTGGGGGCCTGGGGAGGGACAGGGCGGCCGCAGCGTCTGTTCGTGTCCCGCAGCGGCCGGGGAGACGTGCGTCAGAGTGGAGGAGGGCACCTTCTCCTGGGCGCGGGACAGCCCGCCCTGCCTGCACAGGTAGGAGCGGCCTCGGGGGGAGGGGCCCGGGCGAGAGGGGGGCGAGAGGGGGGCTCTCGGGCTGCACGTGGGGTGGGCCTGGGGGAGACTGGGCGTCCCCCCCAGCCGTGTCACGAGGGCAGGGGCTGCCGGGGTGCATGTGTGAAACACGGGCAGGTGCGTGGGGGAGCATGTCAGTGCGTGTACGCGTGTGCGTGTATGAAAGCCTGCTGTGTTCTGTGCATGTCCTTGTGTGCATGGTCGCGTGTCCAGATTGTCAGTACACACACGCGCGCACACAGGATGCACACACATGCCTGTGTTAGCCCCCGCGTGTGCGTGCGTGTGCGTGTGCATGTGTGTGTGCTGATACCCACGCGTGTGGTGTGACGCCTGTGTTCGCGACAGGCGTGTGCTCCCGTGTGCATGTGGGGCGAGCGGGACCCTCTCTGCCCGCCCGTGTTGCAGGATCAGCCTCGCGGTGCCCCAGGGCTGTCTGCTGGCCGTCGTGGGCCCCGTGGGCGCGGGGAAGTCGTCCCTGCTGTCCGCCCTGCTGGGGGAGCTCTTCAAGGTGGAGGGGGCCGTACGCGTCAGGGTGAGGCTGCGCCGCCCCGGCCCGCTCCCCGCACAGTGCTCCTCTCCACCGCACCCTGCTCCCTCACAGTGCTCCTCTCCACTGCAATCTACTCCACACACAGTGCTCCTCTCCACCTGCATCCTGCTCCCCGCACAGTGCTCCTCTCCACCTGCATCCTGCTCCATGCACAGTGCTCCTATCCACTGTACCCTGCTCCTGCTTAGTGCTCCTCTCCATCTGCATCTTGCTCCCTACACAGTGCTCCTTTCCACTGCATCCTGCTCCCCACACAGTGCTTCTCTCTAACCCACCTGGACCCAACCCCTGGTCCCCATACAGTGCTCCTCTCCACTCCACTTGGACCCCAACCCCTGCTCCCCACACAGTGCTCCTCTCTGCCCCCACTCAAACCTCAGGCCCCTGCTCCTGCCTCCTTCCCAGGGGCCCCCTAATGGCCAGGGTCGTCCTTGTAGGGGCCCGTGGCTCTCGTGCCGCAGGAGGCCTGGGTCCAGAACGCGTCTGTGCTGGACAACGTGCTCTTTTGCCGGGAGCTGGACCAGCCGTGGCTGGAGCGAGTCCTGGACGCCTGCGCCCTGGGCCCAGATGTGCGCGGTTTCCCCAGAGGGGTCCACACGCAGCTCGGGGAGCAGGTGAGCCGGGGGGCGGGGCAGGGGGCGGGGAGGAGAGCCCCCACCCCGGGGGCCCAGCCAGCAGTTCTTAGACAGGGAGCATTCCTCAGGGGCCCGCGCTGTGTGACATTAGCCAAGTCGCTCCCCCTCTCTGAGCCTCAACAAAGGGTTTGGGCAGAGCCCGACTGGAGAGCAAGTATTTGTTTTTCTCCTTTTTTTTTTTGTTTTGGGACTGACCTGGTGATGCTGGGGCTGACTCCTGGCTCAGTGCTCGGGAATCAGTCCTGGTGGGCTCAGGAAACACCTGTAGGGGGGCCTCAGACCGAACCTGGGCCAGCTGCGTGCCAGGCGAACGCCCTCCCCTCTGTCCTCTCGCTCTGGCCCCCGGGAGAGCGAGAGTCTCAAGCTGGGCGGCCCCCGGGGGCCGGGCCCGTGCCTCCCCTTGCTCTGACGGGCAGAGGCGCCCGCCCCGGCGGCCCTGGTGGCCCAGCCCTCCACCCTGTCCCTAGGGCATGAGCCTGTCGGGCGGGCAGAGGCAGCGGCTGAGCCTGGCGCGGGCCGTGTACAGGAAGGCGGCCGTGTACCTGCTGGATGACCCTCTGTCCGCGCTGGACGCCCGCGTCAGCCAGCACGTCTTCAGCCGGGTCATCGGGCCCGGCGGGCTGCTCCAGGGGACGGTGAGTTCCGGGGGGGGGGGGTGCAGGAAGCCCCTCCAGCCTGGCGCCGTCCAGCTCTGGCCATCCCCCGCCAGGCCCTGGTGGGTCTCTGGGCCAGCGTCCACCCGGCTGTCGTCCACGTGGCAGGCTGTCGTCCTCACCACCTCGGCGGCCCGGGAAACTTGGGTTTCCTTGGTTCAAGACGGGCTGGGTAGCACAGTGGGCAGGACGTGTGCCTTGCACGCAGCCAACCCGAGTTCAATCCCCAGCATCCCATAGGGTCTCCCAAGCACTGCAGGAGTAACTCCTGAATGCATGATCCGGGAGTAACCCCTGAGCATCGCTGGGTGTGACCCAAAAAGCAAAATTAAAATAAAGACGGGCGGGGGGTTCCAGAGAGCTAGAACCGCAGTGGGTGGTGCTTTCTCGCATGTGTTTTAATTCCCAGCACCCCGTAGGGTCCCCCGAGCACTGCCAGGAGGGATCCCGGAGCACCACAGGGGGTGTGGCCAGAAATAAAAAAACGAGAGAAGACCCAACAAGGGGAGGCTGTGTGTCTGATGGGGGTCCCGGCCCCCCAGAACATGGGCAGGCACGGGGTGAGGGCAGCACTGCCCACCCTGAGCTCCAGGATGCTGCCCGCCCCCACCCCCACCCCCACCCCCCGCGGCCCCGCAAGGCTGGCCCCGTGCGTGCGAGTCTCCTTCCGTCCCCAGACGCGGATCCTGGTGACGCACGCGCTCCATGTCCTCCCGCACGCCGACTGGGTCGTGGTGTTGGAGGACGGAGCCATCGCCGAGATGGGCCCCTACCGGGAGCTTCTGCAGAGGCAGGGGCCCCCTGGTGGGCCTCCTGGACCGAGCCCGGCGGCCCGGAGAGAAGGGGGAGGCAGGTACTGACCGGCTGTGCTGGGAGGGACGGGGCCGTCCCGCGTGCTCCGTGCCTGGGAAACACACTCGAACCCCCAGCCGCCACCCCCGGGATGCAGGAACGGCTGCGCTCTGCAGAGAGGCTGCTCAGGGCCGAGGGCGCCGGCCCTTTGGCCCAGG